>NW_023596297.1:27820559-27973623 GCF_011947565.3 Pollicipes pollicipes | reverse complement strand
CCCAGAAATTGTTCTCCGGCCGTTGACAGGTGTTATGGAGTCATGAGAGGGACTGGATGATGTTCACAAGATCTTGTCTCAAATCCCAGAAATTGTTCTCCGGCCGTTGACAGGTGTTATGGAGTCATGAGAGGGACTGGATGATGTTCACAAGATCTTGGTTCAAATCCCAGAAACTCCAGAGAGAATTCGGCTCGTAGCGCGAGTGCGACTGAAAGACAAACATCATCCAGCCCTTTTAAGAACCACATAAGACCTGACTAGGGCCGTAGAGTCACTTTCCGGAGCGCTGCGTACATACTAACACACCAGACGGGCATTATGGGTTCGAAGCTGTTATGCTGGGATACAAAATGCCAGAAGGTACTGGCTGCGCAGCTCGCAATTGCAATTCATCGGAATGTGCAATTCATGGGAACGAAGTCTGGGTCACGGACTGTTCCACGATTGGACAGCAATTTGACAATCTATCACGAAATTTTCATTGTTGGCGGCACTTACTGTATGGCTATGGTATTGTACGAATTAAGGATGTCACTGGGATATCGCAGCTCGCGACGGGGGAAAGTCATTCGTAACCATGCGCCCTGTCAAAACGCTGACAATTAAGTACATACATGCATACATATGTATAAAAGTGCGCACATATGTGTGCATGTAACACACACCACCCACACACACACCACACCACACACACACACACACACCACACACACACACACACACACACACACACACACACACACACACACACACACACACACACACACACACACACACACACACACACACACACACACACACACACACACACACACACACACCCACACCCACACACACACACACACACACACACACACACACACACACACACACACACACACACACACACACACACACACACACACACCCACACACACACACACACACACACACACACACCACACACACACACACACACACACCACACACACACACACACCACACACACACACACACACACACACACACACACACCAACACAACACACACACACACACACACACACACACACCACACACACACACACACACACACACCACACACACACAACCACACACACACCACACCACCACACACACACACACACACACACACACACACACACACACACCCACACACACACACACACACACACACCACACACACACACACCCACACACACACACACACACCACACACACACACACACACACACACCACACACCACACACACACCACACACACACACACACACACACACACACACACCACACACACCACACACACACACACACACACACACACACACACACACCACACACACACACACACACACACACACACACACACACACACACACACACACACACACACACCCACACACACCACACACACACACACACACACACCACACACACACACACACACACACAACACACACACACACCACGCACGCACGCACGCACGCACGCACGCTCACGCACGCACGCACGCACACGCACGCACGCACCGCACGCACGCACGCACGCACGCACGCACGCACATATATAGGTGTATATATATTATATATAATATAATATATATATCATATAATACATATATACACATATATACATATATATTTTCTTTATATGATGTCCATCATCGCTCTCGCATTCGCTCCCATCACCGAAGTCGTGGCGACGATCATTGTATGAAACACTTATGTTAAAGTGATTCAATAACCTATCAACCACATCAATCAAACATAATTTGGCACCACCAGTGATGATACAAAGCATGCCCGCGGGGCCATCGTCACTCATGCTGCGCATGGCTCACCCAGCCTGTGCCGGGCACACACCTCTGACCAGCCACCAGCCGACGACAACGCATGCAGTCAGACTACACAGATCACCACCTCCCTCGCTCGCTCGCCCACTCTTCCCTTCGCTCTCGCCCTCGCTCCCGTCCGCCCCCCCCCCCCCCCCCTCCCGGAAACAGCTTGTGGAGTCCTTGCTAAGCATGGATCGTTGCAGACCGTGCCACGGGCCGAGCGAGTTTAATGGTGTGTTCACACAGGTGCATTTCACGTGTGTCGACACACAAATGTTCCTTTAAGCGAGTCGGGCACGCGTCAAAACCAATTAACGTCATGAGACATTGTGGCTGGAAATTGGCGATTGGCATGAAAAACTAACTACCCAAGGGGCTCAAATTGAGGTTCAAAGACAGCGCGCTTGCTGCGATGTCAGTCATGCCTAAGGTGAATGAACACATTGCTTGCCCTGTATGAGGCCTGTACGTTTAAATCATCTTAAATATGCAGATGCACGAGAAAGCTGCAATCAATAAGGCGCCGCTAATCTCTTTAAATTTGTATCAGTGGCATAGCTCGTTAGAGTGCCTCCCTTACGATTCAGCCACCTTTGACGGCGTGGGTTCGAGTCCCTTTGGGCTCGATTTTGACCCTGACTAGGGTGGCTTGCAGTCGGGCGCGCAGCGGCCGTGCTCAAGGTCTGGTGACATCGTCGGGCGTGACGAATGGCAAGGCGGACCATGCGGACGGACGGTGTAACGGACAAAAATCCCGAGAACTTCGACATGTTAAACTTTCACCGCAAAACGATGCCGCGGGTGGTAATTTCAAGACCAGGCGGCGAAGCCACGGCTCACGCAACAACCACTGCTCGGCGCGGGAGCTGATCCCAGAAATCCAACCAATCAAAAAGTTTGGATGAAAAATGTTCAAAAACATGCATGAGAAAAATACGTTGCGTGATAGGCATTCAAACATACAACCAAAATTGTCTGGACTCCTGTTCTCGGCCAGTTAAGGCTCAGTTTCTCGACTCCTTCCCGGCAAGGAAGCAGCCGGTTCATCGGCCGTGTGACCGGCCCGGCCGGCCACACTTTTCCCGGACGTATATCTTTACAGCCACTAATTGTACTGCCATGATTTCCCGCCAAAAGTAGCGCAATTATCTAAAATAGTTTTGGCATATTTTCGAGCACTTCAGTGTAGGCTATCTGATCACGTAGTGTACATGCAGCATTGCAGTATCGCCACGATCTTATCGGCCCATCCAACTGGTACGCGGGAAATGCGGGATTTCCGACCGCGACAAGGCTGACAACTGCGCTTGAAAACCGCTCGCAATCTTGGCGGCCATATATTGCAGCGATATGAAACGAACTGACAATGACAGAACGGAAAACGGACAACCGTAAAACCAAAAGTATGCGTTTATGTGTGCCGGCCGACCCACACCATTGTAAGGCAAACCATGCAACCACCCACTCAGAGGGCTTGCAAGGATTTATGTAGGATCTCAGCAGCAGGGGCAGATGGAGACCAGAAGTCTGCCGCACAGTGCAGGTGAACGTGCTGACTGCAGATCATCAGCCAGCCAGCAACACTGTCCGACCCACAGGTATGCCCATAGGACCATAGGTGGGCCCGAAATCCGCCAGCAAAGTAGGCAATGTCACATTCTCAGAAATTGATCCTTTCTGGGAGACGCCGTGGCATAAACCGTGAGGCATTGAGCCATGAAACCTACGAGGGTGTTGAGCCCTGTTCGTTGCGGCCAATGTCCAACCAAGATCAAGATATTCGCATATTCCGTCATACTTTGGTCACTGTTGCGAAAACCATAAACCATCGCAAGCTAAAGATTTTGTCGATTGAAATGTTCGGCAAGGCCGTACACATAGCCAGCCAATTGTCGCGCAATGGTTGCGAATTTGTGTATGCCCGCTAGTCATCAGTGTACCTCTGTCTGATAAATTCATCAAAGGAAGATATTCCCATTCCTCAATATGCACTATCCGCATGGGTCCCCAAAGGCGGCGGGCTCCTACCATCCTTGTATGCATGTATATCTATATGTATACATACATATACATATATATATATATATATATATATATATATATATATTATTCCAATGACGAGAACAATCACTGTGTTGTCAGCTCCCTCATCTCACGCCACGCCACCAGGCGCCTAGAGCTGGTGTTATGCGCACAGCCGTCTGCGGAGATGGGGCGCGACGAAGGATCGGTCCAGGACCTTCCCCTTCCTGACAGTTACGCCTCCCAGTAATAATCAGTCATGTCTTGCTCCCAGCATTCAGGAAAATGAATATTTTTCGCCGTGTGGAGTTCGGCGTCTGTCACAATTACGCGTCCCGCAGACGGGCAACTATTGGCTGCGCACAAAAGCACAGGTAGAAAAGCCGATATGGTACATTTTCGTAAATCTTACCGCGGGGGTAGAGGATAGGTCATAAAGTTCGTAGCATGAAAAGTTAATAATGCAAGAGTTCCTATCGGATAAATCCCGTAGGAACAAAATGTGGGATGGAAAAGTTCGCACAAGGTTGTTTGCACGCACTAGTTGTTTGTTGTTGTTTGTCTTTATTACACGCTCGTCCATATTTAAAAAAGCTTTCATAACAACAATGGGAACGCCGAAAACCGCGTCAAACGCGTAACATAGGGTTCGAATGCAGATAATTGTCCTTAGAGCAGGGTATTTCATGCATGTTCACTGCCAGCGCTACCACATGTTGACAGGGAAGGGGAAGGGGCTGGGGATGCCGTTGGACAGCGACAACTGCATAGGTCAGATCACACATTATGACTAGTCTAGCTCCTCAAGTCACGAAATTACACATATTATGACTAGTCTAGCTCCTCAAGTCACGAAATTACACACCTCCCGGCGGTCAGCACATTAACGCAGATCAATGGATGGGACGCAACAAGTCCTTGGAACGGAAGGGACCGGAAGCAACAATATCTCCTGCAGATCACCAGTCGTCTATGTTGTGTTGGCTCTTTATCTCTCAATCTGTCGGTGCCCCTGCCGACGCCTGACCGCCCGCCCGACGCCTGCTGAGCGCGCCACTGATACCGGCTGACTACCGCGGGGGTAGAGGGTGGGATCAGTTCGCTTGTAATATCCGGCGGCCAGGCGGACAGGTGAAATCGGTTTAGGATTGCTTACATAAATCGAATCGCACAGGGAGAAAGATCCCCCCACAGCATGCGATTTGATCCATTTACTCTGATTAGGACCTACTTTGCACTCAAACCCACTTGGCCCGAATACCATTGTCATCTATCACTTGTCCACTGTACGCCGGATATAGCTAGATATTACAAAGTCGAATAATCATGCCTTCGGGCATCCCAAGGAGACATTCAGCCATATCTGACAGCTGACATTGCATAATTTAAGAGCCGGGTTGAAATGCGCCCTGGAACGATCCATACATTATCATTTTACACACAATCTTTGCTCGATCATATACTATCGGTCATTACGAGCTTTTAATTATGTCAAACGAACTTCATCCGGCAAGAACCTTTGCCTTTCCACACTCGCTTACGAATGACTGCGAGTGCCCGAGGCCCCATAACAACAGGTTGGGCGGCAGGATGTATACCAAAATATACTAGATCTGAGACCACGCTGGGCTCGGAACACCTAGATACCAATTTTAATCAATAAAAGTACAAGTGATGGAATTTTAACACAATTTTGATGAGTCATAATCACTGCCAAAGCATTATCAAGTAATATCACACTATTGTTAAATGGCACCCAGCAATGTTCTACTGGTGACTAAAAACTGTCAATTTTACAGTTCTTGCGCAGTAGAGACGTTGAACAAGAACACTCGCAACTTGGGTAAGCCATCCCGATGTGTTTTTGATGAGGCAGCTTCACTTATGTTATATAGGCAATAAATGAATTGCGTCGTAAACAACTCTGAAAGAAACAAACTCATTTAACGACCCTCTCAACACTTTCTTTACTTTTGCTGGGAAAGGCCTGTGAAGACATATTTGCTGCACCAATAGGAAAGGAACAAAACCTGGATATTCACTTATGTGTCCGAGCATGGGCGCCTCCCATGACCTGACTACGGAATATTTCCTTTAGGATTTTATTTGAAATGATTCTTGCCAGTCTGTCCTTTGCTGGTGACAGGCTGTAGGGGTATTGTTCGGAACTAGTCATGTTGCTGTGATGTTTGGATCCCTGCTGTAAGGTCTGGGCTATGTCTATATACAACACAAAGAAAAGGTAACAACTTCAGGTTCCAACTCCTCATTACCATACCCTAACTTTAAATATTAAAATTGGTAAGAATCTAAAAAAGTTCTCTACAATCATGCCAGTGAGCTTACCCACATCACAAGTTTAACAGATCTTGAAGGTGTTAAGCTTGAAGAAATGGGAAGATACTGTCTGGTTCCCCATTGCAAGACAGGAGATCAGAAACGCGTGAGGCCACCCAATGTTATTGTTCACTTTTTACCAAAAGATAAAAAAGCAGCTGAAGGCTGGATCAAGGCCGCTGAGGGGAATAAAATCATCACCAACAAAAGCACTGGAGTTTGCTCCGTTCACTTTTCTCCGGGAGATTATGTACGTGATCTGAAGTATGAGCTGCTCAACCCGGGGAAGGACCCCATGGCAAACCCCTCAAGATGTCTCAAAGTGGAGGCAAGACTTTCCAGAACCTTGGGAGAGAGATACAGAAGGAGTCAGATTAATATTGTTGTTTGTAGGTTTTATTGCAATACTTGCACCAGCAATCTGTTTTGTTACGTGTCTAGACTCGGCCGCAGGCCGCACGAGGTACTGGCGGCCTCTGGCGGCAGCCGGCAGGAGAGAGCACATTTCGCCGCGCTCTCTGCAACACAGCCAAACTTATTCCATGGGATGAGCGAATGGTCCTGGGGTGTGGCCGGTCATTTTTGCCCCTTCCATCAACTGCCAGCCTTTTGAACGATAGTAGCACTGCCGTTGTATTATACATCATTACATTGTATCGAAGAGTGAAACACAATCTCGCTCTTTCCATTCGTCATCGAAGTGCGCCAATCCCGCGTGTATTTATGTCATGGGTGCCAAGATATGGCACAAAACGCGCAAACCCGTGGAAGAGAGCAAAATACACCATTGAGCCCATGTCACGGTCATGTCACGTGATACGTGTGACAGCACGCACCATTCCGCACAGTACACCGTCATTCCTATGTCGCTGCAACCCCCACCGGTGTCTAGATTTTGGTGCGACATGGCATAATCGGTCGGAGGCAATGAATTACGGCAGCCAATCACGTGGCTAGACGACCGTTTAACCTTGAAGCAACATTCGGCGTCACCCGAGACACCGGGTGGCGCCGTTCCGTCGCGGCGCAAAAAGCTGCCGCGCAACCCATTAATATAGGCCCTTTTGCGAGCGACATGCAAGAAAATGCGATCAACATAAGTGTGGCATAGACAATGAGTCGACCAACACGCTGATGTGGTTTTCAAAACCGGATTATGGATTCTTTTGACAGTAGTGGCTGTTATAATGGGCGCCGGCATCTGACAATTTACCCTGCAATTTGCAGCGCAATGGTGCGTTGCACAAATTCGCCATGCGACTGAAAGTGTAGCCGTATCAATTGTGAATGTCGGGAAACAAAATCCTCGCCTGCCCACGGCGACCGCCGACACGAATCGGCCGACACGATGCTGTAGTTTTCAACGCTAGATCACGCATAGTTTTGACGGTAGCGGATTGTATTCAGCTTCGGTTTTGAAAACTCGGCCCGTTGCAACTTGTAATGCGGTTTGCAGCGCAACGGTGCGTTCGACAAACTCGCCATGCCCACTGAAAATGTGGCCGCTTGAATCGTTAATGTAACTTGTTAACATAAAATTGGTAAACGTTTACAACGTTTAAGTTGTTAACGTAAAACCGCGTTAAAAACGGCCGATTTCACCTTGTCAACACGTGTGCACGTGCCACGTGTCACGTGGCGGAAAAAACTTGAGTTTACATAAGATGAGGCGCACAATTCGTGGCTGTTTCAATTGCTGCATTATATCTGTCATTTGCCATATCCCAACCAGTAAACAGTGTTTTGCCGTATCACAATCAGTCATAACCGTGTCATGTACATATCCGTCAATTTTTTCATGTGGCCTAGCAATGCATCTTTCAGAAAGTTGACACGAATTAACTCATTTAAGCAAACATCTGGATATTCGCCGATACGTCCCACCTTTACAAGCTGCTCCGCAACTACCTGCTTGGCGATGGCCTATGGCTTCCCAATGGCGGTCGAATTAATAAACAGTTGTTCGCTGACGTGTTGGCTATCGACGGCGACAAGGAGTTTAGGATCCTTCCCAAGCTTGGCGTGGAAAGCCATCTGGAGGTACGGACAGTTTTCCCAAGTTGTAACGTGATAGTTATCTGCGATGATAATGGAATGCGATGATAATGATATAGATGCGTTTGGACTTTACTAGTTCATGTAATCACGAAACGTTTTGTGACAACGAATCAGCTAATTTTGTTCTGTTTAATTCCAGGTGACTGGACAGCAGCGTCAGAGAGTTCGCCCAGCCGTCCAACTCCTCAGCGAGTCCGTAGCAACAGCTGTCGACACCTTTACGAACCGGCATGAAGACGGGCAGTGCCTGCGCGTGTTTGACCAAAGCTTTGACGCCCGTAACTGGCAGTGTCACACAGACTTGGAACAGCTCCGCTGTGGCATGAACCCTGACAGTGCGGCCCACCACAAGGCGCTGACTGACATGGAGGCGGTCATATTGCTGACGTTTGGCAAGAAAACTTCGCTACTGCCGTTCCAGAAAGGATTCATCATCACCATCAAGTCCACGCGGGGTCTTGTGGGTGACCTTGTATCTGTCCTCGGCCCGGATACCTATGTCATCCCGGGCCGAGTAAACCAAGACATCCTTGAATCGTACTTCGGGATGGTGCGCGGGAAAGAAAGTTCGAGCCTGCACCCAAGTCCCAGCGAAGCTAAGTGTCGGGTGCGCCGCCTGACGCTGATGTACGCACTGAGGCTGGGCTTGAACCCACTGGCGCAGCGCCTGCCAGCGGCCGCACCTCTACCACGAACAGAAGACGGTGGTCCCATGGGCCACGCCATCCTCGCTGATTTCCTGCAGAAGCATCTTGTCAGGGATCAGCAGACCACCGGCGACATGAGAGAGGTTGAGTCGCTTCTGGAAGAAGCCAACCAAAGCCGACCGACCCCATCGCCTTCCACTGCATCATCAACAGACCCCAGGACTGGCGTCTCGGCCGAGCAGTATGGGATGGCCCATGCGGCCGGCTACCTGTCAGCCAAGTGCCGAAAAGTCGACCCCAGCCTCGGGACTCCTTCGGCGTTTGCCGCGGAAACGCCGCCGGTCCAGACTCATGTGGACCCGGCTGCTCAGCCAGGGCGGGATGAGTGTCCCAACTACCAAGTGGATGGAGAAGTTCAAAATCATGGAGTCGACCTTCTGCACACGTCACCATCTCGAACCGGACCGACCCTCCCGCTGCCCGAGTCATCGAGTCGATGGTAGCGACCCTGTGTGCGGAGCCAGGTCCCCTGGATGTCCGGGTGGTTCGCCGGTTTGTTCGGCTGCACACGTTCATCCGGCTCAGCTTTCTGAACCGAATGCGCCAAAAGGAAGCTCTGCAGCACCGCGAGAGGCTGAAGAGGCGTCAGTTTGCAAGGTGAGCGGTGACCCAGCTGCACCGGAGGAGGCGGCCCGTGATCTGCTACACTGAACGAGTCGGCTCGTCATCTGCTGCACCGGAGGAGGAGGCCCGTCATCTGACCGGATTACGCTGGAGCAGAAGTTTCTTCTCTGGACCTGACTGCGCTGGAGCAACAGGTGGCGATATTATGTTACCGAGCTGAGATGGTCTCCCGTGACCTGGCTGTTCTCAATGCAGCGGTTCTGTGGCATAGCGGCACTGGCAGCCCAATAGAGAAGGTAGGCGACAGTGTTCGTTACTCTCAACGCCTTACTGGCGGGTGCGCGGGACATGTCGTGCGCTACCTCACGCGTTATGCGGACCCGTGCACGGTGCATAAATCAAATCCGAAGAGTGTAACGGAGGTGGACTCCTCCGCTGAGTTGGTGTCCACCCAGGTATTGTGTTGTGGCGTTGAGAGCTGACGTTTTATAGACCATGCGAGCACACATGACTGCTGGGAGCCAAAACATGACTGTTGTAAACCTTCCCATAGCTTGGGGACGTAACCTCCAATATCCCAGAAAATGAACTAAGTGGAAGCTATCGCTTTCGACCCGAAACACGTGATTACAAGCGCTCCAGGCATTGTTATTACAGACACCAGGTAAAATTACATTGCATCTGTCCTTCCGACGTCTCAGGTCATCAGGCTACGAAAATGTCAGGTGCCTCTCTCAGCACTGAAAACAACTGCTATTGCCTTCCTATTGGTTGAATACTAAACTATTTCATTTGCATTCAGCTGACTTCGTCTATACCTGTCGCCGATTCGAAACAGCCCGCATACGGACCGCACGTCCGAAACAATACGTGACAGTAAGGATGACGATCACGCCTCATTGTGGTAAAAGTCGCCTTTGTCGGATGCACGGCGTGGTACAGTGATCCAGGCTTGTGTTGGAATACGTGACCAGCCACAGGTGTTTTGTCCCCGGGTATGGCTAGGAGACATACCAATTAACGTCTTGAGACCCTTTTCGTTGGAAAAACGGCTTAGTAACACTCGAGAACGATCGTGAAAAAATCAGTGTTGTCTTGCACTTAAACGCGTAAATGCCCTCGGGCACTCCCATGGTGACGTCACTGTGGGATTGCCAGACCTAGTTCCCACTAGGTTCCGACCCCCCCCCCCCCCCCCCCGGCGAGTGCCAAATGGCCCCAGCAGCTGAATGCGGCGTAAATCCCCTATCACGATAAAAAAATGCGTGCGTACTTCAAGCACGCGAGCTTTCTCCGTGCGACCTTATGTCCTGACAAATACTTTGCATACGAGCATTATACCATATGAACACCTCACGTATACTTCGGTACGAACAATTGCGTACGTTCTTTAGGCTTACGTACTTCATGCAATGCGTACTTACTTTTGTCTTAAAATCAGACCATTACAAGCAAGTGTTGCCATCTACATTCCGTTACCAGCACCTGTTGCCGTCTTAATCATTGTTGAGCCCCTTTTGCCCAATGAGGCCAAGTGGGGGCGAGTTTGCCTGACGGAGATACGTGAGAACAGGAGACACCTGCAAGAGGCAGCCGGGAGTAGAGCCGCACACAGTGATGCAGGCGCCTGGGAGAGTGGTGGACACAGCATGTGAGCTAAGCTCCGCTGGGAATATAGCCCCCAACCGCTCGGGACACACTGCGACCGGCTGGAAAGATCGCGCACTGAAACCCTCCGCAGCATCTTTAATGTGTGGGAGCAAGTGTGCTCTGGAGGACAGCTGAAGAAAATCGGGACCAGCCGGCACGCGAAACACTGGGCTGCGCCTTAGACGCGCGGGTGGGTCCTGCCGCTTGCCTCAAGACACCGGGACCTTGGCACCTGACAGCAACCAACAGCGAAATGGGCAACACGAGCCTGCCTCGCATGGCACCGAGCTGTAACAGCAGATGTGACAGTTCAATGGTAGCTGGGAGCTGACGTTCCGGTGAGCTCCAGCGGAGCACACATCGGAGGGGCTCTGTCACACTTCCAGCCACGCACAGCTAGAGCAGCCGACGCGCGTGCGTACAGCTGCGCGTGCGTACAGCTGCGCGTGCGTGCGAGCGCGCGCGCGAGCCGGCTCCTACCTTGGCCTGCACAGAGCCCATTGTCCCGGACGCGAGCGCGGGCGGAGCTACGTGAGCGGCGCTGGAGTGTCGGCCAGTCACTGGGCCAGGTCACAGATGGTGGTCACAGATGGTCACAGATGGCTCCACTGATGGCCGACACCCCTGCAAAGCCAGGTCCCACACTGAAACATTGCCAACACTGTGTACAATCAAGGTGATAAGCCCTATCCAAAACATTCATATCTGAGCTTGGTGAGAGCTTGACAGCACTGTCTAATGCTCTAGGTCTAGGTCATTACAGACAGGCAGTTTTCAACTGGGGACACACAAGCAAACTTTCAATGGCAGACAATTCCAGATGGGTTCCTCGGGACTAAATATTTCAAAATATTATCCAAACTTGTGTTTGGGCTATTTCATCATGCATCAAACAATATAAAAGTAAACTCCCACCTATATCTCTCAGATTTGATCATATTGTGTTGATGGAGTTATATAACAGTCACTTGCTTCTTTTACCCATAGATGATAAATAACATAGCAGGGATGCATTTAGAGCAGGGCCTTCCTCAATTTGAAGGGCAATATCTATGCAATCCAAAGACTTTCATTGAAGCACATTCTGTCCAAAATGATAACAAATTCAACCTTTGGCTAGAAATCCAGAAGTTAACCACATGCATAAAGTGTTACATAAGTCTGAGCCAAAATAAAGTGATTCAAATACGTAAGTAAAATCAAACAAATTCCTTTCTGGCACTGTGCTATGCAGGATGTTTGGTGATTATAAAGATGTTTTAAAGAGAAAATAGGTTTTAGCTGTGTAAATATGAGGCATTATTAGTGGTTACAGCAAAGTCTGTGTTAGCATTTGCATGTATGTAACCAATGACCACGGAATGATGCAGGTCAGACATGTATTCAACACTGCACCTAAAAATCAGAACATTGTTGTGTATGAGCATGGTATCACAAGTACTGAAGGAATGAAAACAGCTGGTGCTTTGTCTTATTTGTTCTTTTTTATCAAGAGACTGATCATTATACAATGCACAACATCTAATATTTGCAGTCATGCAACTTACAGTTGTACTGCAACACCTAAAGCAGTAAAATTGTTTCTACCATATCTTCCTCTGAAACACACTACTGCTGACAAAGCTTTACACAATGGCCAAAAAATATTGGAGAGAATTCAGCCACTGTCACTGTACATGCATCAAAAGCACATTGTAGAATCACCTTATTCCAGCACCTTGGGCATTGCAAATTTCTCCATCACCATGAGGATCCCTGGCATTGGTTGTGACATGACATAATTTTTTCCATAAGCTGTGTATCATTAGTTCAGAATGACACTATTCAGTGCTGTGTAGAACTGTGTAAGGACAACATGTCATTAATAATTTGCCTTGCCAATTTACCATGTGGGCATGAGGCTATGACCGCTGATTTCAAATATATTTTGGGAAACAATCCCTGGCATCCATAACTGACTGCCTACTGGGCAATGAAGTGGCAAATAACTAGTCCAGTTAAAGTAGAACTACCATCAGGCTGGCCTCTGGAGTGGTAGTCTGAGACCAAAGATGTTTGATTTTGATTTTCCCACAGAAAGGAAATGCATGGTACAATGATGCTTGTGGTTGATGTGCACAGATTATGCATATTTTGATAATGTCAAACAACTCACTTCCTAGCCACCTTCCAGGCCAGTTTGCAAAAACACCTGCTGCAATGGTTATTTGTGGTCAATTGCTGCCCATGAACATCATGCTCTTGTGCACTGAAAGCAAGCCTTGTCATAATGTTCACAGTTTTCCAAATATTTTTGGGTGAAAAACCATGCTATTTTCAAATTAGTGACTTGCCATGCACTCATATTAGAAATGATCCAGCACCGGACTCACTTAAAGCACTTTGCACATAAGCACGTGAGCACTTAAATTTATGTTCTGTAAATATGTAAATATGTAAATGTTCTGTGGTATGTTCTGTAGTAAATATGTAAATATGTAAATGTTCTGTTCTATGTTCTGTTCTATGTTGTATGTTCTGTAGTAAATATGTAAATATGTAAATGTAGTAAATATGTAAATGTTCTGTAGTATGTAAAAATATGTAAATGTTCTGAAGTTTGCTTTGGGATGTCACTGATATGCTCAATATGTTTGGTGTAACATGCATTTCGAGCATTGTGACATCCAGCCACACTCTTGTTTCGTTCAATTCGTTACATTTATTTCTATTAATATGTTCGATGCTTTACGGCGCGTCAACTATGCTGGATATTTGTGCCCCTTCCTTTTATCTGGCAAGCAGACATACAGTGAAAAAAGGGTCAGGGGCCTCCCCAATATCTTTTGGTTTACACACAGCATATCACCGCATCGCCAAAAAGAATAGCAGTGCTAAACACCAATTACATCACCAGTTGGTATCAACCCACCGACGTAAATTTGCAGCTTACCTGGCCCGAAACCTAACTTTTTATCTGCGGCGCGCCAGATATGTAACATAATTTTTCCCCCCAACAGCTGATACCAAGATAGCGCGGGAAATGCTCAATGACAGAAACGGTTAAAATCTTTCCGCAAATGGAGAAATAAAAACAAGAAAACTAGGAAATACTGGATGCATGTAGTGGACTAGAGAACATCATACCAGAGCTGATGTTAGGTTGGTCCGTTTTAGACATGACAGAGCAGGGTAACCGTGACTAGACCCTCAAAGACCGAATCAGGCTGGTTGCGGAAATATAAAATTTAGCTACAGGGTGAAAGAGTGTTTGTAATAGTTCTGTGAGGGTTTCTAAATAGGTGATAGCTGACAAAAAGTTTTAAGCCCAATGGGGGTCTTACAATATGTATGTCGGTTGCTGGTGAGCTACCTCGGATGCTGATGTACCTCGGTCCATCAGGATGCCTTTGGTGCTTGAATAAGTTCGCCAGTGATTAACATGATTTAAACCAATGCATTATGAGCACTGAATGATGCTTTTGTAACGCTTAACATTCATAAGATTTCATTCTCCGGCCTAACATTCTTCTTTTGGAGTTCTCCCCGAAGATTCCCTGTGGTTTCTGGAGGTTTCAAAAAGTTTTAGTAATTTTTGGTATATTTATTTAACCCGACTCCCAGTAATGATGGAGTTTATGTGACGCGTATGGCCTAGCGGTGGTTGTTGACGTTAGTGAGGAGTGTCGGACGGGCAGTGCGGCGCGCGCTAGCGTGGGGTGAAGTGTCTGTGGCGGGCGCCGGGGAATTGGTCTGTCGAGGTGCATTTGAGAAGCTCACTTACTTGGATTGTTGGTTTTGTGCGGCTCTATTCCAAGAAGGACTGCTGTACTAGCGCTGATCATACGACAAAGGAACAAGGAAGGCATCACTCGTCCACAGCAGACTGCCTCCAATCCTGCCTGAAAGTCCTATACCTCTAAAGCTTCCATGTGCATTTAGATCTGCCTTTTCCTCCCATATTACGCTCCGAAGATTCATGAAGAATTGGCTCCCACATCATCAGAGCTGATTTAGTCCAACACATCATTGTAAAGCTGCATGATGGAAACTGGCTGTGAATAGGATCTTGGCCGCTTGCTCCTATGTGCTGGGACGTCATGACCGAGCCAGCTCTGCAGATGCTGGTGGATGAGTGCTTGCTCACTATCACAGGGAACATTGAACATGGAAAGGATGTGCATGGAGCAAAGAAAAGCAAGAGCAGCAAGGCCAGTGATGTGCTACCTCGGTCCTTCCTCAAGAAGAGCAGAATGAAAGACACATTGGAAAGTTTATTGGAGACAAGTGATAATGTGTCATATAGTAAAATTATCACTGCCATAGCAAGTTCCCTTTTGAAAAGTAGCAGTGAGATATTGTTTCCAGCACCAGAACATTCAGAAGAAGGAGGAGCTAGTGCACAGCAAATATCTCCCAACCATCATGACAGGCTGAAGTATGCTCACCCATTTTCTTGTCCTATCTGTGATTTTGTGCTGAGTGAACCTGTGACTCTTCTCTGTGGACATACTTACTGCAAAAAGTGCCTAGTGAAGTGGAAGCCAAATGCTTGCAGACTGTGTAAAAGGAAGCTCTATGCATGTGAATTTAACAGTTCAAAAGCCAATGTGCTAATTTCTAACCTCATCAAACGGTGGTGGCAACCTGAACTAAGCGCCGAAGTCACCAGAAGTAAAGGGAATCAAAGTGTAAAGGTTGAAGACTATGGCAGTGCTCTACAATACTACACTGATGCCTTGGAGTTGGGTAAGTAGGTCATGTGCCAATGTCTTGTCCACTTACATTACTGGGGTTTTGATTTGTGACCACCCACATATCTGTTTCTGTTAACATATGCTGAAGCAGGATCATGCAATCTGCTAAGCTGACAGCCTTCTGCTCACTCTGTGACTTTCAGTCATTTGTTATTGACATATTTATCATGAGCAGACTGATACCTCTTCCATGCAAGCCTCTGGTTTTGTCTCCTCTGTGAAGTAGCCTTGGTCTCCATGTAGTTGGTTACTGGGTCTGACCAGCTTGTTGAATGTGTTACTAGGTATCATGTCCAGTAATGGTTGATGAGTTTTTTGATATTTACATAGTAGAGGTATTAGCTTTGGTCTTTTTTACTCTGGTATATTTTAATTATTGTCAGGAAAGTGTGGTTATTATCAGGAAGACCATTTACATTGCAAAGCAGTCAGAACATATTCCTCTTCATTGGTTACAATTGGATTGCACCTGTTGCCTGGTGTCTCCTTGATGATCTGTGATGATGAAGATGCCTCCTTGTCACCATCCCCTTTGCCAGCTGAAGGTGATGGGGACATTTAACATGGGGACTAAAATGTTTCTTGTGTGACAAAGATACATAGGCTCTTTCTAACATGATATTGGCTGGGCAGAACACCTATATGTTCAAAGCCAGTGGTAAGTTGTCATATGCAGAGCCAAAGACTTATAGCCCTCTGTGTCAGGCCACTGTCAGGCCACTGTCAGCCACTGTCAGCCACTGTCAGGCCACTGTCAGCTGAGGTGTCCGGCCGAGCGCTGGTCGGCGCGCCCGGTGTTCTGGCGGCGGCCGTGGCGGCGCGTCCTCCGGCACCTCGCCGCCGACGCTTGCCAGCAGAGGTCCGGCCGCCGCCGGTTATGTAAGCAGCCCGGGCTGCCTCCTCCGCGTCCCCCTCCAGCTACCCAGGCGACCGTTTGCCTCTCAGCTCGGGTGGCACGCACGCCCAGCGCGCACCCTGCTCCCGTGCTGGGCGCTGATCTGTTGCCGGTCGGTACGCTTATGTAACCACGTGTTTGTCGGCGGCGGTGTATTGACCGGCCTGGCCGACGTAGCCCCCTGCCGGCGCACGTTCGCTTCAGCTGCACTAGTTCTGTCGCGACTCCGGGCGGGTCGAGGTCGTGTCGTCACTCGCATTGGGAGTTTTTATGCGCGCGCGAGATGTCCGGGATGCATTCGTTTCGCTCGATGGAGTTTGTAGATGAGGACGGCGTGCTGCAGAACCTGTTTGCTCGCGCCGAGACCTTAAAATGAAAATGTTTCGTAGCGTGTAAAACGTGTATTTCCTCCTTACTCCGGTTGTAGCACATGTGGCATTATGCCGCTTGCTCCTTGACGTTTTCAGATTGATTTTTGTTAGTCGTTCGCTCCCAACTATCCTTGAACCCAACGTAAAAGAGAACACTATTTTTGCCAAGTATGTCCGTATGTGTCATTTTGCGCCACGTTGGCTGGATTAGTGTCATGTTGACAGTTTTGCGAGGACTGCAGCAGTCTTTTCAGATTATTGACGATAAATGTACGTGATTAAAATACCTTTTCACCGCAACACACCTGATGAGTTTTGACCCAGAGACGTGGTCTGCGAAAAAGCAGTGGCGCCGCCACGCCTCACAGCACTGTGGAAGGTATTTTAAAACATTGTACCCGCGGCTTGGGCGGTAGGACGGCCGGGGCAGGGGACAGCTGATGCCATCAGCATCTCAAAACGAACAGTATCCGCAGCGTGTTGCGTCTGTTAAGGCTGATAGCATTCTCTGCGATAAGCGCTGGCGCTTCGTTCTGGGAAAAGGTTTCGGAAACTTTGCGTATTGCGTAAATACCGTTAAGATGGGATATTTTTTTATCTAACAGCCTTTGATCTTTTTGCCTTTTGATCCTTGTTGAAGTTTACGAAGCCTTTTTGTTTATGAAGTTAATGAGTTTTCGAAGCCGTTTATGAAGCGTTTTTGATCCAACAGGCGCTAATGTGCGTTGCCACAGGCTTGCTAACACCACTCTGGGGCAGTTAGCAGCTTAGAGCTAGGCGCATTGGGCTGAGGGCTTCAGTGCAGGACCAACAGTTTTACTGTTGGTTGCCATCGGCTAGAGTTGACATGATATTTCCGAAATGACAACATATCGATTGATTAAGAAGTTATGAACTCAAAATCTTAAATCGATTGACCCAATCCATTTTGATCATTTGTTTTCACGTTGATTTGTTATCTTAACTTCAAGGGAAATGGCTTCGATGTGAATGAATCCTTTCTAAGTGATTGTCCATGGTCTGCGTACGTATCCACGTTTAGAATGAGATAGCCATACGATTTTCAGAAAATTTCAGATGAAAGAGCTTGTGAGCGGTCGTATTTCCTAGCCAGAAGCAGGCTACACGGTCTGTCCGGGTGGGAGATGGAGCCAGAGGCCGATCGCCGGCCGCCAGACACTGGCGGACATTGGGGCTACAGTTTCAGTAATGGCACGTTGGGCCTGGCCGGCCCTGGCGTTATCATATTGCATCCAGCCCAAATTAGCCGCTGTCTCGTGACCAACAGCGTCATTGGTACTCGGGTTGGCGACGTCGACCGACTCGGGAGTTTATGTAACGGAACGTGAGCGAGATCAGTGCCGTTGGTGGGAAGTCCATCATATTCGAAGCCTTCACACTTTATTGCACATCGTGTAGCATGCCAGTCGCTCGATTCGTTGTTAAGCTTTCGCGGAAGACGCCCTGCGGATGCCGACTGGGCCCATGGCTGCATAAGTGCAGCTCGGAGAAATAAAATTCGTCGGAGGTAGCTGAAGGCCGGATTTTCAACAAGCAAAACTGGTTATCGTGACTTGTTTTAGGGACTTTTTGGTGATCACGGTCTCACATGGAGGGTCCAAGACAAACGTAACAGTGGCCAAGGCCCTTGTTAAAGGTCCGAGGCTTCACCCGTGGTTGACTGCGCTGTATAACGGGCCGACCAGTGCACGTCTGCGCGGACTGCAGGATGTCTTGAAGGTCAGCAACAGCGAAGTTCGCCTTCCGTGGGAGTTGTGTGGATCGGGTGGCCAAATGGGCGTGGCGGGCGGGCCCCGAGCCAGCGGCTGTCATCCCCTCGGTTCCTCCGGCGCGCCGGAGGAACCCAGCCGGCGCCGGCGGCCGGCATGGGACCGCGGCGCGGAGTTAGGGGCGCGCGGGGGCCGGTCACGGTCCCGACGCCGGTGGCTAGGAGGCCCACCCGCCGGTGGCGCCAGGCAGAGCCATGACCAGCTGTCGCGCCGACGGGGTGTCCGTCTCCGGCCCGATCTCCGGCCCGATCTGAGCGTGCCCGGAGCCCGGCCGAGCGCAGACCCCGCTGCCGAACATCTGCCTTCCGACAGGCTGCCGTGGACGCCTCTCGGCCTGGCGGGCGGCACGTGTGACAGTGCCGGGCGTAGCTCGCGTGGGCTTGACACGTGCCGCGGCCGGGCGTCCGTGAGGTCTGGCCGTCTCGCTCCCGTCGCGGCCCCGCTCCGCCCCGCCCCGCCGGTCGGTCCAGACAGAGGGGCCCCACGATGCGGTCGCCGGACCAACCTGGGCGTCGTCTGGAGACCTCGGGAGAGCTGGAGGGCTGCGGGGGAGCTGAGTATAGTGGGGGTATAGCCAGAAGGCGGCTGGGACAGCCGGATGAGGAGCGGAGAAAGCTTGACGGCAGCGATGAGCTGGGCGGCAGCTGAGAAGCTGGAGAAAGCTGGCCGCAGTTGACCGCAGCTGGTGAGGCGAGCCGGGCGCCGGCGCCGGCGCTCCGGCGAGTCGGCCATCGGCCGGATCAGGTCAGCTCCTGCGGGAATCTCCGGCCGTCGCGGCTGGACGAGCCCAGCCGGCCCCAGGACGCGTCCGACTGGTTACGGAGTCGGCGTGGTGCACTGTGCCGAGTGGCGTCGCAGCTCGGGGCGGCGTGCTAATTGTGGCCCAGGTCCGCCTCTGCTATTGAGTGGGTCAGCAGCTTCCACGCCGGCGCGTACCGGTCACCCGCTGCGCCCAGTATGCAGTGGATGCGCTCTGAAAGTGTGCACCCCACCCACCCAACCGCCCACTCCGCCCATGCCCGTGCTGTGGGCTGGGTGGAATTACTGCTCCGGGTGTAATTCACTTTGTTGTTCACTTATGTATTCGTACACGATGGGATCTAGCGTCCTTGGCGGGGGTCATATCAACCTGTTAGCAGAAGGCTCGCCGTGCAGGGTTTTGCAAACTGGCCGGTCGTATTGTGGACGCCCCGGAACTTGCCTCCCCTCCCGTGGGCAGGCGGGCAAGAGTTTGGACCTTTTTAGTTGTATTCGCGTGAAGGTAGTCCTCTAGATGGCCTTTTAGGTCTTCGATTCGTTAAAACGGTCGGTATTTTTGGTTTAATGCAGTGTGACGGCCTTGCATGTTATCCAAAACGTGCGAAATGGAACGATGAATCCAAGAAATGTGTTCAGTTGAAACAAACTAAGGTGTCAAACCCAAAGTACGTATACCAAGATCAATTAAAACTCCTTGAGAGCACATATGGCCCGCATTGACGTGCAAGGAGCACATACATATGAACGTACATTAACACAAGTCATCAGTGTGCGCCCGAAACCAAGGCGCGTAACGCAACATTTGTGTTTTGAAGTGATCATTTGAGCCTCACAAATGAAGACAGTGGTGGTCGGAAGCAGGCGGTCCCAAGCGGTTCTGGTCGGTGTGGCGGCGCCAGTTGTGGTGGGATATAGTGGATCGCTCTTGTCAGCCCCTGTCAGCCTAAGTCAGCGGCTCGACGAATCCAGCCGGCGTCATGACGCGTCCAGCTGGTGCCAACACTACCCGCTGAGCTGGTTCAGCCGCGTCTGGGAAACCAGAGGTACGGGGTCCGATTCCCCGCGATGCCCGCCCTTCCTGTCAGGGTGAGAGGCAGGCGGCACCATATAGTCCCAGCAGTTGAGTGCGTCGTGAAGCCCCAACGACATGACACGTGCTGGTCCAGTCCTCTGACCTCTCAGGAGGCAACCATTGCCACTGCGTGTTTACCGTGAATGACGAACGCGAGCCTCAGACCTGCTGCGCTCGGTTGTGTGTAGGCAGGGCAGTAAGAAGATAAGGTGGTGAACAATGGGGGTAGGCATCGAAGCCGATGTGAGGCACCGGAAAGGTCTGGGAAAGGAGGCGTACTGAGGCGTCGCCTCGGCGCTAATATTGCCGCCATCGCTGGTCGATTGGGTCGCGCTGGACACTCGTCTACGAGGAGGTGCACTCTGCCAGGAGACGAGCGCCATATTGTCGGGAGCTTGGTCTGAGAACCGGCGAAAAGCACCGTGCAGGGTGACAGCACCGTATTGTCCCAGTCTGCGCCGTTCTTTTCCAGGTCCCTAGACTGCAGACCGGCCAGAGACACAGGCGCCATGTCGTCCGCGGATGATTGATCAATATTTTATTGTTACAAATGCATGGCGCTGCGTGTATGCTCGTCTTGCAAATAGTTTCCGGGCCTTCGCGGGATGAATAATGCCGCGGGTTGTGGATGTATCGACGGACTGGACTGGGGCAGCATTGGCATTCAAGGGAGTCCAAAAGCGTGGATGAGGGTCGGACCTGGTCTCGAAGTTGAATGGAGCAAGCGGGCTACAGTGGACTGGGGACTGGTGAAACTGGACCGCCTGTGAATACCCCCCTAAAACCTGGATTAGGACTAAAAGTACTTATGTTGACTTGACAACCCCCGATATCCTAGTAGGTAATATTGTAACGACGTTGTAGTGCTAAATAACTAATGGTTATGCACTATAATGCCACTTACCATGGACCCCCTCGTATACTGACGGTCTGGGAGCTAAAACTCTTTCTTATGTAAACGGATGGGTATAGCTGATGTTGGATAGGTGACGGATGGGTATGGGTACCGCATGGGCAGTGGGTGGGTGCGGGGTACGCCAGGGCTAGTGGGCGAATTAGGTAAAGAAAAACTTAATCGAAGGCATTTAAGTTATATATCTAAGTGCTATATTTTTCAACAGCAAACCTTAGTAGCCTCTACATTAAAATAACTGAGAGAGAATACCATTTACGTACAAATAACAGGATACACCAAGTACTGTTCATGCCTTATTTAGTCTAGCTGCCTTCTTTCTGCTTCCGTTATAGAGACACTGCAGTGTTAACTACCGCGAGCTTTTGACCGAAATCTTCCGTGCGACTAGTGTAATGTAGCTAGGAGAGACAAATTCGCTTGGTTGTCATTTGCGCAGCTTCGCGCATTTCTCAGAATTTAAGATTGCGGCCGTCGCCTCTGGAATGATGGTCACTTGAATGATGGATGTTGGTTGACCCTGGTTAGCCGCTCTACCGCGTCGTCTGGTCAGTTCCTGGAACCGCAGAAGGCCTGGCTGATGGTTTGGGAACTCGACTGGCCCACTTCACACCTAGCCTCAATCCCAAGGAAGCTTCCCGTGACCGCCACCCCTCCCCCCCCCCCCCCCCACCCCCACCCCTGATAAAGAGAATCTAGAGACATTGCCAACTTGGGTTGGAGCGGCGAAGCTTCCATCATGAAACCGACCGTCCTAACAGCAGGCAGCAGTTACTCTCGAAGCGCTCCTGGATGAAGCGACCTGCAGCTGCGCCGCTGAAAGCAAGGCATGCAGCGTTGCACGCTATAGCTGCAACAGCCACGGTGTAGGCCTTTGGTGTACAGACTACTAGGCAGACTACTAGAAGTGTTAAGGAGAAATCGTATGCTTACGCCGTTGCACCAGCAGGCGGTGGGCACCGGAGACAGCGAAGGGGAGCTCGGTGTACATAGTGATGATGACTACGAAACAGAGAGTGTATAAATGTGACCGGTGCCGGCTGGGAACATGCCCCCAAGGCCTTTTTATATGTCGCAATACTTAACGTGAAATATCTTCTCTGAATTTGATACTTTGCCTCGGGTTTAGAGCCTTAGTAGACCTCAAAGCCGAGAAAGAAGTTCAGAAATGGACGTGGTATCCATAAAACCCCCCTTAAAGAGATGTGCCACGACCATCTGTGTCATTCAGATAAAAATAAGAAAATTGGGTATAAGTCAAGATGACAGCGGCCACCGGACTAACTTGGGTTTCCTATGATATAGAACATATTTCCGCTAGAAAAAATGTGCTAGTTTACATTTCAGGGCCAACATTTTGGCAACTTGACTCATGTTATATAACATTGATTGCCAGCTCAAGCATGCATGCGTGAGTGCATATTGCTCATAGTTGCTTCTAGAAAATGATTTGCATCTTCTAGCGTGAAACGATGCACAAGACCATAATGAATTTGCAATTCGGTAGCGCAGGAAATCGGACCACAATCGAAGCCCATATAGATCTGCAATTTTGGGGATTTCATCCTGACGTGTTGTAGAATATGCATTCACATCCCAAGGAAACCGCATAGGTGGGGAAAAGCAGAACCGCGGGTCTGGCAGCGTCCATATCAACCTGCATTGCAGCGGTCATGATTGTATCACTTGTGTTGGAAGATGCCATCCTAGCGGTCTGACGTTCCAACTTACATCAGCAACCCCCTCCCCTTCCCCGGAAGATGGCGACTGCTGCAGAGTGCAGTTTTGCACGTGGCGTCTATGGTTGATTACTTCAGACATCAATAAACCGCTTGCAAGGGGCCAGGAACATTTTCCAATCCGTTGGGCGAAACTATTAGAAACTCTTTCCGCTTTTGTAGGGTTTCAATTCCTGACTGGCTTGGCCGAGTTGTACCTAGATCATCAATCCTCAAACAGGTTCAGTGGTCAACTCGTACATTAAAGACGGTGGAAAACATTTTCCTGTAACAACGGCTCAACGGCGCAAACTTCTGTCGATTTCACGTCAACAAGTTTGTGTTAGAAGGCCGGCATCAAGCTTTTTGTTACTACGACACGTATGATTATAATTCCGTATTGCGAGGACCAGGAAAATTATTTTGGCTGTCTTTCAGTGACTGCCATGGGCAGCGACAAGGCTGGTGGACAGCCGAGAGGATATGCACACTGCGCAGCTGATACAGCTGTTTTCGGCGTCAGGACAACCCAACATTAATGTTCATTGATATGTGAGGTATGCAGATGCCTGTTACCGTTTGTGGCCTAGTTGTCAGTTGGCAATTCATATGCACTGTGAATGGGCTTAGGAGTCGCCCCCGGTAAACCCCTCCCCCCTCCATCATGTCGCTTATCCTGGCTGTGTCTCTGAACCGACGAGTGGAGGCTGGCGCTCGAGTTCCTAGAGACATAGGTCGAGTTATGGCGCCGCGATTTTTTTGTTTTGTTTTTTTGCTGAGGAAACTGGGTTCCGTGGATCAGCCCCCGGTGTTCCTCCGAGGTTATTCGTGCTTTCTCGTTGCCCTACGTTTGGTCCACTCCTGAACTGAAGGCAGTGGCAGCAGTGGTGCGTTTCAGAAGCACGCATTTTGTAATAAGGTCAGAATTTGGGTGCTCATCGAAAGAGTTTGAGAATTAAAGGAACCCGCGTTTTAACTGTTGGACAGGACGCCATGATCTCGTTGTTTTCCCAAACGATCAAATCAAAGGTCAGTCACGCATGCAGCGCAACCCGATCTGGCCCCAGTCAATGATCCTTCGTGATCTCTGCAAGATAGCAACTAGCCCCCATGGTCTGGAGAGAGGCCCTGGGCTCGTCATTCGGTGGCACTGGCCGCGGGCCCCTGGCGGGGTGCACTATTTGGCCAGGCTGACACGAAAAGGTCAGCTGGCAGCTGGCCAATGAACATCAGTCCCGACTGGGAACGGCCGTTCTGCAGCGTTGTGCGGCGCGAAAAACCTCGGGTTTGGGCTCAGGGTACGCTTAGCGAGCTTTCCTTCGCAAGTACTCTGAATCGAAGGATTCCCCCGTGCAAACCAGTTAGAATAGTTTAATAACTGAGCTTTTACCGCCGGTAAGAATGTGGTGAATTCACAACAGTATCATTCTCATCATTATTCCTGAGATATAGTGCTATATTTGTCCAGTCTGAGCTCAGGCTGGCGAACATTCCGCGTGCGCGTGCAGGTGACATTCCCGTGTGTGCGCAGTTATGAGTGATTTTCACGGTAAAATCGGCATTTCAACGGGATAAATCTTGGTTGGTGAATGGCCGAGCACTTTGACTGGTGCATTGGTAAAAACAAAGGTCCTGGTGTGGATTGGCGCGTCGTGACTCGAGGTTGTTGTGCGTGATTGATGAGCGTGCAGGTGAGACATGTGAGGGCTGTGAGCTTGCTCTCAACAAGACACGTTTTTTGTATTCTAAGCTTCAGTGACGATTTGTGCAAAATGGGTTGAGTGCGTATATTGCTGTCGACACACGGTGTCTCGATTGTCGGTCTCAATTTTGCGTTTTGTCCTTCCGTCGGTCTTGGACCCCGCAACCAAAATTGCTTCTTAGACCTTGCTGGGGCCAACAGTCGTTGACAGCGGTGGTGGCCCGGCCAGCCACCTTTCCAGCCGTCGGCATCTCGTCGGTCACTGGGTATGGCGCCACGCTCCAGGTCTGCTCGCTCCAATGTCGGCCGGCCATGGCCGCATGAGTCGGGGTTTTGATAATGGAACATTTAGTTCTCAGACAGTTGCAATAATTACGCAATTCAACGGGCATCGTCGGCACGGGCTGACTGGGGATGGAGCGCGAAGAATATAACAAGAATCGCGCTTTACATAATGGTCCGGTTCGGTCGCGCTGGCCGTAGTGATGGGCCTGAGCTGGGCTGCGCCGGCGAACTTTCCGGCCTTGTGCCGGTGCGTTACGTAACGGCTTATATAAGCGGCCAGCAGCGGCCGTCGTCGGCGCAGAGCGCTGTGGGCTCGGGCGGGGACCGACCGGCTCGGCTCCGGCCCGACCCCCGCGCCGGCCGCCCGCGCGCTGCGGCCGCGCTCACGTTCCGCCCAGGGGCGCGCGTGACCAAAGCCGGCGCCTGGGCTGCGGCGCCGAATTGGATTGTCAGCCGGCCGATGGCGGCGGTGGGGTGTCGCCGCGGGCGCCGGCTGGCGGCGGGGTCACAGCCTTCGCTCGCACCCCATCAGATGGCGGAACGGGTGCGTCGCATCACCACCCGACCCCAGAAGCTCTGGTTGTGGGTGGGAAGGCCTGGACGGTTGGCTGCGCGGAGTCGGACGAGGTTTCCCGGACGCGGGCTCGGTATCAGCCACGCTCGTGTTGGCGGGCCGCTGATGGTTGTTGATGCCCATCGCGAATCGTGATGCCCCTCGCGAATCATGATGCATGCCAGTTGCGGGGTCCTCGTGCCCAGCTTGCAACTGGGATGCTTCCGGGTCTTCAGGCTCGACCGTCCCGTTGTAGTGGCGTCCACCGTTCTCTTTCTGTATTCCCGCTGCATGACGCGCTGGGCCACGAGCGACAGCCCGTGCTAGCGCGGGGGACACGACCCGTGACACCGGCCGGTGCCGCGCGGCGCCGAGCGCAGCCGCGCGTGACTGCCTGCGGGCCGGCTGCGCGGCACCGATCGGCACTGTGCTGACCGCCGGCCCGTGACGCGCACCCAGCCGCCTGAGAAGAAGCACGGTAATAATATAATAAGAATAAACACTGGCCGCGCGTCATAAATGCGACCGGTCTTGGTTCCGGGACGGTCCGGGACGGCCATTGACTCCCGTCTTTGCGCTGCCAATTGTCGCGCAGCGTCCGGCGCGGCGCGTGTGGAGATCTTCGGCCGCCTAGTCGCGTGAGGTCAGCGGCCGGGGATGTCCTGGGAAGAGTGACGTCATTGATGGCAGCGCCGGCGGGTTGTCGTCAGCACCGCGCGCGTGACTTTCACATGACCTTCTGGCTAACGCAGGCAGGAAATATATTATGAAAAAGGTGTGGCGCAGTTGGCTGGCGGCGGATTTGCAACGACGTGAGTGGGTGGGATCGGGAGCGGTGAAGTGGCCTGTGTCGGACTTCGCATTGCTGCGACGGACGCAGCACCTAGCTCCGATCGGCCGCCCGGTCAGGAATTCACAGCTGCGACTGGGCTGATGCCAATGCGGCCGCGCCTGCCAGGGCCTGTAAATACAACTTCGATTGTAACAGATTCAGTTCGGCCTGACCGGTACAACCTCAGCGGATTTTGCATCCCGGCGTCAGATGTGTCCTAAACCGTTGTCTTCTTTTCTCTGACGTTGGGAGGGAGGTGGGTCATCCCCAGCTCAGCAGCCCCTGCTATTAGCTTATTTTGTGGATCTAACGCCCAAGCCTCATGCAATATGCATCTGGTTGGGATCAAACGCGCACTTCTTTGCTGATAAGCATATACGTCCGTGTACTTGTATTGTGTAATTTTTGTAGTTACCCCAATGCTTACTTCGTCACTCTCATTTATTTGCTCGGCAGGGCGTAATGTTTTTCACACGTGGTCCGCGTAGCGGGGCGAGCGGTGATCTTGAGAACCTTAAACGGCAATCGTAGTGTGAGATTACGTGCAATATCAGCTGTGGGAGCGGGCGTGCTGAACCCGTGGGCAGTGAGTGGCAACCGCTGCTCGCTCCGGGCTTGTCGGCCAGCGAAATCAATGACGATCCGCTGGGCGGCCAGCTTCCGTCTTACATAAGCGAGGCATTTTGCCACGTATCCGGGGTATTCAGCCATTCGTGCTTTTCCAAAGCATCTTCCCGTCCACACTTCACGGGGTTGTTGTCTCGGTTTGGGGAATCGCAGGCCGCAGCCGTTGGAAATGGCGATGCCGAGCGGCGGCTGGTTTGGCGTGCCCGTTGATCTTTCGTTGCTGGCCTATCGCGGGCCGCCTCGGCCGCACCTTACGTAAGTGTTCAGCCCGCTGAAAAACCAGCACTAGCCTGCTGAAGGCCTGACGAGCCCCGGCCAGCAGCGAATCCGACCCTGGCCGGCAGGGAACCCGGTGCGTAGCTCGAACCTTCACTGGACTTAACTGCCTCGCTGGAGCTCTGAGTCCAGCCCCAGACTGGATGACCGCAGGAGCGTGGAGTTCCTCCCGAACGGACTCTTGTTGGCTGGGATGCCTATCGATTCCGTGATTTCTCCGAGTTTATGTGCTACGATAGCAGTCCATTAGGAGTCAAATATTGTGACAAAGCCTAAATGGCTTAAGGTAGAAATATTATGGTAATATTGTATTTATGGTTGGATGTTCTGGAGATCTACCGCGTGGGCTGAACTTCGCGTACCGCAATCAGTTCAGGCGATACGTCCGTCTCAACGATTTTAGCCAACTAAGCTCTACCATAGTGGTTCATAGTGGTCCATAATAACAGTATCAGATTACGGTATTTAGTTACGGGCATCTTTTGGTGTCTGTTGTTACCAATTCAAACTGATTTGCTATATTTCGAGCTAGATAATTGTCACGATGGGCTGCAATGGGTAGTACGATTTCGCTGGCTTGCCATACCTTCGTGGTCTGTCTTCGTGTGTCTGCACTTCTTCATATTATGTCTGCCGGATAAAGCACCTTATATAAGAAGGCTCTCCGAAACTATGGCTCAGTGCGCATTCGTGCCAGACCCCGTGAGCAACCGGGCACTGTACTTCGCGTCCTGTCGGGAACAGATGCACCACCACGTAATGCTGCGAATGTTGTTATGTGATTATTTGAACCACAAGTTACCGCCTGAGCATGGACTATGCGTGATTCATTCACCTCTCTCACTCTTGTCGCGTCCCGTCTTCACTGATCACCGTTTTTGGCTCCACGGCAACAAACCCGAACCCTCCTTATTACCGATTTCGTGTTCTTTCTCATCACCGAACCCGTGTTCTTCCTCCTCATCACCGACCCCATGTTCTTCCTCAGCAGCGATCACGTGTCCCACTTCGCCAGCGGCGGCCAAATGCCGCTGTCGCCAGCAGCGACCCTGATGACGTCACAGGACGGCGCTGACCTCCGCAGTCTCTGTGCTGACCGCCGTTGTCCCTCCGCAGCACCCCACGACCACATCACGCTGAGCAACCGGAGTCACGTGCTGAACAAGCTGTCGCGCAACTCGGAGGCTCTCCGCGATGCCGAGTCGGCTATCCAGCTGCAGCCCTTCTGGGCCAAGGTCGGTGGACGGGCTGCGCGCTCGTGCCGGATGTGCGCTGCTACAGCCACTGGAGCCCCGCTGTCCGTCGGCAGCAAGCGGGCGGCATGCCGGGCCGGCGGGCCGCGCCCATGGTCGTGACCGGCCCTCGCGGCGGCGGCGGCGGCGCGCGATGAGGGCGCGCAGGCTCGCTGGCGGCTTACGATGACTGCTGGGCAGGGACGCCCGCCGAACGTGCCATGCTTGTTAGGTTTCTAATTGGCATGCTCGTGTTTCGGCGACCAGAAAGGGTGCGGAACATGCAATGTGTTCTGGGTTTGCTGCTTGGTTGATACAAGTCATGGTGGCGTGCAGTTCCTAACCTGTGTAGGCGTCTTGTTTGCGCAGAAAGTCGTTTTTGTAACATGCTTGGTCGCATTTTCTGACGTGTTCGGGGATGTCATGTGTGCAGTGGTCTTTGTGTGTAATCTGATTTACTGTTTTCAAACGGCACCCCTTGTTTATTTTCGGAATGCTTTGTGATGAAAAGTTGCGCTTCGTGTCTCAGAAGGGCGTCTTAAACTAATCCCATCTGTGCAATGGGGATAGGGCGCTTCATCACAAACAAATGGAGCCATTTACCAAAGGCGAAGCCCATTGTAATCAGGGAGTTGCGAATACCCTCGGCATTTTTAATCAGTAACAACCTTTATTATGTAATAATTCCGGAAAACTCAGTGCACCGATGGTCGGAATTGCTCGGAGGGACTGAAAGGGTGAACCGCATCCGGATTGACACTGCACCAAGTTTCCCTCGCTGCAGGCCATGGCTGAGTGACCTCGTGACGTCACTGTAAGCCCTGCTGGACCGCTGGCACGCTGATGACATCAGCCTGTGACGTTCCTTACCGTGTGTGGACGGGGTGTGTGACGCTCCCCCGTGCCGTGTGTGGGTGGGGTGTGCGACTCTCCCCTGTGCCGTGTGTGGACGGGGTTTGTGACTCTCTCCCGTGCCGTGTGGGTGGGGTGTGTGACGCTCCTCCGTGCCGTGTGTGGACGGGGTTTGTGACGCTCCCCCGTGCCGTGTGGGCGGGGTGTGTGACGCTACCCCGTGCCGCGTCTGACGCTCCGCTCCGCCGCAGGGCTACTTCCGCCAGGCGGCCGCTCTGAGGAGCCTGGGCCGGCTGGAGGACGCGCTGGTGGCGTACGTGCTGTGCGCCGCGCTCGAGGAGACGCCCTCGGCCGTGCTCACCGAGCTGCAGCTGGTGAGTGGGGCGTCACGTCGCGAACGTCGCCCCGTCTCCCTGGCAGTGGGCGAACCGCTGGACAACTGCCCTGTGACTGGCTGCGCCGGTCCGACGCCCGCCGCCGACCTCCGGATGTGACCGGTCGCACCGCCGACACGCCGTGTCACTGACACGGCTGACGCTGTCACACCGCGTCACTGACACGGTTCACTGACACGTCATGTTACTGACACGGCTGACTCTGGCACATCGCGTCACTGACGCGGCGTACGCTGACACGTCAGCTTACTGACACGGCTGACACTGGCACATCGCGTCACTGACACGGCGTACACTTACACGTCACGTCGCTGACACGGCGGACACTGACACGGCGTGTTACTGACACATCGCGTCACTGGCACGGCGGACACTGGCACGCCGTGTTACTGACACGTCAGGTCACTGACACAGCGGACACTGGCACGCCGTGTTACTGACACATCACGTCACTGGCACTGACGCGTCACATCACTGACACGCCGACACGTCGTGTCACTGACATGACCGACACTGACGCATCGCGCCACTGACACTGGCACGTCACGTCATTGACACCCCGACACGCCGTGTCACTGACACGCCGCGTCTCCGCAGCTGTTGAAGCGCATTCTGCGGCGGCGGCAGCACTCGGACGGCCACGTCAGCAAGCAGCGGCGGTGCAGTGACTCGGAAGCAGACCTGATGCACCACAGCGACGACAGCAACTCCAGCACGGTACGGCCCCGGCCCCGTGAAGGGCGGTCTGCAAGTGTGGGAGCTGCCCATGTGTGCAAACTGTGGGAGCGGGTGAAAATCGTGTTGAGGGATGATCGTTGTTTGGTGTGTTATTTGCCTGTCGCATGACATCCGGCACGGTATTACCTGTTGATGTAGGATGCGTTTTATCGAGCCTGCCGGGACTTTGTGTAAAAGGGAGCTGCATATGGAAGCAACGAGCCGTATGTGGAGGGGTTATTTCGGTCCTTTCCCACGCGTATTTCCTGGAAGCCATAGAATCGGCCGGCCAACATTTTGCTCGAAGGTGACCTTCCGCCCGGGGTCAAGTACATTATCGCCGCGGGCTGACACGTGCGCCGCAGCAGCGTCGGGCCGTGCCGCGCCCTCATTTCTCGCGGCGCATGCCCGCTGGCGGGTAATGCTGCCGGCCTCCGCTGGTCTGACGCCAGCAGCTGCGCTGCCGGCGCTGGCCGGCGGCGTCTGCTGCGTGCGTCCGACCAGCGTTGCACGCTGGACGCCAGCTGCGTGAGCAAGCGCGCCGCGCCCGGGGCCGCTTACATAACGGGCGGCCGGGCGGCCGGGAGACGGGCAGCTGCGGCGCGCCGCCCGGCCGCCGTCCGTCGCTTATGTAACGGCCTACCCGTCAGCCCATTACGTAAACGGGCGGCGGCCGCGCGACCGCCCAATCGATGCGTCCCGGGGGCCGTCCCTGGCTGGAGAGCGATGGAGGCCTGATGCTGGAGTGGGGGAATGGCGGTGCCTGGAGATAGAGATGGCGGTGCCGGGAGACAGAGATACTGGTGCCTGGAACGGAAGGAGGGAGGTGTTGCGGCTTGGTCCGTGGTGGACGGGGATGCCTGCAGCGAGGAGGATGAGGTGGTGTCTGTTGGAGGAGGAAGTTCTGGTGCGCGGAGCGGGAGGAAGGGACTGGTGCCTGGAGCGGCGGGGTTTCTGGAGGGGCTGGCTTCGGGGACAGCCCAGCGGTCGGCCTTCGCTGCCCGTCGCTTCCCCTAAGCGCTGACCGGTGTCACCGGGGTGGCCTGCCGGATGTCGCCGGCCGGTTATAACCTGTGCTCCGATCATTTCGGCGTCCTAGCCAGCTAGGGACTGCGGTCCACCGCATCTCGTTGAATGGGAGCTTTCGCCGAAGCCGTCAAAGAGCTGAGGCGCTTTGTCCGGCCGGGTGGTGCGGCTCGCGTGTAATCCGCCCTGGCATTGGCTGCATGGCTCGGCCTGGTGAATAATCCGACCCTGCATTGGCTGCATGGCGCAAGCCACCGTTTTATCCACCCTGTGATTGGCTGTTGGTGAGGTGCCGTGGGTGCCCTTCCCCTCTTCTGGCGATGGCCTCGGCGTCTTCCTCGCTGGGCAGACTCGTCTGCGGCATGTTCTAGTGTGCTCCGTCTGCTTCGTCCGACCTGCCTCGGTCGGCTCTCTGTTCTCTCGGCCCGGTGCCGCTAGACCTGCCCCTCGCCAAGCCCCTTGTGCTTTCTGATCGGCCCCGTCCGGCCTGGGCCGCCCCGTCTGCCCTCTGAGACCGACCTCATCACGCCTGCCACGCCCTGAGCTCACCTGTGTGGATCTGCTCGTCATCACAGCACCGGTGTGATCGCCCCCGTCTGACGGCTCACGCGTTCTCCTGTTGCAGGACGTGCCGTGCGCGCGCACTGAGAGCCGCACCGTATCGGTGGATCATAAGCTGCTGCGCATCATGGAGCGCTGCCACGCGGCCGTCAAGGCCCTGAAAAGTAAGGCTGGGCTGGACGAGCTCGCCGTGGTTAATCGACTGGCCGCTAGGCGAATGGCTCGCTTAAGCACCGGCACGCCCTCAGAGAACTGAGTGCGGGAATGCTCGCCCGTGATGGCACCCCGTGAGCGCGCCCTTGCTGCACCTGCCGATAAGACGCGCAGGTCACCACCTGGCCGCATGGTGACTGGCCGTGTGTTCCTCTAGGAGCGTGTTCATTACCGTGTGTCCACTAGGAAAGTGTCCAGAAGCGTGTCCAGCCAGGACGGACAACACCGCTGAGACGAGCACCGCTCGTCGGGCTTTGTTTCGGCCAGTCGCTCGGTGCGCCGCGCCCTCTCGCGTGAAGCGCGGTGTTCGACGCTGCGCCGGTGTGTCCGTCAGCGTTGTTTACGCGCCCGCGTCGGCGAGCGGCCAACCCAAGGCCGCAGTTTTTTCATGGCGTTTTCGCCGAGCGCCGGCGCCGGTTTTGAGCGCCTGCCCGGCCTGCCCGGCAGCGGGGACGTCCCGAAAGGGACTCCCCTGAAGGGACTCCCCCTGACCGGCGCATTACTTTCGCAGGGCGCGAGGGGAAGCAGCACGTGCGGACTGTGGCGGACGGCCAGGCGAGCCGGGACGACTTCGAGTGTTCGCTCTGCTACCGGCTGCTCTGGCACCCGACGTCCACCCCGTGCGGCCACACCTTCTGCCGCTCGTGCATCGACCGCTGGCTGGATCACAGTCCCACCTGTCCGCTCTGCAAGATGGCTCTGGACGAGGTAGGTGGGCGCGCGCCAGGCGGTAGCGCTGTGGAGTTTTTGCGTGGCGCCTTCAGCCGCTGGCGGGAGAAGCTTGGCGCTCAAACGCCTGTGTGAGGGATCTGCGCCATCCGCTCCGGCGCCTGCTTTGTTTTGACCTTCGCGCTTTTACTGTGCGTGTGGGTAAGTGCTTGTGCGTAAGCGTGTTGATGTGCGTCTGTCCTGTCGCCGGGGGCCTGCTCCCGCTCGCATCCGGCGGTCGGCGGGACGGCACGGCGTCCCGTGACGCGTCCGCGCGCCGGCCGGGGTGTCGGCCGTGTTCGCGCGGCGTCAGCGGGCGGCGCACGGGACCCGCGCCGCCTCTGACCGGCGCGCGGGGCCGCGCCGTTTCTGACCGGTGCGAGGCCGCTCCGCCTCTGATTGCCGCAGGGGGGGGGGGGGGGGGGGGCAGCGCCGCTTCTGACCGGCGCGGGGGCCAGCACCGCCTCTGACCGGCGCGGGGGCCAGCACCGCCTCTGACCGGCGCGGAGACCGGCGCCGCCTCTGACCGGCGCGGGGCCCGCGCTGTCTCTGATCGGCGCGCGGGGCCCACACCGCCTCTGACCGGCGCGCTCCGTGTGCCGCAGTTTCTGGCCGATCGGGGCCGCGCCACCACCACCTTCCTCCACTACGCCATGGAGACGCTGCTGGCGGTGGATATGAGCGAGCGACAGCGCGTGCACGAGGAGGAGATGCTGGCCGACTCGCTGGCCGGCCAGGACCTGCAGCACGAGATCCCGGTGTTCGTGTGCACGCTGGCGTTCCCGACGCTGCCGTGCCCGCTGCACGTGTTCGAGCCACGTTACCGGCTGATGGTGCGACGCAGCATGGAGAGTGGCACCCGCGAGTTCGGCATCTGCATGCCGAGCAGCTCCGACGCGCACGGGTCAGTGGCGCCGCCTCCGGGGCGGCTGTGTACCGCTGCTGGGGTGGGGGCGGTGGGCGGGTGGTGGGGCGGCTGTGTACCGCTGCTGGGGCGGTGGGCGGTTCGATCCGGGGCCGACGCGGACCGCCGGTGGACCGTGCCAGGGTGAAAGGGCGGGTCGGTGACCAGCGTGCCCTAGTGCGCCCTGGTAGATGGCAGGGACGTGAACATTAGGTCGTGCTGCCGGAGCCCCCTGTTCAGCCCAAGACGTATTGCTTCTCTCCTTAACCGAGATGAGCAAGCCGACGTTTTGCAGACGTCGTTGCTGGGCGGATGTTGGGCCGCCCCAGACAATACAAAGCGGGCGAACACGTCACTAGTAGGGTGCACGAATGGTGCAAGGTTCAGATGAGCGGTAGCCAATAGCTGGAGGTTGATTTTCAGACCTGTGCTGTGGTGAAGTCCGTCAGCACGAATTTCAATTTACATGTCGCCTAGCTGACTGAATTTGAGTTTTCTTCCGGTGGCCCCGATTTGTGCTGTGACGCCGAACAAGACTTGCACGTAACTCAAACTGCTAGTCCAGGTATTTGTGACGACGTAATGAGCGGCCCTGCGCTTCGACGAATGCTGAAGTCATTGGGCTGCATTTTCTGGGCACACCCTGGGCTGCATTTTCCGCTGACGACTCGGCGCGGTTCATTGCATAACACGCCGACACCAGCTGCGACCTAGTTTGCGGGCCTTTCGCCGGGCCGCCTGTGCGGAGGTCCCCGAGTTCGCGGCCCTCCCGCATCGCCGCCCTCCGCCCTGATCGGCCGCTGTGCGATGGCGCCAGCCCGGAATACGCGCCGCGCCGGCCAGCCTGACTAACCGGCGCCGATCTCTGCCTGGCGCGCTAACCCGCCGCTCCGTCGCCGCAGGTTTGTCGACATCGGCGTGATGCTGGAGATCCGCGACCTGCGCTACTTCCCCGACGGCCGAAGCGTCGTCGACGCCGTCGGCTCGCGGCGCTTCCGCTGTCTGGAGAAGGGTCAGCGCGACGGCTACTCGACGGCGCGCGTCGAGTTCCTGGTCGATCAGACCGTGCCGCCCGAGGGCCTGCAGGGTAAGAGGACGGCGCGCGGATCGCTTCGTCGGCTCGCTCTCTCGTGGTTGAGCTGGTGTGAACTGGGCCTGGTAGTGGGAAGCTGGCGAGTGTTTACGCGCTTCTAAATAACACCCGTCAACCCCCTGGGTACATGTACGTATCCAGCTGAGTCGGCCGGCCTGCAGCACTCGATTTGTGTTATGGGGGACGGTTGGTCAGACTTCGTGTTTAGATCGGTCGGGCGTGTCGCTTCGGCGAGTGCGGTTCTCATTGTGTTGGCCTTGACGACGGCCCGGGAGTTCCCCGTGCTTGGTGACTGGAACGTCCGGCGGATCGCTTGTCGCGGCTTTGGTCGCCGCGCGGCGGACACCGGACCCGCTAGTGTCAGGGGGTCTATGCGCCGCGCTCCGCCTCTGTGCGTTCTGTGCGCCGCTCCGTGCGCCGCGCGCGCGCTCGCCGCGGCCTCACGCCGACTTCGGTCCGACCGGCAGAGCTACAGACGCTGCACGACCAGGTGCGCGGCCTGGTAGAGACCTGGTGGACGGAGCACTTCCGGGAGCGGCGCGACGAGCGGGCGCGCGTCGTCTCCTTCTTCGGGCAGATGCCCAACGTGGAGACGAGCTACTGGACGCTGCCGTCGGGCCCCTCCTGGCTGTGGTGGACGCTGGCCATCCTGCCGGTGCGGTCTTCGCTGCAGGTGAGGGCCAGCAGGTCACCGTGGCCGGGCGGCCGCCGGCGCTGACCGCCACGTGACGTGCCCAGACATGCCGGGTGGTCACGTCTGGGCGCGGCGGCGTGCGCGGTTCAGCGGCGTTTTTGACAGAGTCACGTGTGCTGCCATCATGCCTGACGCGGCGTGGAATTCGCCGACAGTTGTTATCGCATGTGGGATTGCCGAAATGACGTAGGTTTGGAGACTTAGCGCTCCCGCTGTGTGCACGTCCTCGGTTCGTCCACTGGTTGACTGACCTGACCGCGGAAGAGATAATGTCTGACCTCGCCGCCACGGCGCCGACGCGACGCTCGCCCTGACCGGCTCCCGTGCGCCACAGCTGGAGGTGCTGGCGATGACGTCGCTGAAGCTGCGCCTGCGTGTCATCGGCCGCATGCTGCGGCGGCTGGCGCCGGCCGCCTGACTCGGTCTGGTCGCCGGTGCCCGGCCGGAATCGGGCCCCGGCGGCCGTACCCTCTGACTGGCGGGCCCCCGCGCCCCCGCGCCGCCCGCCGGCCTCGCGCGTCGTCCGCGCCGGAGCCGCCTCGCGTCGCGGGCAGGTCGGCGGCGCGAGGGGCCGCGGCGATAGCGGGGCTCGTGGACGGAAGATCCCGACCGCGGCGTGATGTGAGAGGGCGGTTCCCGCGGGAGGACAGGGAGAGAGCGCGAAGTGGATAGTCTCGACAAATGTACTCGTCCGTCAGGGCTGTAGTGTAGTTTGGTGCCTCGTCGTGTATGTACCCTGGTGTTTAGCTCACCTTCCTTTGATTTATTAGATTTGTATGCAAAGCCGTGAAACGTGGAAGAATTGACTCTCATGACTCTGTTACGTGTTCTGATATTTGTGAACAAATAAACTTTGTTTTCGACGCATGCGTATTGTGTTATCCCGGAGCCTGTCAGGAGAGGCAAACGTTTCCTGAGGTCTGGGAAAATCGCGTGATCCATGATCTGTGAAAACACGCACTGAGTTGTTTAACTGTAGTTAAGGCAAATATCTACTGCTTGCCTTCTTTCCTTCCTTCAAAAAACGCAGTGCGCAACACTCCACCCATCTGAAACAATGCGATTCAAAATTATGTAACTTGACGTTTTTTGTGAAACGTGCGGCGTGTGGCGTCGCATGTGGCAGGATATGTGGCATGATCAATCCAAACCTAAGGTCTTTGTTCTGGGCAGTTTTCGAAGGTTTTGGCGGCTGCGGTGCCACCAGAGGACGGGCATGTTCACGCGCTGTGACCGCGCTGCTGTTTGCGTGGTATTGCCTCCGGCGCCACGTTCCGCGGACCCATCCACGTCATACCAATCCATTTGTCTCTGGGGCTGGCCACGCGGTTCTCCACATGGTTTGCCTGTGGCTCCACCATGGCGGGAGGCTTAGCACTTACCCTGTGGGTTCACTGGAGAACTCTCGCGGCATAAAAGTCGATTACCTGTGAGCCGGGACCGATTGAGCGTTTTTTGTGTAACTGCGAAGTCAGCGCCCGCCATTCAGCGCATAATTTGGTAGAATTCGTTCGAAGTTTACTCAGATGATTGACTATCGTGGATCAAAGGCTAACCCGGCGAATGGCATGGCGAACTTTCTGGCAGCCACCACACGATATGTCGTGGAGAAGGAATCAACTCCGGCGTCCCACTCCCCTTGCTTGACCTTGACGTCCATCCGTCACTGGCTCCTGGAATCTACGTCATTTGGACACGAGGACATTCCGGCTGGTTAGCTGGTGCGATTCTCGACATGGGAGGGGGATGTTCATCTGACAGGATCGGCGCAGTCTCCAGCAACGCTGGTCATGCCAGCTTAGCCAGCTCTGTTCGGCAGACACGCCAGACGCCCAGAGCATGATGAAAACGCCTCTATTGAGTTCAACACCAGCGTGGTTACAGTCTCAAACGGCGTGAAAGTTCATCCGTAACAGCTATACATAGTTATCGGTATACCTCAAATCCCGCCAGTTTTGCGCACCCGATTACACAGCGTTGTCAAAAGACGCGCGCAACACTAAAAGAGATCCTGCCAAAACCCAGCACAACACTACAGGATTTATCCAATTAGAGCATTCCACAGAACTTTGCGTCAGAAGCCAAGCACGATCCACACTTCAATGTAAAAAATACACGAGGCGCGCTTGCCGCGCGGTGGCCGGCCGGCGCCCGGGTGCGGACGGCCGTCACTTTTGGGGGAGGGGCGCGCGCAAGGGGCACATCACACGCCTGGACGCGTTCGGAGGGCCGCAGTGGCACCGGCCAGGACGGCGGCGCCGGCCGCAGCGCGGCCGTCAGTCCATGTCGGCGTCGGCGTTTGGAAGGGCCCACTGGAACAGACGAAACGCACCGGTCAGAGGCAGGCACGGCACGAAGGGCAAAACTAAGGGGGGGGAGGCACTGCAGGCATGCAGCCCAAGGAGAGAGAGAGCGAGAGCGAGAGCGAGAGCGAGATAGCGAGAGCGAGAGCGAGAGAGAGCGAGAGCGAGAGCGAGAGCGAGAGCGAGAGCGAGAGCGAGAGAGAGAGAGAGAGAGAGAGAGAGAGAGAGAGAGAGAGAGAGAGAGAGAGAAGAGAGAGAGAGAGAGAGAGAGAGAGAGAGAGAGAGAGAGAGAGAGAGAGAGGAGAGAGAGAGAGAGAGAGAGAGAGAGAGAGAGAGGAGAGAGAGAGAGAGATAGAGAGAGAGAGAGAGAGAGAGAGAGAGAGAGAGAGAGAGAGAGAGAGAGAGAGAGAGAGAGAGAGAGGAGAGAGAAGAGAGAGAGAGAGAGAGAGAGGAGAGAGAGAGAGAGAGAGAGAGAGAGAGAGAGAGAGAGAGGAGAGAGAGAGAGAGAGAGAGAGAGAGAGAGAGAGAGAGAGAGAGAGAGAGAGAGAGAAGAGAGAGAGAGAGAGAAGAGAGAGAGAGAGAGAGAGAGAGAGAGAGAGAGAGAGAGAGAGAGAGAGAGAGAGAGAGAGGAGAGAGAGAGAGATAGAGAGAGAGAGAGAGAGAGAGAGAGAGAGAGAGAGAGAGAGAGAGAGAGAGAGAAGAGAGAGAGAGAGAGAGAGAGAGAGAGAGAGAGAGAGAACAGCCCTGCGGACGCTGTCCCAACCGAGCTTATCCGTAACCCAACGCAGACTGTTATTAATGAGCATGACCTCCCTTTGCCTATGTTATTCATTTATATTTCAATGTCCTTTACCAGTTTATAAAAGTTCCGAAGAAACAGTGGGTTTGATTTGTATTCAGGTAAGGCGCTAGGGACATGACTTCCTTTTTTAGGAAACCCTGGATACTGTAAAGAGCTAGTAACTGATTTCAACGCTGCTGGTGGAAAATCAAAGACAGTTCTGACGGAATCGACAAATACCTCTAAAAACAAAAAACAAAAAACGGAACGACGAATGCCCAGTCTTGGTTAAACGCACGTATGTTAGGTTGTACGGGCCGCAATAACAAATCATGTGGGACGTTCATCCATACGAACGCTGAGAATGAAAACAATTATACATTAGATTGAAACATTTAGATTATACCATAAACAAAAAGCAAACAGGCGCGTGCTAGCTCCTATGCACATGCTTTTGATTTTCACTGCACATTTCGGCCTGCGTTTTTCAGTACCTGCCATTTCATTGTTGTGTTCCCACGCTTACTAACTTAATCTTGCGTCATACTTATTGACTTATTAACTTAATTAACATCATAAATATACATAAACTAAATATGTATACTCTTAAAATCAAATACTATAAATATGTTTACTCCTGCAACAGCTTGACTTTGCCCCTTAAAAGACAATGAGTGGGGCAAATGGGGACAATGACAAATGACAACAAAGACAACTGAGGACAATGAGAGACAAGAGAGACAAAGACAATTTGCACTTCTTCCAGTCGGTGAGTGCTTCATTGTTTGACAAAACGAGTCGAATTGCGATTGGGTTAAATGCAGCAAACACGAAATATACCAAAGGAAGATGATACAACATTGCTATGATAAACGGATCATAACGATAGACGAAGAACAGTAAAAGCACCATTATACACCGACAACACGCTTTGTTTTCTGGACAGGGACGATGTCAGAATGACAGTCCTTTTTTATGAACTTCGCGCGTCCGCCAAGTTCTTTGGTCTCCGTCCAAATACAGAAAGGACACAGAAAATACCGCAAAACGTGCGTTGATAAGCAGCTGAAGTGCATGACGCAGATAGGTGTGCAGCCTTGTTTTTTTTTAGAACGACTGAGGTAGCGTGCGCCAAATAATCATTATGCTACACTAAACCCATTAAGAGAACTCTCCGCGCATGAGATTTACGCAATCGGACTGCCTGTGGAACTCATCGTTGGCTAGTCACTTCTTACAAAACTAATACTTGTGTTCATGTCATTGATCTCGGGTTTCAATACGTGAAATGACGTGAATTACTGTATGTTGGTGCGTGTCGGTGCCCAAACCTCGGTTCCGTTCTTGCTCGCCTCGGCCTTCTAGAGCGATAGCCAGTGTCCGACAGTGCGACCACAGACAAGTGGCGTCCCATTCTACGCTTTTAATGACTTAACTGTTGTTGTTTACGGTCTGCAGAAGAGTACCAGGGAACTATCGCGACATTTCGGTACACAAGTTTATATTTATGCACACACATATATTGACATCATGATAATCATTGGGGTTTTAGGTCCCGCCGACTGCGATTGGCATTTTGATATAATTATACTTATTAGCTTTATATATATATATATATATATATATATATATATATATATATATATATTAATGAAGTACCTCAGGTGAAGGTTCGCTCTCCTTGGTGGTTTGCTCAAGGCTTGCTATGATACGTTCGTTGTTTTCGGTGTATTGATATGTCATCAATGTTTACATATTTGTTCAACGTTTCGATCAGTTCCATGATCACTCTCGAGACAATCATTACACTTCAAATATGCAGTCACAAGCACGATACATATACAAAAGTTCGGTTTCATCGATTCCCTACAAAATACATGCTGCAGGCATTTAAGAATAACATTTGCACGCTGTATGCCATAATTTAAGGCGCATTTTTCTGTAGTTAAAACTTTTAAATTTCACCATGCTAAGTTGAACAGTTGGCAGGAAAAAGGTCCAGTACATCAACATTACGGGTGGAGGCTGTCTACCAGTCGCCCAGCGTTGAGTGCACCACGCTTGAAACACTGCGCCCCACTGATCAACGGGGAAAAAACACTAGGGTTTGCTGTATGCTACAAAAGTTTCACAATATCTTCACTGGTGATTAAAAACAACTGCAACTAAAGCAGAGATAAGTCGGAGCAGACCAATGTAGTTTACTGTTGCCAATGTACTGCCGAGGACTGTAAAACCCACCAAGTAAACTACACTGGCTTGATTGCAACGAGTCCCAGCAGAAATGTAACCATACACTTGCGGGAGGGGGCACCGGAGGCACATACAGGTACACACCACAACACAATTAGTTATGAGCGCTACCATGCTACCATACTTGCTTGCGCATGCCTCAGACCACATACGCCTCATCACGCTTGAAGCGCTATACAGCAGAGACATGACACCCGTCACCAACATTCAAAATAAACAACTCACGCAGCTTCCATTCCACGACGTGTGACCGATTGGACAGCCCCCCCCCCCCCCCCCCCCCCCCTCTGTAGCACCCGTAATGCAAACCTTCCAGAGCAGAAACCTTTTAGCTTGATATGGCGAAATGTAAAACTTCTAACCAAAAGTGCGTTTAGAACTAGGGCATACGATATGCAAACGTTATGTTCAAAGGCCTTGAACATGTACTTTGTAGGTATTCGATGAATCGGAGTTTGTGTATATGTAATGTGCTTGTGACCGCTTGGTAAACGTGCAATGAGTATCTTGAAAACAATCATGGAACTGCTCGAAAAGTTCCAAAAAAAAAACAAGAAAAGTGTTGTTGAACACTTTCGTGTAGGTGCATTTCGTAAGCTTTTTCTACACCCGCTCCGGTTTTCTAAGAACGGTGTTCTGTTCATCGTTGAGAGTCAAAAGTACTTGGCCGATGTCTGGCATCTGTTGGTTGGCCTGACGTCTCGGAATTATCACACGCTCTATTTTCAAAGACACAAACTTGCCACGAACAAGCGACGATTATATAACGACCTGTGATGATCCCAAACCGCATGTCAGTGCCAGACCGCTCGTCAGCTCGACAGCGAACATACGTCACGCGTAAGGTCACGCTTTTGTTCCTGACCGGTTTGCTGTCCCGGATGAATGTTGTTTCTTGAAGTTTTCGGTTAACACGACCATGGCACTTACATAATATTTCCCCACAAATGGTGCTTCACGAAGGACATCAAACCCGCGGTACAGGTGAAAGTGCAGCCCAACAAGGTTGTTATGCCCTCCTTGAGTGGAGCCCACCAACGCCCGGAGCATCACCCCCTCCCCCCCCCTCTCCTCCTCGCGGTGTACCTCCTGTCTCCCTGCACGCTGATGGAAAGGCACTGGGTGCAGCTCACAACTCAACTTCATACCTCATGCCTAGACTGCATTAACCCCGCAGTTGGTCGTGCAGGCGGCGTTATCGAAGCAAGACGTGCAAGTAATGCATACACCTTGCTTGATCAGGCTGGCTGAGCCCCGCACGTCTAAGTGAGCGAGATGGGGGCTGGGTGCTTATCCGCTTATCCGCGCTGTTTTGCAGGTGAGGCCGCTGTTCCTGGTGCAGCCAGCCGCATTCAACAATAAATGGTGGAAACATTATGTCTAGCACACAAGCGGACGCATGCCACCTGGCTCCACCTTCAGGTGGTCTGCGACAACCCGAGACAGTGCTTCCTATCAAACATGCCGGCGCCACTCCAACTCCCTGGCGCTCGACTGTCGAAAGCATTTGTTGAATTGACGACGAAGGATTTGAGAATTTTAAGAAAATCATTTGGTATTTTACGAAATTTAGCTGGGCCAAGTAGTCTTAGAGACCGACATCATTAGAGTTCCCACATCCGAGACCGAGACCGACATTAGAGTTCCGACATCCGCATGGCCAGGACGACGAACACAACAAGTGCACTTATACTGACGGCTGACTACAGAAGAAGAATAAAAGAAATAGTTGGTCAAGCATAAAAGCAAAAAAGGGCTACTCTAGCGCGCATCCGGCTATGCCCATGGATTTTGATCACTCTCAGTATCCTGCATTGCTTGCAGTAAAACTATGAGTGTTTCCTCAGTTGCACGCTCCCTCCATCATCAAACTTGCGTGGTTTTGTGCATGTCTTCTTTGGTTTTGCTAGGGCGAAATGCCGCAACCTGCGATATTTTTGTGAGATACTTTGTGACCAAGTTGGTGGTGCTGGAGCACTCCAGGCCACTTGTATAGAAGTGGTACTCCGCCAGACAGCTAAACAAAAATATGACAGGCCGGTTTTATAAAAGATAACATCATTGTTGATTACAGGGTTCCCATGGTCTTACGGTAATTTACCGCCATCAACTAGAATTTATGCTTCAATAGAGTAACGGTGGTCGGGCAGGTGTTATCGTCATTTTTTATTGTTTTCATAATTGTTTCCCATCAGTGCATAACTTTCGCTAGTTCACTACAATAGCGAGTGACTTTACATTCCGGTCCAAAGCAGTCAGTGGTGGCATCTTGCCCTACAACGACCTCTGAACTGAAAACCTCCGCTATTTCCCACCGTCATCCGCGGGCAGACGGCGCATGTCAAATCCAACGACCCTTCCCGTCACCTTACAACTCGTTTTACAATTCACCTTCTCCAATCTCTGCTAACTCGATGATGAGCCCGTTCCCAGAGCAGCGCGCCGCGCAGACCGCAGACACCGCCACCAAAGCACTGCCGCTGCCTCACCGCGCCGTGCCACCTGTGGCCCCGCTGCGACGGGCCGCCCACCTACCAAGTCGTTGACCTGACCCGGCCGACAGCGCGGTGTTGGGGCGGACCGTCTACCTACCGAGTCGTCAGCCGGCGCGGCCGGTCTGCCGGGCGCGTTGACGCCCGGGAACGGCGCCAGGTGGGGCGCCGGTCGGCCGTCGGGCGGCGAGCTCGGCTCGGCGAACGGGTTGGCCGGCGGCCCGGAGCCGGGTAGGGTGCCCAGCTCAGCCAGCCGGGTCATCTGCTGCGTCACGGCCGTCACGCCGTCCGGCTGCACCGTCAGGATCACCCAGATCACGTCTGCCGGGTCGGTGCAGTGTCAGGATCACCCAGATCACGTCTGCCGGGTCGGCACAGTGTCAGGATCACCCAGATCACGTCTGCCGGGTCGGCACAGTGTCAGGATCACCCAGATCACGTCTGCCGGGTCGGTACAGTGTCAGGATCACCCAGATCACGTCTGCCGGGTCGGTACAGTGTCAGGATCACCCAGATCACGTCTGCCGGGTCGGCACAGTGTCAGGATCACCCAGACCAGTCTACCGGGTCGGTGCAGTGTCAGGATCACCCAGATCACGTCTGCCGGGTCGGCACAGTGTCAGGATCACCCAGATCACGTCTACCGGGTCGGTACAGTGTCAGGATCACCCAGACCACGTCTACCGGGTCGGTGCAGTGTCAGGATCACCCAGATCACGTCTGCCGGGTCGGTACAGTGTCAGGATCACCCAGATCACGTCTGCCGGGTCGGTACAGTGTCAGGATCACCCAGATCACGTCTGCCGGGTCGGTACAGTGTCAGGATCACCCAGATCACGTCTACCGGGTCGGTACAGTGTCAGGATCACCCAGACCACGTCTGCCGGGTCGGTACAGTGTCAGGATCACCAAGATCACGTCTGCCGGGTCGGCACAGTGTCAGGATCACCCAGATCACGTCTGCCGGGCCAGTACAGTGTCAGGATCACCCAAACCACTGAGCAGATTACTGCACAAACGATCACGCAATGCGCACTGCCATTTCCTCTGAATGCGGCGCGATAATTACATGACTTTGAGTACATCACATACACAAAAACACGTGGAGCACTCCATGCACAGCGGGCTCTTTCCCCGTTAGGCGTTCTAACCAGCGCGAACAGTGGGCCGGACATCAAGCGGACATCGCACTGCGCGACCGAGGGCTTCCCGGCGCCCAGGGGAGCGGCGGCGGCGGCGGCGGCGGCCGTTCTCACCTCCAAAGTCGGCGCCGGTCACAGTGGTGGCGCGCCACTTGCTCTGGTAGATGCCCGGTTCCGTGGGCGAGCGCATCGGTATGCTCACATCCGTCACCTGGTCCGGCTCCAGGCAGCTCAGAGGCACGGACGTCTGTCGGCACATCCGGAGCCAGGGGTCACGGGCGTGCGCGGCTGGCGGCACAGCTGGACGCATGGATCGCAGGCGCTACTTTTACAATAGTCATTCTGCATTGTTGCTTTTGCGAATTCTGCTTTCAGTTGCTTTTGCGAAGCGTGTAAGATAACCCCCAAGAGCCGTCCTAAACGCATAGTCGCGACGCATAGCAGATGTCGGAGCAGCATGTCTTCAGGCGCTCATTAGAAATGCGTGCTGAACATTCGCAGGCACGGGCGCGGAGCAACAGCGGATAGGCCGACGCCGTCCGCTTCTGAGCAGGCCGCGTTGCAACGCCGGCCGGCCGGCCAGTCGGGCCCGCCGTCGCACTGACCTGTTCCGATAGCTGGATGCCGTACACGAGTCGCAGCACGCAGCCGCGTGGCCAGCGCTCGCGGCCTCCGTTCTTGATGCGCCACGTCTTGACGAAGGCCGTGTCGGGCGGCACGCTCTCGCCGCCGCCGACCGTCGCGTCCTCCAGCAGCACGAGCGACGGCGGCGGCAGCAGCGCCACCGGCCCACTCTGCAGGTCAAAGTAGGCGCCCACCGCCTCCTGCAGGTTCCTGGCAGGCGAGTGCACTGGTCAATGCACCGCCCGTGGGTTGGTCAGGGTCGGGGCACCGCCCGTGGGCCGGTCAGGGTCGGGGCACCGCCCGTGGGCCGGTCAGGGTCGAGGCACCGTCCGTGGGTTGGTCAGGGTCGGGGCACCGCCCGTGGGCCGGTCAGGATCAGGACACCATCCGTGGGTCGATCAGGGTCGAGGCACCACACGTGGGCCGGTCGAGGTCGGGGCACCGCCCGTGGGTCGGTTAGGGTCGGGGCACCATACGTGGGCCGGTCGGGGTCGAAGCACCGCTCGTGGGCCGGTCGGGGTCGAAGCACCGCCCATGGGTCGGTCAGGGTCGGAGCACCGCCCGCGAGACAGCACGAACGATTCCGCGCGATTTCGCAAGCAGGTGTGTTGCAGACAGGGGTGTGTCACGCTGGTGGACGACGCTACCGTCGCGGGCAACACATGAAGCGGGCTCCGACAGCCGGCAGTCCTGCACACGTGCGTAAGCGGGCTCCGACAGCCGGCGGTCCTTCTGCACACGTGTCTAAGCGGGCTCCGACAGCCGGCAGTCCTTCTGCACACGTGTCTAAGCGGGCTCCGACAGCCGGCAGTCCTGCACACGTGCGTAAGCGGGCTCCGACAGCCGGCAGTCCTTCTGCACACGTGTCTAAGCGGGCTCCGACAGCCGGCAGTCCTTCTGCACACGTGTGTAAGCGGGCTCCGACAGCCGGCAGTCCTTCTGCACACGTGTCTAAGCGGGCTCCGACAGCCGGCAGTCCTTCTGCACACGTGTCTAAGCGGGCTCCGACAGCCCGCAGTCCTTCCGCACACGTGTCTAAGCGGGCTCCGACAGTCCGCAGTCCTTCTGCACACGTGTGTAAGCGGGCTCCGACAGCCCGCAGTCCTTCTGCACACGTGCGTAAGCGGACTCCGACAGCCGGCAGTCCTTCCGCACACGTGTGTAAGCGGGCTCCGACAGCCGGCAGCCCTTCCGCACACGTGTGTAAGCGGGCTCCGACAGCCGGCAGTCCTTCCGCACACGTGTCTAGGCGGGCTCCGACAGCCCGCAGTCCTTCTGCACGCCTGTGTAAGCGGGCTCCGACAGCCGGCAGTCCTTCTGCACACGTGTGTAAGCGGGCTCCGACAGCCGGCAGTCCTTCTGCACACGTGTGTAAGCGGGCTCCGACAGCCGGCAGTCCTTCTGCACACGTGTGTAAGCGGGTTCCGACAGCCGGCAGTCCTTCCGCACACGTGTCTAGGCGGGCTCCGACAGCCCGCAGTCCTTCTGCACGCCTGTGTAAGCGGGCTCCGACAGCCGGCAGTCCTTCTGCACACGTGTGTAAGCGGGTTCCGACAGCCGGCAGTCCTTCTGCACACGTGCGTAAGCGGGCTCCGACAGCCGGCAGTCCTTCTGCACACGTGTGTAAGCGGACTCCGACAGCCCGCAGTCCTTCTGCACACGTGTGTAAGCGGGTTCCGACAGCCGGCAGTCCTTCTGCACACGTGCGTAAGCGGGCTCCGACAGCCGGCAGTCCTTCTGCACACGTGTCTAAGCGGGCTCCGACAGCCGGCAGTCCTGCACACGTGCGTAAGCGGGCTCCGACAGCCGGCAGTCCTTCTGCACACGTGTCTAAGCGGGCTCCGACAGCCGGCAGTCCTGCACACGTGCGTAAGCGGGCTCCGACAGCCGGCAGTCCTTCTGCACAAGTGTGTAAGCGGGCTCCGACAGCCGGCAGTCCTTCTGCACACATGTGCTTGTGCCTCGACGACGGCATTGTCAGAGCTGTGGGAAGGGGCGGGGGGAGGGGAAGGGGGGGGGGGGCAGGCACACTTCGCGTTGTGACTGCCGGGGACAAGCCTAGGTCATGGGGTAGGGAAAAGAGGCGTTCATATAACAGAAGGTGCCTGAAACAGCCAGACACTATGCCAGCAAAAAGGGACAGAGGGGAAAGCACGCGACCAAAGCCACACGGCCGACTGAGCGTGAAATTGTGATTTGTGATGCCCTGGTCGGTCGTGATTCCCTGATTTCGGAAGTGCATTCGTTTGCTCTTTTGCAGTTCAGATAGGCTATATCAAATTTCTCTCCCTCTCTCATGGCTTGGATTTCACTACATATCCATGGGAGCTGCCAATCAGGCGATAGCTCAAACTATTACTTTAGCTCTCAATCTTATATATTGGCGAAAAATATAAATAAACCGGCAGTGCATTTAGCAGAATTATGGGCGTGGTGAGTATAACTTTTCGTGCACCGAAGTGAAGTGTCGAAATCTGTTCACTTCGTCTGCATGTCAACGCTGCAGGGGGCCTTATCCAGAGCACATAACTGTAAGTTTGTTAACAGTGGCGTATATGACATCTTGGAAGCATGTGACAGATGAGGCAAATTGTTAAGCTGGGTAAAATATTACGACACCAAAAGAATCGTCTGCCGCTCGTCTGTGTTACCCGTCACAGCCAATACCAGATCAGTGTTCGATAACAGAAGCCGGTGAGGAAGAAAATGCGTGTGATTCAACATCAAACCGCATGCAAACCTCACGACTGCAGCTCTAACAGCACCATTATTCAAAAGGCATTACTGACGTGGTTCTTCGATGCAATGGCCTATACCGCATCTGAACTCCACTGGGATGTCGCAACCACGTCGTGTTCCATAAACAAAACAAACGGTCCGTAATTGCCCAGATTGCAACCTGGGCCACTTCTAACTAAACATTACTTGAATACGCCCCCGTCGTGTGCTTTGCCCTTATCTCCGATCTATGTCCACCAACATCGAGTACGTGGACGGCAATAGGCCAAATAAATGGCTGGCATATGAAGAGAACACACTGAGCTTCGCATTGAAAACGTCTGTTTGCCATGGTAATACTCTCCCAGCATGTCTTCGCACCAGGCACATCCCTGCATCCGCCTAATCTGGTCCAAGCTGTTCAACACATATCGTAAATGACGAATTGTGACATATTTAATTATATGAATGGCAATTTTGGTTAAATAAGCGATGCTGGTGAAAGGATGCATCTGCCAATGTGTCTATGAAAAGATCATAATGTGTCATGACCTGGCTCGCATAGATCACGCTTAGAGTCGTCTGTGGGCAACGGAGGGCTCCAAGTTGCTGTCAGAATGCGTATAGTTAATGGAAAAGGATGCAAGATTTCGGCACTCTAGATGGAACAATCGGGTGATAGAGACGGAAAACTGGAGTGGGCCGGAGTGGCTGTTCCTAGACAGGTCCCAATCCTGGTGCTCCTCACCCTCCCTGCATGAAAACAGCGCCAATTGTTGGCAGTGGCGCGTCCCAGTCTGCATCCGACGACGACCTTGACCTCTTGAAGGTTCGCTAGATTGTTCACATCGACGCGGTGCTCGAGATAACACCACAGCATGATGTCTACGGGCGACAGGTCGGACGCGTCAGGAGCCCACGTGCGGCAGTTTACAGGCTGACGTGCCTCCAGGACCAGCTGCTCCCGCCCGTCCGCCACTTCTGCGGCCCGCCAGTCCGAGGCCAGGACTGGCTCCGGCAGGGAGGGGCGACGCCGCGTACGGCGCGGGCGCCTCAGAACTGCCTGCAGGAGCATTTCCGAGGGAGGCACTTCGGCCTGACGACTGCCGTGCTGTGGGCTCCTCACGTGCCCGACCTGTCGCCCCTTGACTTCATGTTGCCGGGTTATCTCAAGGACCGCGTCGATGTGGACAAGCCAGAAACCCTTCGAGAGTTCAAGGCCGCCATCACACTTACGGTGGGACGCGTCACTATCGACAAGAACGCCCAGACGACTGCCTGCAGCAAGTCCGCCTGCCACACATCCTGGACTGCTATGGTGACCATTTGGAACATATGATATAATGTTACGATAAGATGGATGAGATATTACCAACAATCTGTCACTGACTGAATGCCAGCAGCTGTGGCTGTGCCAAAAGTACCCTTGTCACTGATAAGCAAAACATGAGTCGACTTTTATCAGGACAGCCCTCTACCCTGCACTTCATTTCATGTTGTCTTCACTAGTGCCACACCACAATTTCATTTTGCTACTGTGGGTTAAATTACTCAAACAGGCCATTGACAACGATTTGAGACCAACTGTGGTACAATACATTCATGAAGTCAACAAAAACCGGGGGTTCGTGAAAGAGCAGTCAGCATGAGTCTAACCACCTGTGCATCTTTCCCTGATGATATGGTGGTGAGCATCATGCCTACCTTGCTGTAATTGCATCACAGTTCTGACCACTTCAGTGGATCTGGTTTCAGTCCACTGTGCATAACATTCAAACAGTGCTTTTCTCATCCACAACCAGAGCAGTCAGCGCCCACCACCAGCCAGAACGCCGGAAGCCGGCCTCCGTGAGCGAGCCTGAACGGAGGGTGGTGGTGAGACACCCACCAGTTATTCATGTCCAGGTAGAAGGCAGCGTCGCGGTCGTTGGCGCCGTCGCCCACCAGCTTGTAGAACTGGGAGATGAGCACATCGCGGTCGGTGGTGCCCATGCAGCTGAACTGCTGCAGCAGCGTCGAGTCGACGTCGGCGTCGTCCACCTCCATCGCCGCCACGCATCAGGCACTCGCTGCTGGCGGCAGCAAATGTCATTACAGGCAGCTTGGACCATGGCTCTGGTGCAGAGAGGACAGCTGGGCTTCACATCAATGCATGTATCACCCACACAGGAAGCCCAGACATTGCACAGGATGAGCTGCTAGTGAGAATGCTGGATATGTTGGGGAGTATACATATTTTATATGTAGATCATACAGATAGTCAGACTTAAGGTCAGAGCATGCATTTTATGCAGCCTATACAATATTTTCCAGAGCTGGTAGTGCTACTGCTATACATATGCAGAACATGTGTGCCAAACATGGCACACACATACTATGCACAGGGAGATGAACAGACTGTTAAAAAGCATGTTTTCACAGTGAATCACTAGCATTTTAAATATAGAACATCATATAGTATGCATTCATGCAGTCACAAAAACATTTAAGACAACCTAGGCAACAAATGACTGGAAGCAGTAAATCCCCATAAAATGTCCCATCAAATGACAAAACTCACACATATCATCACCATTTCAGACCTAAATCATGTGAACATGAGGATTTTGAGATGCTGTGTTACACTGAAATATATATAAACTGTGAAAATTACCCTCCTTAATATTAGCTTTGATAGCATAACTAAATGAGTGTATCTTAAATGTGTTGTATGGCTGGCTATCTCATAGAAGTCAAATGAAATAAAAGAGTTCCGTGCTTGAAATGAAATGAAAAGAAATGCAACAGTTAACTTCAAAACAAGGCAGGCCGGTAATATCAAAAAGATGTTAGAATAGAAATTAATTGCATCTGATAGGGAACATGTCTCTCTTTATCTCATTGTCCATGTCTTGTTTCTAGGTCTAATTTTCCCACCTTGAATGTTTTATTCTACTAATTGTATGTGCATTTTGTAGTGCATGATATAAAAACATCTGAAGTATAGCAGGTCAAGTATAGTATAAACCCTTGGCAGACTCAATTTTTCTACAAAAGTATACTGCTATTGGGCTGTCACAACTGTGATGATGGTACAATGTAGTCCTGCAATATGATTGGGATAGTTTAAAAAGTAGGTTATGGGGCACAACAGGTGATTTGTATGCATTATAAGACTTCATTCCTGAACAAACAATAGCTGTTGGCCCTGGGTTTCTATTCTGACACCTTCTGACATCCCATTTTTGCAATCTGAACAGTGTTTGGTGGGCCTCAGTTTCCAATCAGAGACATCACATGTAATTCATTTTGGACACTGGCGCAGATACTCGCCAGTCTGCAAAAATATTATCTGTGCTCAACACTTGAAAGATATAGCACACTGAAGCTCATGCTAGCTTGCATCAAGCCCAACCCTGGCTAAATCTGGTACAATTTCCAAACAATCTTATGATATTTTACAAGTTTTTTTGTCTGTGTTTACTGCAACAGTTTCAAAACTTCCTGGAACATCATTATTAATGACCTGAAATTGGTGCAGGCCATGCGATACAATTTGAGTGCCTGGATTTACAGTGCATATACACTGAAAATGTTGCAGTAATGGCATTATTATGCCAGATATGTTTGATGTAGCATGTTTTTTCACATTCTGGGATGCTGATACACATTGCACAATGCATATAAACACCAATAAAAACATACATTTTTAAAACATACATCATACATTTTTAAGGTTTGCAATATTACTTGCAGGCTTACAAAATCATTTCAACTGAGAAGGTATGCAACACTCTGAACAGATCACAGAAATAATTAGCCTAAATAAATGACGTCAGCATCATTTTCTTGCGCAATCAGCTTAGATATCAGCCATAATTGGGCCTATCAAACCAAATACAAGTTGCCATCCATATCTGTGCGCTACATCTGTGATCTTAAACAAGCCGATAGATTACACAGTTAACAAGTATGATCTAATAATGATATTCACCTCAGCGATTCATTACACGGTGGAAATGGGTTGAGGACACAACGGCCTTCGCTTGAATAGAACCCCCTACTTGCGTGACCTCCCCATGACCGTAACACAGATTCGGCGTTTCACCTATCGCGTCGGCTTTGCCTCGATCATATGTTGGGCACCTTTGTGATGAAATGTTTTCTGAAGGAATTCCTTTGGTCCCTGATCCTTGATCTTCAAATGTCAACAAGATTACTGCACTACATAAGAAAGAAGAACAACCTGCATTTACTTACATTTGAATGAAATATTTTTTGAAAAAACAACATCTTTTAAAATCTAACTGAACTGCTCTATCACATTGATATAGAAAAACGCGTCTAAAGAAACGTGATCACAAAATTACCGCAGAAGCATAAATACTAGTGTTATTTTACCTGCCCATGTTTCTAGAATGGCGCAGTACAGACGTCTTTGGCGTGATTACGAGTCGGGGTGCCATTCAAATTGGTGGTTATTATTGAGGTTGCGGTCGGGTGGAGGTGGCGTGGATCTCGTGGTACGTGGTTGGGGTGCATTTAGGCTGTAGCTATTGCTGCACTTTGAAATGAGTTGCCGATGACCAGCATCAAATATCTGTGATTCGATTGAACTTCAACCGTCTTGGGGTGGATACGTGTTTGCAGTTCACATTGCCCTTATTTTCACTTGGTTATATAACAGGCCATATTCTAGGAAAAGTTACTTCGTCCACATTGGGGCTTACAACGCTAAGCTGTAGAAAGAATCCCTGTGCTGAAAGTAGGTTGTGAAGGGGGGGCATAGGTGTAGACTACCCCTCCCCCTGCTGTTTGTGTTCTCAAATGTAATTTTTTCATACCAACCTTGCCTTACATTTCTTTACCTAGCCCAATTACCTTATGATGATCTGACATAATAACAGGCCATCTGGCCTGTTGATGCCAGTTTTGTCAAGTTCCTGCTGAGGCAATGGATAACCACATTGTGGAGAGGAATTGACAGTGCCAGATGGAGGGTGATGGTGTGACTGCGGGGCCAAGCTGCTTATTGATTTATGGCCCAAGCTTTGCTCATTGAGATGTCATCATAGATCATCATATGCCCCAATGGAGACCAACATGAATTCCAAATATGGACAGAAAGGAGAATCAGCTGAACCAACCCCATGAGGACATACAGTGCACAGGGATGGCATTCCAATACTAGGTAAAGGAATATATATATATTGCTTAGTTCTGTGGTGTAAGGCATTAAAGATTACTCTATCCAGATGAAATTTGGATCTGCCTATTTGCCTGGTCTGCAAGACTTTCAACTGCCCACAGCTAGTGTTGCTATGTTAGCAATTAGCACTGCCTGCTTACTCATGAACAATTCAGTTTACCTCTTATCTGAGTAGGAAAAGGGTTGGGCCGTGACATTTTATGCAAGGAATGGACTTTCCAGAAGTATGGATTGGGATATACAGCTGTCTAGCCCAGTGTGCACATTGTCCTATTGTTGTGTTTTGCTTTGTGGTTTTGTTTTATGTGGGGTGGTGAACTGTTTGATTTTAGACACTACTTGAATGGTGGCTTCTCTCATTATTACAATTAGAGATATCCATGGATTGGGTCTTTTCCATCATTGGTCTGTGCCTGGCTGTGGGTGGAGGGTGACTTCCCCTCCCTGGGATTTCCAGTTTCTGTATGTGGTATGAGAAAAACAAGGGTACCTTTTTGAAGGCCTTGTCAAGCTGTAAAGAATGTACACCAAATTTGTGATCTTAGTTCAAGTTTATTGTCATCAGAGCTCATACAAGTTCAGAAATGGTTGTTCTGGTAGATGAAGTTAAAACCTAGGTTTACATGTCAAGACAGCTAGTGAAGGCACAGAAATAACTGTCCATTCTGACCATTTCTGTTCCCCCACATGGATCAGGTCAGATTAGCTCACTGTTCAAATTGCTGTACTAGTGGTCTACAAGAACTACACTTTTCTTTACAATTTATTTTATTACATGCAGCTGCAGGGAAATACTATTTGAGACCCAAAAATATATTTTTGGGTGTTCTTAAGGTCATCTGTGGTCAACTTAAATCAAAGTTAGAAACATCACTCAAATGAAAACAATTCAAGTGCTAACAAGGTTTATGTGATAAGTACAATGTCTTTCTGTGATCATAAATAGTGTATTTTGCATGTCCAGGTACTGGAGATCACATAGCTGTTGTCTACATTATTTGTAGTCCCTTTGACACCTGGCAGCATATTTGCAACAAACCAAAAACAGGTATGTTAGGAAACAAAATTAGTCATCAGTCTTACAAATATGATAAGGAGTTGGTTAAACGTGTCATGTTCGTTCATCTAGCCTCTCCGCTACTGGCAGCATAGGTTATTGATGTTGGGCTACCTCAAATGACCTTGCATGTCCTCATGTGGCCTTTTGTGACCTCCTTATGCATTATAATGGTACCGCACATTTTCAGAGGAGTTTTAAATTTTGGCATTCAAAATTATCGTAATAAATCTGCCTAATTTGAGCTCAAGATGAGTTTTGCAGAAGGCACCCGTCGGGATGATCATGACCTGGGTCAAGGTCATGTGCTCTGTGCTCATATGATGGTTGTGCATGCATGTGCATGCACTCCTTTGCTCGTGTACAAACACTTAACCATGCTAGAATACGTACAAATTTGTATTACGTAGGAAAAAAAGCTCAAAAATTGAACTGAGTTTGGGTTACTGAACTTGCATTTCCCGAAAACTTCAAAATATACAAACCACAGATGTTGTCCTGTTCTAGTGCTATTACAACTTTGAACAATGGCAACTGACCCATAACAAGTGAAATGTAATGAGAGTTTTTTCAGAGTTTGGCGTCTTTGATCTGTTCTAGGTCACTGATTTTGGCAGATCGAAACTGCCGATTCGCACAAAATATGCTAACTTGATAGAGAACAGGTAATACAAAATTCGGTTTGCCGGGAGTGCTCACACATCGCCTCATGGGCCATAGAACAGGATAGCTCAGTTGGTGGAACGTTCGCTGATGGTCATGGGTTCAGGTCTGGCCCGCCGGGCCGGTGTTTGGGTTCAGGTCTGGCCCGCCAGACCGGTGTTTGGGCTCAGGTCTGGCCCGCCAGACCGGTGTTTGGGTTCAGGTCTGGCCCGCCGGACCGGTGTTTGGGTTCTGTTCTGGTCCACAGGACCGGTGTTTCGCTTTCCTCCGCTGTAGCTGATGGGAGAGATGGGGACGTTCATAAGCTGAGCCGTTACATGCGTCTTATGATATCCTCAAAACTCCCGCGCCATCACTTTTGCTTAGTTGGTACTCTAGCCATTTTATCTCGTGATATGACTTTAATGTGTGTTTCGTATTGCACTGTTCCAGTTGCACCCCGATGTCTTTCTTCTGTCTGCTTCAAGAATTGTACAAGATTTTTGTTAAAGGTGAATTGCATGCAGGTCTCGACGCAAGCTTCGACAGCGGTGTTTTGCTTCAAACAGTTTGTTCAACGCGCATTCGCTTCACTCAACATAGTCGGGGGGGGGGGGGGGGGGGGAGTGCATGGGGCCATGCTTATTTTGGGGTACACGTGAGGTTTTCGAACCCCGAATGGCACCAAAAGCTCATGGTGATGGTGAACTAAAACAGTCGCCGGGGGCGAGGGCATGGGGTCATGCCTCCTTTGGGCCGCATATGAGGTTGTTGGGCCCCAAATGGCACCAAAACCTCATGGTGATGGTGAACTAAAACCCTTGTTTCGTTGCCTCATAGTCTTTATTTTCAAGAGTCACCGATTTCCAGGGCGCAACGCAGAGCGCTCTAAAATGTATTTCCGAGTGGTATGAATTGCTCTTATTTCGGCCATGGTCGGTGATCGAAATCGCTTCCTTTTCTCTTGTTTTTGCTTGGGGGGGGGGGGGGGTTAAGCGACACCAAGCCTCAGGGGCCAGCACCACAATATCGCGTGACTCCCCTAAAGACCCTGGCTCCGCCCCTGATTGTCTAGCCACCAGATCTCACTTGAAATATTGACATTACGTGCCCAGGCAGATCCATTGCTTGCGATAATAGCCACCTAGCCCGTGCAAGTGACTTGAATCTGAACCAGAATGCGTTTTGGCTGATGTTGCACCGGTGAAGCAGCAGAGCGCCCGTTCACTTCCGATAAGCGCGATAGAGCTTCTATTGGTTTCAATCTCAGAGGCCATCATTTTGCGCTCGTCTCGTCCGGTTCTGCGCACTGCGGCATGTCGGTGTTGCAGAGACGTGTCCCGCTGATCCGCATCGCGATCCGTTCGTGGGGATACTCTGGCCGCCCGGTGTTGAGGCCTGGTCCTGTCGGCAGGCAAGCAGCCGGGCGATGCCTACGTGTCGGAGCTGCCGGGCGCGCTCGGCAAAACCTTCAACAGTCGGACATTGGACGGCAGGGCCAATGTGAGTGGTAGCCTTTCCTCGGCTGGCGCAACAGCAGGCAGCCCTCCATTCCACCAGATAGTTCAAGTGGTCACCTCCGTCGTATTTTATAGTGCGGCGGGGAAAATAATTATTTGGAGGTTGCGGTTGGTGTTGATAAAATTGGTCGCGTAGAGGGTATGCACAGATATGTCGGCAGGTGTTCGTGATGAATGTGCTCAAGGATCGAGTATCTCTGACCGTCAAATGACGGCATTCAGTGCTTATCTCCCGCATTAGTGCGTCACGGAAGTAAATCATCATCCTTGTTTGTGACGAAGGGCTCGGAACATATTACAGCATCGGGTTAATGAATCGCACGATGGCGACTGACTATGAGGGCTTTTAGGACTCGTCCCAGATGATTTGCTTTTATGGTTAGTCCTGTTCCGGCAGCGGTATCCTCTTGTTGGGTGAGGGGGGGGGGGGGCGCTCTGATCCAGCCAGCAGCAGAAATCGAACGGAAGCGTTGTTTATACCGTGATTGCAGAAAGAAACGAATGTTATTAAAAATTTGACTTGCTGAGCTGTGCTGGATTCAAAGGCGCAAGACGTGCTTTGCAGATTAAGATTATGTACCCATAATGCATTGCGACGTTATTATCAATGGAAATTCAATAGCTCATAAATTCAGGCTCCGCTCAAATAAAAAGATGTGTCCACAAATATACGCAGTGACATTGGTTTGGAGGAAATGTGTTTGGTACCCCATTTTCCACGATGCTGTTCATTGAAGAGTAATCTTCTTGAAATTGTTTGAGATGGGTGCTCTTGGTAGGACAGCTGGTGCCAGACCTCTGTCTGGAGCCCCGAAAATGTACCAGGACCCCATAAGGATGGAACGTTATGGTATCCTAGATTTATAGGTGGATATCTGCCTGGCGTCGTATTGTAACGCGCGCTATGACGCTGAGGGTGTTGCGTACCATCTTACACGGGCCCCCATTTATTTAGATAAAGTCGACTGTGACGTGGGTGCGTCCTGTGGTCACGGTGCTGCCATCTGTTTTTCGTATGAGGATGCTCTCTGACATGAGGCATGAACATTGGCCATAGTCTCGAGCGGAACTTATATTGGAGAGACGGCCACAAACACCGTCCGGGCTCAAGGCCAGAACAGCAATAAAATACACCCCTAGGTCTGCTTTGACGCTGTGCTGTGCCGTGGTGCCGTGCTGTGCTATGACAACTGTGCCGTAATGATCTGTTGCGCCGTGACACTGCTTTGCTGTGATGCTGTACTGTGTTGTGCCGTGATGCTATGCTGTGATGTGCCGTGCGACTGTGCTGTGTTGGGCCGTGACGCTGTGATATGATGTGATTCTCTGCTGTGCTGTGCCGTGACGCTGTGTTGGGCCGTGACGATGTGCTGTGCCGTGATGCTATGTTGTACTGTGCCGTGATGCTATGTTGTACTGTGCCGTGATGCTATGTTGTACTGTGCCGTGATGCTATGTTGTACTGTGCCGTGATGCTATGTTGTACTGTGCCGTGATGCTATGCTGTGCTATGCTGTGATGCTCTGCTGTGATCGTGTTGTGCCGTGATGATTGTAATGAGGCGTGCCGCGACGCTATGCTGTACTGTAACGCTGTGCTGTACCACAGATCGCCCGCAGCACCCTGGCGCTGACAGTGGCTGCGCTGTTCTGTGCTGCAGGTCGTCCGTGGTACCCTGGCGCTGACAGTGGCTGCGCTGTTCTGTGCTGCAGGTCGTCCGTGGCGCCCTGGCGCTGACAGTTGCCGCGCTGTTCTGTGCTGCAGGTGGCCCGTGGTACCCTGGCGCTGACGGCGGCGGTGGGACTGACGCTGGCCGTTCTGGTGCCCAGGAGGCAGCGGGCGACGGACGCCGGGGCGATACCGGACGGCCCTCCCGAGGCCGCCGCCGGCTAGCCCACCCTGCGCAGGGTGCGTAGCACGACCCAGCGCGTAGTGGATAGCACTTTCCGCTCGCCCCCACGTGCGCATTCACGAACACAGAGGTGTTCCACGCCTGTAGGCCATGTCGGTGTCTAGTCACCCCCTGGGGCCCTGACGGCCGCGGTCGGCGTGTTGTAGTGCCTCACCACGGCACCTCCGTCTGGACGGCGCTCCGGGGCGGATTATCATCATATCGCTGACACTGACGTAATGCGCTGTCAGACCGGCTCCCCAGGGCCTGATTAGTGGAATTCTGACCTCTGGTTGCGGGCAGTATCAAGGGAAAGAATACTCCGTGAAACCTGCTGGCTGCAAAATGCAGCGAGACTGTAGTGCTCTCAGGACATGCTCTCGGCCGTCACATGACGAGAAATCAGGCGCTGCTGGCGCCTGGTGTGAAACGGCCGCGCGTTGTATAAATGTGTTGTTATGTTTAGCATTGTGCAATATTACTGCTGAGATTTTCATCGGGGGTCCGCCTGGAATACAGCTTGCTGGCAGGCATAGTTTGTTTGATCTTTCCAATTAGAATGTATCGTAGCGGCGAGCCAGGACTGACCGGCTCGGACGCCAGGCAACCACTCAGCTCACTAAGTTCAAGCAGAAAACAAGACAAGTGTCCGGCTCGAGGGCTTCGTTTTGGAGGATTTGTGCGAGGCCCAATAATAGCATGCAATCGAAAAGCATGGTCCGCCTGTGGCAGGAAAAAAACTGCGCGCCAATGCTTGCCGCTCTTCCGGTGCCGGCTCTAGCCTGCGCCGGTAACCATAAATGTCACACACAGGTCTTCGCTGATGGTGTGCGGCGCTGGAATATTCGCACATCCTAAAAAAAATATGTGCTGCGGGCGGACAACGGAAAACAGATTCATTTCTCGCAGGCATGAGCACACACTGGATATTTGGTATTCTGTTGGATTTTCCGCCGGCCAAGAAGCCAGAGTAGCTCCATCCCAGCTCGGTAGCTGGCAATCGGCATCTTACTGGGAATGTATGTGATGCCTGGGGAAAATTCGAATGCCGTCCAACGGCAGTCAGAAGAACGCACTGCTCGCATACCAAGTCTCGTAACGACAGCATGTACGTCAAATAAACAAAATGGTCGAATTGCGGTTTAAAGCTCACTCCACCGCAAACCCCTTGCGTAGTGTTCGCTTCGCTCGGTGTGCCAAGGCGTGAAACGATATTATATTCTCTTGTAAATTCTCGCATCTTGCATGGTCCACTTGCAGTATAATGCATCGCCATACATGGCTGTTCCCAATAACGGCCCTGCGACAGTGCAGTGGCACGAAGTCGCAGTCGCACGCCTCTTCACACTGGTAAACTGAGAGCGCGCTCAACTATCCCGCCCAGGCATCGTCACATTCCAGCAGGCGATAAGCAGGATTCACTCCACGCTGTGCACAGTGCGTTGTCGCACCGTTGGTCACTGTTGGCAGCGCTCGAGCCAGCCGACGGTCGGCCCAGCGTCCGCAGATTCACCTCCTCACGTCGCAATAACGCTCAACGGCGGCAGCGAAGTGACAATACATTATAAGTAGCACTCCCTACGTAAAAATATGACGGTGACACCGTTAAACTGAGACGCAGGTAACTCAATGCGCCCTGGAAATGCCGCGCATAAATCATTAAGCTCTGATGCAACCTACATCACAACGCACTTTTGGAATGGCAGACCCGTGTCTTGCACCTTTAACGCCCACGGCGCTTGGGGGGCGGGCGGTCCGGTGCGATGGGCGAGGCCGCGTGACTTGGCATATGCCACTCTTTCCGTGGCCGGCCAGTGGCGGGGCCGGCGGCAGTGTCCGTCTTGACCGACAGATGGCGGTAACGCGGCCGTGGTGCACGGCCCGCTCAACAGATGGCAGGGGCGACCAACCTAGCTGGAGGGCACCTGCAGGGCCTGCGCGTCGCGTAGCGCGTCGGCGCCGCGGTGCAGCGTGCAGACCCGCGGGTAGCCCAGCGCCAACAGGCCCTCTGACACCTGGCGGACAGACAGCACGAGGTGACAGGGTCTAGGGGCGTCTCGGCTGGCTCCGTAGTGGGGCGTCTCGTCACGCTTGGGGCGCGCCGACGTTCAGCATGCAGTTGACGCGCAATCCAACCGGAATCAGTGGCGATTAAAATTGCCGCCGGCCCCCTCCAGCGCAGGCTGGTGGGTGGGGGTGGTACTGGAGGGAGGAGTGGGGAGCTGCTGCCAGACGGGACGGGAGCGCGGCTGACGGGCGGGTGCGGGTACCTGTTTGACGGCGGCGGTGTTCCGGCCGCCGACGATGACGATGAGACGGCCGCGGGCGTCACGGAGCGCGTCCGCGGCCGGCCCGGCCTGCAGCGAGCCGTCGGCGGCCAGCAGCGAGTCGGCCGGCGCGCTCACCGAGTCCGGGAAACAGCCGCGCACGAAGCTGAAGTGGCGCTAAGGAAACGACACTGTCTGTCTGGAACGGTCAGCGCACACGTCCCGCTGTCACTCGTGCCTCTGGGCAGCAAGCAAAAACACAAGGGTGTCCACACCACGCAACACCGCTGGAGCGAAGAAAAATTCGAAGCGTGATGCAAGCGAGAACTGAACACCTGTGGAACCTGTTACTGTGAAGCAGTGATATCGCAAGTACAAACCAAGCAAGAACCCGATGGCGGGAAATGGCATGCTAGAATATCTAACGTGGAAAATGGAATGGCATGACACAATGAAGATTTGAAAACGGCATCCGGTTGGCGATGAGGGCGGCATCATCACGCGCCCAGCCTCACGCCGTCGCCAGCTCCCGACGCTCTCGAAAGGATACTCGTCGGCCGGCCGAACGTCCAGCACGCAGGGCCGGCTGGGCCCGCCGGCGCACTGGAGCAGGTCGGCGACGCTGAGGCGCGGCAGGCGCAACTGGCGCAGCTGGGCCAGCGGCAGCGGCGGGCCGTCCAGATGCCCGCCGCCCTCCCGCCGCTCGGCCGGCGGCGCGTGCTGCCGGTGCAGCACCGAGCGCGGCGCGGCCGCCTGCACCCGCTGCGACTCCGTCACCACCGCCTCGATGTTGATGTCTGCCGGCGAAGGCGGGCGGCCTCAAACCCCGCCCCGCACTCAGCCGAGCGCGGCGGCCGGTCAGCAGTCGCGCCGCCCGATCTCTCAGATGAACGGCACCGCCGCCTACCGCCGTCAAACCGAAGCGACCGGTGGCCCCTGCCGCGCTCGCCGCCGGCGGCGCCTGTCGCATGCACCGGACCGCCTCTCGGCCGCGCGTCACCGCAGCGGCCTCCGCGGCCGGGCGACGGCCGGCCGCCGGGACGTACTCGGCATGTCGGAGAACAGCAGGATGCACTCGTTGAAGCCGAACTGAAGCAGACGGTCGCGCAGCTGCTGCAGGATGGCCACTCCCACACAGAGCGGGAAGCTGGCGTCCTCCAGCAGCAGGGCGTCCCACAGGTGGAAGATCTTGTGCAGCGGGAACACGTCTGCGGCGGGGGGCACATCTACGCGGTCAAGCGCCGGCGGGACTGGCTGGTTGTGTGAACCAATGTGGGGAGGACTATAGAACAATGCGCGTGTTGTATAGATAACATCCAGTGTTATGGAACGGGTGACTACAGGAGAAAGGCAACTGACGCTTTTTAGCGTCGCAAGAAAATCCGACCGCATAACCGTGGGAAAATGTTGCCGAAAGCAATGAATGAGAAACGGCCATTAGCGCGCTGGAGGCGTGGGAAGGAAGGAGTCGTCAACAATGCCCAAATCGGCTCAACCCCACTCACTTCACTCGAATCAGTTGTCCCGTGTGACAACAGCGTCAACAGTGTCTGACAGCAATGTATCGGCACAGCGGTGTCTCGTGACAACAACGCCTCGGTACTGACGCGTGAACATGGTGAGGAACCACGGTATGGCGTAGAGCTCTGGCACGAAGCCGATGCTGTTGAGGTGATGCGCCAGCACCGGGTCGATGAACGCCGTGAGCAGGCTGAACACAGCCAGGTACTCCTGGATCACCGCAGCGTTGTCCTTCAAGAAGAAGTCGTGCAGGTACTTGGCTATGAAGGCCGACAGGCTGGCGTACGCCAGGGCTGGAACAGAGCGAGGCTGAGTTTGCCAGCCGAGATGGCAACTGACCCCTGCAAGAGAAGCCGCGCTGAGAACTCGAGGACAGAGCTCCTGGAGAGTCCAGAAAAGCTGAGAGCTCCAGGGCCCAGATCCCAGAGAGCTGAGAGCTCCAGAATAGAGCCCCAGGAGTGTTACAAGCTCTACGACAGGGCTCCAGGAGAATCCAGGAGATCTGGGAGATCTGGACCGACCTCTAGGAGAGCTTGGAGGTCCGGACCGAGCCCCAGGAGAGTTACGAGCTCTAGGACAGAGTTCCAGGAGAGTCCAGGAGTTCAGAGCTCTAGGACAGAGTTCCAAAAGTCTAGGAGAGTTCAGAGATCCAGAATAGGGCTCCAGTAGAGTCCAGGAGAGCTGGGAGCTCCAGGACAGAGCTCCATGAGAGTCCAGGAGCGCTAGCTCCAGGTCAGAGTGGCGGAAGTTTCGAGCCCAGACGCCACGGTGCTGCGGACCATGCAAAAGTCGGGAGCGAATGCAACCCACGCGCGGTGGCTGTACGCACCACACCTTCAAAGGAACCCAGCATCGCTATTTTGCAGCCAACGCCCTCTTGCAGCTTAGGCACAGCAAAACTCCCACGACCCTACAAAGCCGATGACCTTGACACGGCCACGCGCATCGGTACCTTCGTTATTGAAGTTGAGGTAGACCAGCGGAGCTGCCAGGGAGTCCAGGCCCTGCCAGTACACGTACTGCTTGTGCGTCACCACCCAAGCCTTCAGCACCCGCTGCAGCTTTCGGTGGCCGGCCGGCGACGAGAGGAGCTCGTCGTACTGATGACAGCGGGGAATGTCCACCTCTATCTGTGAACAAGTACCTGGCGTGACGGTCGGATACTTGTACCCGTGGCATTACCTAAAGCGCACAGGAGGATCATGTTAAGGCATTCACGGAGGCATGGAATGACTACTGGGGAATCTGCACACACGCTGACCGCCAGGCCCGTCTGCGGAGGCTACACTGGCAACATCACGGACAAAGGCAGCACGCTGCGGAGTCGGACGAGCAGGACATCTAAGGCAGGGCTCTGGTTGCTTCGTTGAGTACAACCGAATGGCTGCGTTTCATCGCGTACGCCGCATAATCGACCAGCAATTCGGTCGGTGGGTGCGGCCCCCGGTCGACCCACCTGTCGCGGAGTATGCTCCCCTTTTGAACTACCCGCACCGGTACTGCGGCCCCCTACTGACCCAGTCGCCGGTCGGAACGGGGCAACGCCCCCGCCGACCCGTCCGCCGGTGCGGGTACCTCCCTCTTTTGACCCTCCGCCGAGTGACCCCCCCCCCCTCTCCCCCCTCCCTTGCCTTTAACGTACCTGCCGGTCGGTGGGTATGGCCGTCTGTTTGTCGATGGCGTCGTAGCGGCGCTGCACGTGGCCTGAGACCCGCAGCAGGCCGGCCCAGCAGTGCGGCCGATACAGCGGCGGCGTGTCGGTGCGCGCCTCCTCCGCCAGCCGCTCGGCGCCGTACGGGTACTCCTGCGCCGCGCGCCGCGCTCGGGTCAGTGCACCGGGGCGTCAGGCCACCTCGGGTCGGGTCAGGTCACCTCGGGTCAGGTCACATCGCCCGGTCACGCGTGCGATCACGGCTGGCGCGCCAGCAAGCTGGTATGGTGGCGCGCCAGCTTACATGGCCGCCGGGGAGGGGTGGCGTGGCCCGAGGGAGTGAGGTCCACAACAGGCGCGGGAGGACCACGCGCCACGCGGCCACCGAGGCCCTGTGACGCGCGAACTTTTAGGGAATTGTAGTCTCGTGTTGATCCATTGTGACATGGTCACGCAACAGCATTTACACAACACAATGGGGGCGGAAAATGAAAACTTTCGGCAACGCTGAACTCAGTTGGCAGTTTTGGCGAGGGTCACTTTACAGCCGGCGGCCACGTAAATAGACATCCTAAATCCGGGAGCAGAACTAAAGGCAGATGACAAAAATGGAATCACAGGCAGTGTCTAGCGATGTCTAGACAGTTGGTTCCGCAGCCATTGGGTCAACTGGCGGCCGGAAAGCCCAGCCCACACCCGGCCACACCGCGTGGTCAGAGGCGCCCGTCCAGCGGACCAATCAGCTCACGGTGCGCGGGATCCATCATTTTCAGCGTTCCACGGATACGGGTCGATTTTAATGTCCGCTGGTAAACACGGCGTGCGTATTGAAAATGGCATCGCCTCGTACTTCGGCCCGTTATGCTCCAGTTCGAATCCCGTCATTTCCCAGCACTAGCGTTAGGGGTCGCGACGCTCACAGCATGGAGCCTTCAGGCAGCAGCAGACACGTAGGGGCTTTGCATTTTGATTACATAAGGTACGCCTTCCGAGCTGCATAGGCCGCACCCACCGGTGTGTGGGAAGCGAGCGGCGTTCTCAAAAATACCGCTGGAACCCTAAAGAACAGCTGCCACATGAACGTGCAAAAACCTTTAAGAACAATGTGTTGGCGATGCATGTGGCATACAGACTCTGGCATGTTTGTTTGTTCGCAAACTTATCGTCAGTTGACTGGCCTGACCGTACCTCCCACTATCGCACAAACTCCCTCTCACGTGACGACGGTAGCAAGAAGGGACGGAGGCCACCCTAGAATGCCTCCTTATCTGAGCGTCAACACGACGGCATTTGTTTCGCGACGCTTTATGATGTCGTTTATCTTCCACACTACGAATTGCAGAACATCTGCTGAAACTCCCACCTTCCCAAATGACGACGCGCTTCAAACGCGCACCAAGGGTGTTCTAAATCGAGGCGGCATTCGCACGATCCCATCGGTGTTTTACGACAGAACATCGGTGGCGTATTGCCTCAGAAATCTGTGTATCTGTGCTGCAACGCAGCGCGGTCTTTGACCTTATCTCGGTGATCAGAAGTGTCGGACGGGCCGGCGCCAGCAGTGAGGTCTGTGCCGCCGTTCGGAGCGCCTGGCAGCGGTGGTCGGCACTGACGACGGCCGTTACCTCCAACACTACCGGCATCCACATCATGCTGGGCTTTGTGCTGCAATGCATCTTGCTAGGTGAGGCATCAGTCAAATAAATCGTTTGGGGTGTTCAAGTTTTGTTCGATGTCCGAACCGGCGCAGGAACGTTCATACATGTGCCTTATCGCTGCGTATGTCCGAACCGGCGCAGGAACGGTCATACATGTGCCCTATCGCTGCGCGGCTGGGCATATTTTGATTCAGATCTCAGCAGGTATTCGCCGAAATCGCAGAATGGATCCCGACCTATCAGACCATCTCAGAGCCGCCTGCCAACACTAGTGACGTCCCGGCCATCCCAGTTGTCGTCGGTGAAGAGGCTATGCCCATCACCGACATCTGACAGCCGGTGTCCTGGTGAACATCAGGATACGCACTCCATACGCCGACGTTAAAGCAGGCAGTGTTTTTGTCGATCGACGGTCTGCGTGCGTGGTCTGTGGTCTGCGTGCGCCGGCCCGCGTCTGCGCCAGGCTCGGTCTGGCGGGTCTGGCCTGAGTCGACCCGCGGCACCAGCGACGGCTGCTGGCGGTCACGGGCGGACGGCACGCCAATGCGCCAGGACCAGGCCGAGTCCGGCCTGATGGGCGACGTCCGTCAGACGTCCGACCACGGCCGGTGCCGGCGGCAGCGGTGGCGCTCCGTGGAGTCTCCAGCCGCCGGCGAGTGTGGCAGTCCCGGTTCAGCACCGCAGCAGGCAGTTCAAATGCTGACTACCAATACCGGTGTTGCCTCGGGCCCTGATTGCGAGCAGCACTGCAAGTTTATTCCAGTCTCGAGAACTTGCTCGGCGTTTTTGTTCCTTAAGGCTTGATTCCGGCATCGACCCAAAGGCTTGATTCCGGCATCGACCCAAGTGGATTCCGTGCTAAAGCAGATTTGGATATAATGAGGCTACGGGAGGGCAGGACTTACATGAGCACGCTTGAATTACGCTTAGCTCAACGGGGACGCACTTCGACAGTCAAATTTATTTCACCGTAACTAAATGTCGTTGATTACGTGTTCAGTTGCGAATCCTTCTCGCATTAGACCCAAGTCTGCCACAATTCCCTTGAAGCAACTGTAGTGCCCATCACAGCTTGTAGGCAGCAGACGCCGCGCATCCAGCTCACGCACGCTATCTGCGTCTGGCGGTGGGCGCCCGGCGGCCGCCCGTGTGCCAAGATCCGCAGAGCGGGTCCTGATCCGACAGGACATCTGGACAAGGATCAGTATTAATCCGGGATGGAACGTCTCTCTTGACGCAGAACTCTGTGGAATCTCGTATCTTGGGGGGATCCTTCCAAAAACCCTGCAGCCGGATCCTGATTCTTTTGATTTCTAAAGGTCTTCGGACAACAACGCCAGTCAGATTCTAGAGAAATACGTATTAAAAATGCATATTCGGAATGCACATTTAGACCCCTGATTCACCGCATATCCGCAGCGGCCGGCCGTGCCTCTGTGGAGCCCGAATCACTCCGCCAGCGCCGGGACGGTCAGCTCGGGCCGGCCGGCTCTGCCGCCGTGGCTCTGCTCGGGCCGCCGCCTGCCCTCAGGCGCCAGTGTCCGGGCCGGCCGGCTCTGCCGCCGCGGCCGTGCTCGGGCCGCCGCCCGCCCTCACGCGCCGGCCCGCATCGCCGCAGGTGTCCTCTCCCTGCTGGCGCTCGGCTGCATACAGATCAGCGCGGCACGAAAGTCGCACCGGCACACATTCGGCTCCATGATTCGGCAGTACGTGGCGCAGAAGGCCCTGCGCCTGGCCGCCCGCTACATGCGACGCAGGTTCGACAACGACACCAAACGGTTCATGCAGGTGAGAGCGTGGCGGCTCACAACGGCCTCGTCCGCAGTGCACATCACTTGACTGATATTAAACCCTTCTCAGGACGCAGTAAAATATGCGACTGAAATAATGAAAACACGATAAGACAAAGCATTAGTCATACAAAACTGTCATATCTCCGTGATGTAACAAAACTTCGTTCGCAGTGTCCGATGGTCTGTCTGTAGTGTCATGAGGAGACGCTGCGGTGTCCGGTGGTCTGCCCGCAGTATCAGGAGGAGACGCCGTAGTGTCCCGTGGTCTGTCCGCAGTGTCAGGAGGAGACGCTGATGGAGCGTGTGAAGGCCAGCCGGGACACGCCGTACGGCCGCGACCACGGCTTCGCCGACATCCACAACCTAGCGGAGTTCCGCGTCGCCCACCCGCCGACTGAGTACGCCCACTACGCCGACTACGTTCAGCGGCTGGCGGACGGCGAGCCCAACGTCCTCTTCACGGACAAGCTGCGCTCGCTGGCCTGCACTTCGGGCACCTCGGGCGGCAGCAAGCTGATGCCGGTCAGTCAGGGCCTGGTGCTCAACCTGGTGGGCGGCGTGCTGGTGCTGTGGGAGCGGCAGCTGGCCGCCTTCCCGGGCGCCGGCCGGCTGCAGCGCCAGATGCGGCCGTTCGTGGCCCCGCGCTGGCGCTACTCGAGCGGGGGTCTGCCGATCGGGCCCGCCTCGGTGGCGCCACCCGGCCAGCGCGACGGCCGCGAGCACACGCAGTTTCTGTACAGCGCGCCGCCCGAGGTTAACCAGATCGGCTCAGAGGCGGACGCCGTGTACGTGCACCTGCTGTTCGGCCTGCTGGACCAGCAGCTGGGCGCCATCGAGGCCAACTTCGCGTCGTTCGTGTACGCCGTGTTTCGCGGCGCTGGAGCGCGACTGGCCGCGGCTGGTGCGCGACATCGATGTCCGGCCGGCTCGGCGCCGACGTGCGCGTGCCGGCGGCCGTGCGCGCCGCCTGCGACGCGGCGCTGCGGCCGGACCCGGCGCGCGCCGCCGAGCTGCGCCGCGTGTTCGGCGCCGGCTTCGCCGACGTGGCGCGCCGCGTCTGGCCGCACCTCAACTTCATCACGACCGTGACGTCGGGCTCGATGCGGCTGTACGAGCGGCGGCTGCGGCAGCGCTACACGGGCGAGGTGCCCATCTACAGCGCGCTCTACGCCGCCACCGAGGGCCTGCTCGGGGTCAACCTCTGGCCGGAGCGGCAGCCGCCCGGCTACGTGCTGCACCCGCGCGCCATGCTGTTCGAGTTTGTGGAGACGAGCGGCGACGGCCGGCCGCTGCTGGCCTCCGAGCTGCGGCCGGGTGGCGAGTACGAGCTGCTCGTCACCACCAGGGCCGGCTTCTACCGCTTCCCGCATCGGAGACGTCGTCCGGGTGGCCTCGTTCTACAACGGCGCGCCTGTGGTCGAGTTTCTGTACAGGTATCCGGACAGCTGTCCTGTTGCTCCGCATCAGTAGTACGGAGGGTAGTGCGCCGCACGCATGGCTGTGTGGCCAGCAGCCCGTCTTGGGCACAGCATGGCGACATACGCAATGCATCATGTTAAGTGGTTGACTGCTGGTTGGTCGCGATGTCCATATCTTACCGTTCACCGTGGCTGCATGCCAGCAAGACGACTATCAGTGCTGAACGACCGGTCTGATCTGTCACCAATCCTTGACAAACCATATTCGAAGGCGCACATCGACACGGTGTTTTGGGCGTGCCTCTGGAGTATAGCGCCCGACTCCTCTCTTGCTCGTGCTCCAGGAAAGGCCAGTTGCTGGATGTGCACTCGGAGAAGATGTCGGAGGAGGCCCTGTACGCGGCGCTGCGGGCGGCGGCCGCCGGCTGGCGCGCCGCCCTCGTCGACTACACGACGGCCGAGAGCGTGCTGCTGCCGGCGTCGGCCGCCGGGCCGCCCCACTACCTGGTCTTCCTCGAGCTGGACGGGCCGGCGCTGTCGGAGGCCGAGGCGCGACAGGTGGGCGGCGCAGTGTTGCTCTCGTTCGTGGCTGGCTCGTGCGGCGCCGCCGGCTCCAGGCGTGCGCCGCCCTCAGCGGTCCCATCACGCCGCGTCGTGCTGTCCCAATCCTCCCCGTCGGCGAGCGAGCGTCCGGCAGTCACTAGGCCTGTCCGAGTACGACTGTGCTGGGAAACACAGATCCCCACTGAAGCGGGGGGACCTGCCGCCACCCCTGGGCCGGGGGCGGTGGGCTCCGCCTCGGCCCCACAGCCGCGACCCGCCCGTCGGACCGTCGCGAGCCTGCCGCCGCCCTCTCTGACCGCCCTCTCGCTCCGGCAGCTGGACGACGCCCTGTGTGAGCGGCACGAGGTGTACCGCTCGTTCCGCACGAAGGGCGCCATCGGGCCGGCGCGGCCCGTCTGCCTGCGGCCGGGCGCCTTCGAGCGGCTGCGCCAGCACGTGCTGGCCGGTTCCGACACCAGCCCGCTGCAGTTCAAGGTGCCGCGCGTGCTGCGCGACGAGCGGCTGGTGCAGTTGCTGCTGCGGCAGGCTGGGGGCGGCGCCGGACCCGGACTGGATGCCGTGGACTACGACGGACCGGCCATCAAAGTTTAGACCCGATCGGCCGGCGCGTTGGCCCCGCACCGCGGTGCAGTGGACGAGAGCCGGCAGCGCGCCAGCCCGGCGCCCAGCGCCCAGCAGCCCAGCGCCAGGCATTGCCGGCGCTGGGGCGGCGAGTGACCGATGAATAGCCGCCAGCCAGCGGACGGTTTGAGACGCGAGGTGTCGCCCTGGCACGGCGGCTACTCCCGCGAGGGGTGCCACCTGAATGATGACGGTGTCAAGCTCAGGGGATGATGTGAATACATGTGTATCATCCGCGCTGGCGGCAGTCATCTGGGTTCAGAGCCTCGCCTTGTTGCAGCAGCACCCTCCCTTCGGCGTTCGGGTTATCGGTGTTGTAATTGCAGTCAGGATGGTTGCAATCGACCTGACAGTGGCATGTTTGGATGCATGCTGTTATCACATTGAAGTAAACAAGCAACGCAACCCCGAGGCATTTCTCTACGAAATCGTTTAGCCGACATTTATACACGATGACAGCCGCAGTAGTGCGCTTAAGCCTCTACGGTTCAATCCTCGCCATGCCGGAAATATTTGCATGCGCGCGGTAGGCGGAGAGATACACAATGCCCGTCGGTATTTGGCCGCTAAGTAAAAGCCAGGAAAGAAAAACTAGACGACGGCTTGATATTTCACGCATTCGTGATATTCGGTTTTCTCTCTAGGACAAGCGAATGTTTCACATATTGCCAATGAAACACATGGGAACGGCACGCCAAGCACTGTCCTGCCGCAGCAAACACGAAACCTGGAGGTGGACTGCACAAATTCGCGACCTTGATTAAAAGTGACACGAAACAATTGTCTAGGGTCCATCTAAGGTTAACTTCATCATACATCAGCGACCGTGTTTGACCTTGACAACACAACTGGCCTAACTGGGGCGATGCCTGCTCAAAGCTTGTTTTTACCGATTAGCACACCGATTGCACAATTATGCATACCAACTAGTTACCGCGAAACAATAAAACAATTTACAACAATAAAACAATATCTTAGACCTATACAGCCCAACGTGATTTCAGGCATGACGCCCTGCTTAAAAATAGACTATTCGTGGCCTAAATCAAAACGGTAGCTCAAAATGCGCACTGAGAGTGTCACTAGCTGTGTCAAGTATAACGAGGCACCGTTCACAGGTTTCCGTGGCCCAGGCTGGCAAGGTGGGAGCCGTCGCGCGGTGAGAGTCATGTGTTCCCGGGGGATCGAGGGATCCTCGCCGTGCAGGTGAGGGATCAGCAGGTGTACGGCCGACCCCGCCATTATATAACCTGTCAGCTATGGAATGTAATTTACGCGGTCAGGGATTACGTTCGCCATAGCTTAGTCCGGGTTCGTGCAAAACTTATATAAACTGGCCATGTAAAGATAGTATCTTAGCTGGCTTAGACAGAATCTGATGACTCCGCAAGTATTTTGTTGTGCGGCTCGGATTGCGATGCGATTCGGAATCCTTACCGACACATCCCGCTGAGATTCCAATCATTCCTTCTGAAGAACGTGGAATTGTAATTACTCCAACTAACGTGAGATTGTCATTACTTCCATCGATTCACACCACCTCACATTACACTTCACATCGCACTTCACATCACCCTACACCACACCTCACCTCACTTAACATTACCTCGCATCCCATCACAACCACATAAAGCCATTTCTCTCGCAGCAACCCAACTAACCCCGCCATCGCCCGAGGCAAACAGCTCCGGCCGCGGGAGGGGGGGGGGGGGGGGGGCACCGACAGCCGCTGCCCGGTCTGACCTGCGTGAGCCGGCTGAAGAGCGTGACGCGGTGCAGCTGGTACTCAATGTCGGCCTCTCGGATCACCAGCGGCAGCCGGGCCGTGTCGCACAGCTCCATCTGGCTCTGGCTGTGCAGCATGGGGCCCGACCTGCGCCACAGGCCCGGTCAGCGCTCACTGGCCTGTCGCGGTCGTACGCACCGGCGCCGTGGGGGGAGGGGAGGGGACACTGCTCGCCAGACTCGCTGGCCCGACTGGGAAGGACGCGGCGCACCGCAGGCAGGTGGCCGGCGGGAGAGGTGCCGTTACACACACACGGATCAGCAGGGACGACCATAGATCACACCACGTACGCGAGGAAAACAGACGCCCGGCGAAGTCGTGAACCCATGGGCTCGCTTCCAAGTGTGTACGCGACGAATGTATGAGAGCTGGCCCTTTGCTAAGCTGCACCATGGTGCAGCTTAGCGAAGGACCAGTTTTCCATATATTCGTCACGTACATCTTTTTTAAAAAAGTGTCGTTCTACCCTGTGGTGCGAATATCATTTTTCTAGCCGTTGTCTCTCTAGGGCGGTTCCTACTTATATATAGCATTGGGAAAGCCCTGGCGAGCCCAATGCTATGTCATTTTACCGAGAAGCGAGATTTGTTTCTTCACCCGTATTTAATCGCGTTGGACAGGAGCTTTTGCCAAACCATGTCGACAGTCGATGCACCGCCCAATACGACTTAAAGCCACCATCACACTCCCCCCCCCCCCCCCCCCCCAGCACTGCCACCGGCAGCTGTCAACCACGCGGTTGGCAATTGGTAAAGACAAACAAACGGCATCATCACATCCGGTTACACCGCATCCCGCCGCCGGCAGATGGTCCACGGCTCAGCCGGCGGCGGCTGCCGGCGACCGTAGACGGACGCTAGCGCGGCGAATGCCACGCTCAAGAGTAACGTGTTGGTACGTCCTCAGCGCTAGGGGCGCTCCACACTGGGCAGCGGGAGTCTGTCAGGCGCACGGGACTACGTCGTTAATGCTCGGATCAAATTTTAAAAGCGTTCGAGATTAAGATCAAATGCGGGCAAGTGATGAAAGAATTGCAGATGCAGCGAACGGGACCGTTATGGTATATCCTTTTTTCCCTTTAATCTGTTTTGATTTAAAAGTTGTGAAACCCATGTCAATTCGTGTCACGTCTTGATAACAAGCCCAGCTATTGCTTGAAAACCGTTCGCAGTGCGACATCGCTGTTCTACCTTTATGTTGTGATTTGAACCTCATCCGAAGTGGCGCCTATCAAATGTAATAGCATGGAACAACATATGACCTCACTCCCAGCGATAATCCTGACGATAATCAGTCGGGCGCACCGACGGCATTGATCGTATGGCATCTGAGGCAGCACAAGGTGGCAAGCTCCGACTTGAACCAGTTTTGACCAGTACCGACCTTAAAGATCTTCAACGAGAAAACTATTAACTACGAGAACCTATACTAACTATAAAACTGTACTAACTACGAGAAAACTAAACTAAAAACGGTGCGGGCGGAGTGGTGTAGACGATGTCCGACACCCCACTGATTTTTACAATATGCTGCGAGCCATCGGTTATTGGATTGGCAGGGCGGAGGTCGTTGATGAAGGCTTCTCAGGCACATAACGAGCTCCGTGGACGTAGCCTATGCCACCCACATGATGTGCGCCCGCAAGGTGCCCCTGTGCTAAACAAATATGTGGGATGGACGTACTGGACATTGCTGACACGCGCCGGGAGGGTGGCAGGGGAGGGGGCTCAACAGTATGATCGGCACTCACTACCCCCGATCCTCGCAGCACGAAGTGCAGGAGGGTGGCGGCGGCAGTGAGTCCGCACCGGTACAGCCGTGCAGCCCCAGCAGCCTCAGCTAGGAGTGGGGCAGGGGGGGAGGAGGGGCAGCGACAGGGCCGGCCGCCGCCTCACCGTTTCTCTAGCAGGGGGTAGAAGGCGGCCGGCGAGACGTCGCGCAGCCTGGTGAGCAGCGGACCCAGCGGCAGCGCCGCCACCGCCGGGTCGTACAGCGTGTCCCGATCGCGACGCACGCCGAATGTCTCGCCCTCCAGCGTCACCAGGCTGGACGAGCCGGGCACGACGGCGGCCACGTCATGGGACGAACAGGGCACGATGTGACCGTGACACAGGCAGGTCCACCGACTGAAAAGGCGGAACCTACCAAGCTGCAAGGAGACCACTGACCTGCAGCAGGAATGTCACTGCATTGCAGCGGGGGTCGATTTCGCAAACCGAAACGTAGTGTAAAACGGAGCGGCAACCATGGCCAGCACAAGATGCGCGGACACGCCGCCGCCATGCTTATTCGGTATCCCCCGGCTGCTGACGCACGTCAGTAATGAAATCAAGCGTCAGCGTCATTGCCAGCACGCGTGCATTCATCTCCGTGCGCGAAAATAAAAGCGGTTAATGCCAGCGCGGGTGGCGCACAGAGGACAAAACCCAGAGCTCATGTTTATCGGTCACGGCCAACGCGCGGCGAGTGCCACGGCCGGCCCGTCGCCGTCTTACTTGGGCACGGTCAGTATGGGTGGCTTCGCCTTGACCCGGCCCTGGTTGCGCAGCTCGGCCTCCAGGTCGCCGCCGGCCAGCCTCCACAGGTGGTAGACCTCGTGAAGGGAGCGGGTGCGCAGGTGTGTCTCCACACCGCCGGCGCCGGCCGGCTCGGGGCCGCCGCCCGGCGCCGTGCCGCCACCGTCGGCCGGAGCCTCTCGCGTCATCAGAGGGAACGGCTGCAGGACGTGGCTGAGCGGCGGCGGCGACCGGCCGGCCAGCGCCCGGTGCTGCAGCAGCTCGGCCACCGACGGCCGCCGGACGGGGTCGGCCGTCAGGCAGAGCCGGATCAGCTCAGCCACCTCGGCCGGCAGCGCCTGCCCGCACGGACGAGCGCGTCATCTTCCGCGCCGCCGTCTACATGCATCATCGTCTTCTGCTCCGCCATCGGCATGCTGATTGCCCCGGCTACATGCATCGGCAGCGGTCACCAGAGAGCGATCGGCTCTCTGCGCACACGGCGTTCTCGGAAATGTGGAGCATGCGCCGTATAGTGAGTGCAGCGTGTACTGCCCTCTATGGTGCCGTCCATGCATTTATGGTACATTGTCGCGCCGATAGGGGGACGCTAGTGAGCAGCCCGAGCCGCTGTGCACTCCTTGTGTCCGATCCCGGCCCGCTGGCCACACTGGAATCGGTTACTCTGTGTCTTCGAACATCGGCACTTTAAACTTGTCCTAAACTATAGCTCAAATCAGGGCATACGTCAAAGCATTGCAGTGACATGCATTGGTGCGAGATGTGTAGCAAATATTCGTGATATCAGTATTCCGGGCCCACAGTTTCACCCGAAGCCCATCACGGCCTACAGTCTCATCGCAGCCCACCGCGGCCCGCAGTTTCACTCGAAGCCCGCCCCGGCCCAGTCTCACCAGATCTCCCCGGTTTTCAGTCTCACCGGGAGCCCGCCACGGCTCACAGTCTCACGCGGAGCCCGCCTGGCCCAGTCTCACTGGAGCCCGCCCGGCCCTCAGTCTCACCCGGAGGGCGTCCTGGGCGCCGGCCTCGTCGGCCAGCTCCGCGAGCACGTCGTCGCAGCGCATCAGCCGGAAGAGCCGTGTCACCAGCTGGGCCACGTCACGGCCGTCCCAGGGCCCGGCTCCGAGTGCGGCGCGCGCCAGCACCATGCCCGCCGACCAGACGTCGCTCTTGGCGCCGCTGCGGAACTCCGTCGTCAGGCCGGAGGCGACCACCTCCGGCGCCAGGAACGCCACGTCCCTGCCGCGCACGGGCGGCCACGTCCACACGGGGAGGCGAACGGGAGCCGGGTGCGGGGTGGGCGAGCAGTGCGCTGGGTGCTCAACGGGGACCACGCGATGTGCCCCACAACGGGGCAGCTATCGCGGACATTGTCATGGAAGTGACGTAGCCGTCGCTGCCGTCGAAACTGTCAAACGGCTGGTCAGGAGACAACACGTCATGCGCGAGCGTGATCTGGCTGGTGGTCACCATCAGCAAGTCCGTCTTTCGAGACCAGGCAGAGCGGCGCGCGCCTAATACAAACCAACTCATCTAAGGGTATGAAGTTCAGCGACAAGGGCACGGCAGCGCATCCAGTGCAGCGACTGCTTTCCGTAGATCTAGGCACCATCGCCCGCGACATGGCTACATGGACGCTTTCCCAGTGGCGGACACAGAACACAGCGACGCCTCGAGAGCTGCCTCCCGGCTGCCTCAGCTGTCCTGGACGCGTTTGCTGCTGGCAGCGAGGCGCGCCGGGCCGGGCGCCACGAGCTCGGAGTCTCACCCGATCGGGAACGAGACGAGCTCGCCGTCGCGCGTCATGTAGTAGAGGCCGTACTGGGCGAGGCGGACGGCGCCGCTCCCATCCAGCCGCACCGAGTCGGGCGTCAGGTTGCGCACCACCACGTGCCGCTGGTGCAGGTAGTGCAGCGCGTGCAGCAGCTGCCAGGCCAGCGTCGGGACGGCCGGCGGGGCGCCCTCGACCAGCGTCTGCGCCAGCGAGCGGGGGTAGTGCTCCGACACCACCATCAGACGCTCTGCCGGCGAGGGGGACGGTCGGTAGCACTAGGAAATGTCAAGCCGGGGGAGGGGAGCATCAGCACCGCCGTCAGCTGCTCTGCCAGGGAAAAGGGGGCATCAGCACCACCATCAGCTGCTGTGCCAGGGGAGAGGGAGCATTAGCGGCACCCTAGCACGCCCTACCATGGGAGAGGGAGCATCAGCACCGCCATCAGCTGCCCTGCCACGGGATAGCGGGCATCAGTATCACCATCACCTGCTGTGCCAGGGGAGAGTAAGGGGCACCACCACCTGATAGCCCTGATGCACTGCAATGGGCGTTAAAATATATTTGCGTTGATTTGCAGGAGCTGCGACTGTGGTTAGGTCATGTTCATATGGTACAACATGGGATTGTTTCTTGCGCAGTAAATAGGCTTCATAAAAACTTGCCCCTGATGTACGTTGACACGTTTGTGGATAAGCCCACATCTGCGTGGGCTCATCCACAACCACCGAAAGAAGCTGACAGAACAGCACATCATCATCAGTCATCACTAATATCCCCATACATTTATGTAAGTATGACATATTTAGCCTGCCTTTAGAGTCTACACTGCTAAAAGAACGAAAGTGACGGGTCAGGCGCCGCACTCTTACCATGCTTTCCCCGAGTAATGTCAACATATTGACATATATTGGGATGCCTGAGGGTTTTCAAATATTGAAATTCGCCCAGGATTTGAATGGAATTGGGGGTTAGTGGAAGTCCATTCATCCCACATGACTCATTGGGATGAGCCGAGGCAAAGAAAGTGCTGACTCCGAGTCCAGCATCGTTCATTTGCTCCATGTTGACACCTGAAACCAGGAAAAAATCACGTAAGGAAAACACATTCAGTACATTAGTTGCGACAAAGCACAGGGCATCAGACCAACTTGTAGTTTCCCTTTGTGGAGCCAGGTCCCGGACCTAGCTCCAAAGAATGGAACTACAACAAATGTTGTGTCACATGAGTACAAGTACTACAAAAAGAACAGATTTGTCCGGTTGTATTAACTATGCCATGCCGCAAAGCCGAAGTAACGTAAGGGCTCTCAACCCCGGTGGTTGCACACGCCCAATAACAAAATATCCTAAGTAGCTGATGCTGCCCGCAATATGATCATTTCCAATACATCCATGTCCAACAGGGGTTTTGTTTCCTCACCTGTGAGAAAAGAGGGACTGGGCAGACTACGCAGCTATTCCATATGGTAGATCGGCTAGATTCATGTGCAGAAAGTGGCAATAGATAGCTTGTGACATCAGTTATCTCATGTAAATATGTGCCAGATTAGAGTAAATGGAGATAAGCACAAGCAACTTTTATTAGTCAAACCAAGTCAAAAGGAAACAATTAGAAAAGTTCTCTCTTTTCCCTGAATTCAGAGCAATGTGAGCTGTGATGCAAGGAGGGCTGCAGTTTTCTATTCAATTGTATAGCTCCAGCTACCCCAACTTTTAAGAGAAAAGTGGGTCAAACACAGGGAAAAAACATGCTCCTATGAGGTTGTGATATATTAAGTCAGTGATCTCAGCTTGGTCTTTGTTTACTCTTCCTTCAATTCATGTTTTAGCTGACTGATGTACAAACCAAAGGCATGAGTGGCAGTAAGGCAGTAAAGATAACGTGGAAGAAAAATAGCTGCCTGGACCCCACTGCACTATGTGTCAGGGGGTATCTTCACACACTTTGCATGAAGGGGCCTCAGATGTGCCCCAGAATGACCTGCTCCAGGTTAAGTTGACTTCAGCTGCATAATCTATGCCAAGGTTTGCAACTGGGTATGGCAATGAATTGCTGGAGGTGCATTGTATTGTTTCTAATACAGTTCAGGTAAAAACTACATATGTACCTATATCATTTCTCACACCAGACATATGCTGTTTCCTTCAACCTTTAGAAATACATTCAAGTGAATAAAAGGTAAAAATACTAGCAACTATATTTCTCAAAATGACATTTTGATATTAAGCAGAAATGGTACTGCTTGCCACACCATTAAGTGGTACCACTTGCCACACCATTAAGTACTCTCTCAGTACATGTCTCCATGAGAAGTGACTTTGTCATGTAGACCTGATAATGTGATGTGTTAAATCAATCAAACATTGGTCACATATAGCTCAAAAATTATTTTAAGATCATGATGGGCCAAATTGGCAATCATCTTTTTTTACATGATTGAATTTTGAATGTGACAATACAGGAAGACAAAGAATACTTAAGGCACTCAATTACCTTTCTTATCCTTAAAAAAAATATATGTGTGCCAACAACCTTCCAGCCAGACACAGAAAAAACAGCCTTTCTGAAACTGCAGTAAAGAAACCATAAAAAGACCTTACAAAAATTAACATTTTTCATGCAGAGTGATTTGTATACAAAAGTTTTGGATGTCTCATGATCACATTCCATGTCAAAAACTCTATCTACTACTAACCCAGTAAAGCAAAGCCAACAGTACATAGTTAATTTGCTGTGGTACAGCATCTTGTTTTTCTCTTTGGCCTTATATGTGTTCATGGCATAGTAGGCCACATGCACGTGCACCAAGCACGTGCTGTTCCCTGGCCAAAAATTGGTTTGCAAATACAGTATGATGCCTTAGCTAGCAGAACTACTTTACTGCACTGGAAGGAACAGCGTCTTTGGATATGAAACAAGCTCTGGCTTGGCAAGACTTCGATCATAGGCCCAACCTCGTACAACATTTGACAAAAACATAGAATGCCACGATCACCCCAAGTTACCACACGTAAGGTTACTTACTCGAGTAGGCAACAGCGTATGTAGGTTAGCGTGCGGTTAAGGTACGATGCATAAACTACACGACAGCGCACAGCTCATCGCCGCTTTCACGTGAACGGCGAATTACCCCAACCGGTACAAACGGTGCAGTATGTGAACATGCACCGAATCCAGAAAGCATCAGAAATGGCACAAGTGCGCAACGAACAGTGATCTGTGAGCTGTTCGCAATTGCGTGCCCTGGATCCATTCAGCTGATAAAATGAAGTAATTGGTTAAAGGCGTTTTATTTGCGAAGCTGATTGACTACTGGTTACCTCCGTTTACAATAGGAGCACACCAGCTCACGGCAGGGGACAAGTAGGCTGCCCGCTGCGGGACGTGCGAATTTTTTAATTCGGCATCACGTATCACCATCAGTAGTGGAAGTTTAGTCTAATGTTATTATCACATGGACGAATGAATTGTGCGCTATTTCGGGTGCAGCCGAAACTGATTTCAGATCAACCAAATCTGTGTTGAGTTGGTGTGGAGTTGTTTCCTGCCTAATTCTGTTGCGAGGTGACTGCTGGAGTCGGAGTCGGGTAAACTGAGTCACCGGTCATCAAGTGCCTCGATCCAGATAAGTGGAAAAGGTCACGAACCCAAAGGGTCGCGTTTGTTTGGGCTCCGGAGCCAGAGTTATGGAGCAAACATGGGCGCGATCTGGCTGAGGGAGAAGTTCAACGGCGTCTGTCTGTAAGGCTTTACAATATTTGTTTACATTTTGACATGATTTGCAACCACATCTGAGCGAAACGTTATGTCGTGCAAGACCAAGTCCACCTTTTAACCCTTTGGTTGTGCTTCTTGAAAAACTCATCCCCATGCTCCATGCATGCTAGGCGTGATTTATGGGTAGCGCCATAAAGAGTGAGAGAAACATGTATATAGATATACGTATACGTATACGCTTAAAGATTACGTATATGGACATAGATTACGGTATTCCTTTATCCGTGATAAAATATTCAAGCGCGGTAAAATATGCAGATAAGGAGATGCGGCCTAAGCCGTTGTCACCGAGACGAAATTTTCGAAATTTTCCATTCATAAGCGTGGAACGTATCAGAAAGTGTCGGGGAGCGGGCTCGGGCTATACGTTAGGAACTTTGCTAGGTGGAAAGCCCGGCGACCGGGGGAGGAGGGCGAGTTAAGGGACTTTGTCCGCTCTTAATCTACATAGCACATTCCGGGAATGGGTAAATGTTATGACCAATGTGCTAGACATACCTCGAAAGTTGTTTCCTAGTCATGCTCAGTCTTGCCTCCTCGACTCACCTGCATTATTTGGCAAATAAGACTGCCCAGTTTCCTAACATTATTCGTCCGTTTCAACATTTTTTTCGCCTGGGGAGGCAGCATTCCACGAGCTGGTAAGAATCTTTGTGCATCGAGTAGACATCAAACTGTCTTTGCAAACTACGTGTAAAAATTTGGTCTGGGTACAGGCCGATCAGAATTTCGAATTCGAAGTAAAGGCCTGTGGTGCGCCAGAGTTTTCACGTGCTTGGATTTCGTCGATCGTTTTCCAACATTGGTTTATCGCAGCATTTTAGGTAAAAGCCAATTTGCAAGCTTCAAATATTACCTGCTAAAACAATGTGACACAAGCCATAAAATCATGGTTTCTCCTTAAAAAGCAAGTCACAAAATGAAGGACCTTTTTCGGATAATAACTGCCTGAGCCTCGCTTCCGTCCGTCGTCGGCGACCGCTGCCGTGGAGTGGCTGTCCCCTGCATGGTTGATTACGAACTTATGGTGTGAATGTTTTACTGCATGCCTCTGGATCAGCATCACTTCTTGTTGGTGTGTAAAGCAGATGGGCTGCCTGCCGCAGTACCTATTTCTAAATTATATACCCTTGCACCACACCACAATAGAAAACACACTTTCTGGAAACTGCCTGTTTTAGGCAGTGAATGGGCGCTCCGGGCAGCTCATTTGCCCCTGCCGGCTTCATGAGCCGACTTAAAGGGAGTGTGTCTAGTATTTTCTGTTTTCTAAATATACGCCTTAGGGCGGGGGTTGGCAATTGTCTATGTTGTTAATTCTCTCTATCTGATTTTGTGTATAGGACGAAGGTAGAGACTTTTCTGAAACAAGCTGCTCACGTATATCTGGTTGTACGTATAGCTAAGGTCGAAGCCGTGTGGCGTAACCCGGTATTTTAAGACAAAATTTCGCTTTTCAAATGTCGACGTTTGTTATGCAACTTCCATAAAATTATCAACCTAACGCTGTCTGGCTGAAATTTTGAAAAAAAATTATCATCGCAGAAGATGCCCGCAATGTGTTTTTAAAGCCTTTTAGGGCATTTTAGACATTTTAGGTAAACTTCTTTTTTTAAATACCAGATTGCAGGCACTTTCTGTGGTTACCATTAATCTGGTTTGCCTGACAAATACACACACACACACACACACACACACACACACATATATATATATATATATATATATATATATATATATATATATATATATATATATAAACGAACACTGATTCCGCAGTGCAAGCTTCTTGATGCATCTTTTGAGGTTCTGAGCCTTTGACATAGCTGTGTCGATAAAATAAAAGATTGTTCGCACAAAATCACTCAAATTTTCGTCGACGTTAATAAATTCCAGCGTTTCGAGACCTTATCTCATTATCGGATAAAATTAAATGGCACAGGTAATAGGTGTTCCGTTATTAAGGATGCTAGTTGTGCATCGCTATCTTAAGAACATCTTTTAGTGCGGAAAAGACCAAAAACTCATTTTGTTACTTGAATGCATCACAGGGACTCATAGCCACAATCACTTGCACAGTACCTACCGCCCACCACCCATTAAGTCAGAGGCTTCGCAAGGATTTGTATGTTTGTTTAGGGTTGGAGAGAATTCGTTGCTAAATATACTTTCCCAAAGTTGAAGGCGTCGTCTGTCATTGCACGCCCAATGGATGTCAGTGTTCTCCGTTAGTTGTCCTGTCATATGAGTATCGCATGTGCTTCAGAGGTACTCCGTCGCGTAAGTGCATTGTCAGATGTCGTGAGATTGTCGTTGTGGTTACGCTAATGTGGTGTATGGAACGAAGCTTGCAGCCTCCGAGATTTCAGTTGAATTGAACACTGCATTGGGGCATTTAAGCTTGCCGTGTTTGTCAGGAATATTTCTCAAGAGAAGATTGGAGATTTTTCTGTTACGATGATGGATGATTGTGTCCATTCGGCAGTCGTTCTCGCCTTTTACGTGTTGAGAGATGGTTTCCCGTAGAGCTTTTTCGTCTTGTTTGTTGGCAAATGTCATTTATTTTTGATAGTGCAGTTGGACGGTTGGTTGCTTTGTCTTAGTTTATGGTCAAAGTGTCTTGTCATGTTTTGTATTTCGCTATCAACGTCAGAACCCGCAAAACAGGTGTGCACCAAGATCTGTCTGATTCGCATCAATTTTGAATGTAATACTGTCTTATCGGAACAACTCTGTCTTATCGCACAACAACGCTCAAAACAGCGCGTCCGATTTGGTATCTAGCTTAGCTATGAGGTCCTCCTTAATCTGAGTTTTGGTTATCTACGTTAACTACAAAGCCTTTGCTTGAGCAAAAATGTCCTCCTCTAATCTTGGAGAGCAGGAGCATACCCCTTCCCCTTTGTCTGTCGGCAAGAGAAGGGTAACTACCCCCCCCCCCCCCCTCCCCTACTGCACCAACGCTGCGCGGACTCGTAGGCGGAATCGTCATCGCGCGAATTGTTAGTCAGGGTCTAAATTATTGCACTGCAGCAGAAATAAGCACAAATCTGATAGAAAATGTCAAAACTGAAACGAAAGAAGCCCCACAACTTCTAGAAACCGTCGAAGCACGTACCGCCAACTCACTTCGTGCCCGCCTTTTACTAGCGTAACCTACACGTGCTGGTTCACAAATCGCATTGTTGAATCACAGGTATGTGCTGAGATTCCAGGCATGGATACCGTGATCGGATCCTTTAGCTCTGGATCCAACATTTAGTAGAATATTCTAATAGGCTCTTCTGAGATCCGGATGCATTTCTTCACTTTTGCTTAAGGGCTTTCCGAGATCTCGGATCCCGTCAACATGTCCTCGGACGATCCTGGGATCCTGGGATCCTAGGATCCTGGAAAGACTTTGAAAAGCTAGGACGGGGTAGAATAGGGCATTTCTGAAGAAAGCGAGCTCCAAAAGAAAACTGGTATATACAGAAGAGAAGTACGGGGCAACCTGAGAATATAAATAAAAAGGTAGATCAGGGTTTGTGAGCGGCCTTTAAACAAGACTGTTAAACTGTTGGCCTGTTGTCATATACCAGTCATCGAAATCAGCATCGCACTTCCTCTCCGAAACTGAGATATTGCTTGGATTACTCTTGGAGAATCAATGTAATGCTCCCTGATGTAAATTGTTACCTCTTCATCTCGCAGAAATTGCAAATTCCTCCACATGCTTTTGCCCTAGTTTCACAGTTACTGCTCACGTGTGTTGACTTTTTTCTTTTGGGTGGATCATTCCTCCTCCCCCCCCCCCCCCCCACCAAAGCCCGGCTTGCCCCCCAACGGTGAGTTTGGCCCCTTAGCATTCTGGATCCGAGGTACAAGCAGAACATGAAAGTGAGAGCTCAAAATTCCATAGTTTTTAAAGGTTTCTAATAATTTTACGCAGGTAAGAAGGGCACAAAAATGCAAACTTCTTTATGATGTTTAGTTGAGTGCGGCGGGCAGAACTCGTCAAACCTTTCGAGTTCGGCGTTTCTAGCACGTTTGCTAGAGCATTTTCCGTTGTTTTTGTTTTGTATTCTGCATGTTTTAGTTGCAGTATTGATTTCTTGTTAACTCTGGTCTAGCTTTGTCCTATTACCTGGGTGTTTTGCACTTGTTCAGCGATGTTTCAAGTCTATGTTGCGACAAGCTACGTTCGCTGCGATATTTTGCCACGACGTGTTATCGGAGAATTAAGGCGTACCGGTCGAATGTTATCACCAAAAAATATCACGAGTTATCTAACCGCTACGTTCGGAGGAATCCTTGAAATGTGTCGACCTCCACTTTGACGTGAATATTCAATGGAACAGTACAAAGACCTGACGGTCGACACCGCGACTAGGCCGATGTCGCTTATCCTCCGGCGATGATCAGCAAAACAACACTAGGCGTTTCGAACATGCCTAACATCCTGAATGCTGCGTTTCAGCTAGCAGCTTGCAGCTTGAAGCCCGGTTACGGCTTCCTGCCAGGAGGCTTCCGTGACAACATTCCGAAGCCGTTAGCGTTTGACAACGTCTGAGCTACATAACATTGACCCTACATTGATTACCGAAGCCTGCTTTCGACCACTGAGGTCCGACAGAATGAAAATGACACCCGAAGACAACATCTTCCGCCGAGATAGAGCAAGGAAACGTATTCAAACAGCAGTGCATTGTCCTTTTCAGCTGGGGGACACTCTAACTCTCTAACTTTAAAAGGAAAGTAGGTCATGTCCGTAGGGAAGCCTGTTTTCAGTGTATGTTAGAAGCAGGTTTAACTACTTTTCCAGACCAGTGCCCCATACCTGTTTTGCGGAACTACACCCCTGTGGTGGGAGCTCCATGACCGTCCCACGCGACGGGTTCACCACCACAATGTCTCACCGCCCCGCCCACAGCACCGCTCTAAAGTGTAAAGCATCTGAGTCAAGGGGCAGGGGATCAAAATCGCTGTGAGATAATCGTCATTTTACACCAACCACGTGGCGGCCTCACAAGTTTCAGGGAATTCGACCGCATTGAAGGAAAAGCGAAAACTGAATCAGGTCCTCGCACTGCAAATTGCACAAAAAAGGTGCTGAATGGAAGAAGCTAATATCAACAGAACCGCAACTTCAGATTTAAGAGATATTTCCTATTACGAAAACATGAAATCCGCACTTCTAGAGAACAAAAATGCATAAAACATGGTAAGTTGCTAAAAATGCTAGCACACAAAAACGCATATCATCGATAAAATGGGAGCTTGAGAAACTGAAAAACAAGTCTCTCCTTGCTCGAAAAGAATGGAATGGTCTCATAAGTGTTCAAAGGAGTGCATCGAGATGAAATAAAACGTGTAAAAGGTCAACCTCTGTTTGCCCAAGGACGTCAATCCTTTTGCAGAAACGAGTTGCGCAACAAATTACATAAAAAACTTGAGCCTGTGCATTCGCAACGTTGGGAGCAAGGACAACGATGGTCCGGGGTTGCAGTTTCTATAAACCAAACGGCATTGGCCACTGTAGATAACACCAGACGTCAGCCACCGAGGGCGCACGAGCACGACCGTCGTGAAATAATCGTTCCGAAAGTCTTTCAAAAACGTTTCGCATCCTCCAAAGATTAGAATGGGACGTATACTTCACCCGTAAGGTTTTGAAGCTGGCCTCTGCACAGCTTAATGGTCACAAAAAAGACGAATTCATATTTCACATTTACTTTTTCAGCTCCATCACCAGATTCCAGCACCATTTCGCATTGCTCTAAATGCTTATTCCCTCCTTTTGTACATCAAAATGTCATGGAAGTGACATATTCGCCCGGACTGCCTTCCAAACGTACTAATTGATGTCCTAAAGGGTTGAGATGTGCTTCTGTTAGATGTGTCATCGTTTTCAGCCGCCCGTTCGCTACCGCCAAGTGTGAGCCGAGGGGCGGGGGGGGGGGGGAGGGGGCGACGCCGTGCGACCCTCGGACAATGCAACGCCGAGCGTCAGTTTTTGTTTCCGAGACTTGCAAGCACGCATACTCATAACTATATGACCTACTTTTCACTATTCAATGCTGAATGAAGGTTGAATATTTCCGGACGAATGTGCTTTGGCAATGGCAATAAACAACTCTGATCCCATTTTGATCTACAATTTACTTTCGCGAAGATTGTAGATCAAAATTCCTCGATACATATCCCTACAAAACCCCTCACAAATTCAGCGAAAACCCTCATTGCCTTTCTTTTAGAAGTGTCACTGAGCCATTGTAAAAGTAAAGCTAAGGTGACTTATTGCATGAAGTCATCTAACGCCTGACAGTAACCTTGGTGTTATTTTTGCGAAACCCTGTCTGGGGTACCACAACTTCGTGGAATTGTGCAGAAGTGCACAGGGATTTCAGTTGTGTCATTACATCACCGTTATCTGATTTCAAAAAACCGCATGTGTCAAACACTGCAATCACCAGTGCTACCGAATGTTTTCTACTGCAGCACTGTTGCAGACGCAGCGGGCGCTGCAGGGATGCTGCGTTTGGAAGTATTTTTCCAACAAAGTGATAGCGAAGCTTCGAATGTACGATCATCGCCGGTGCCGTCCGGACTCTGGAGGTAGTCAGGCTAGCTGAGCGTGGATGATCTCATTGAGCACCGAGCATGCGTACATTAGTGTAACTGCATGGTAAATGAAGAGCCAGTTCAAAAAGTAACGCGGCTTCAATAAGCCTGCATGGCGCATGCGTTCGAGATGACGATCGCTTTGTTTGCCACACATTCAAATTGGATCTGGAGAAGGTTGTTTTCCGCTCAGAAGCACAACAGTGTACCCCAGGAATACAGCGGGCTCCCAATGCGTGTGCATTGAAACGAGCGGGGAAATGACATCCCAACAGGAGAGCGTTTGCCTAAGCGTATTTGGAGAAAGGCTGGGTTCCATTGTCATAAATGGTGCGTGAAGGAGTACACTTGTTAATTCTACGGTAACTGAAGGGCGAAAATCTGTTTTGCGGATCAAATTTTGGTGTGTTGAGAGTGTGCTGTGCGAACGGTATGTAATAGCCACATATATTCTGGACAGTCCGTGCTTATGAATAGCAACACAATACAACACATGTGCTTTAGATAGCTTAAAAAAACTTAACCGTAGATTCTTGAGGGCAAAAATTCCGTTGTCTTTAATGGTCTATGTATAGCAAAACTATATTACCAAAGTACACCAAGATATATGTACATATATGTAGGTATATAAATATATATACACATATTTGTGTGTGTGTTTGTGCGTGTGAACTTATATTTATATATATATGCATATTATATATATATATATATATATATATATATATGTGTGTGTGTGCGTATTGGGTAACCAGAATATAAGTGAATGAACTTCGATAATTTTTCGTTCCTGTACCCTTGTTTCGACTTACACGACCTTAGTCCACCCCTAACCATCATGAGTAGTCGACACCCGTGGTACAGTGTGTTTGTTTGTTTGTCATAAACGGCACATGTGCATGCTTTATTGGGTTGCTTTATCACCCAGCCAGACAGACACGGAAAGGGGGGGGGGGGAAACGGAATTTGGCAACATGGGGAGCATACACAACGCTTCCATCGCAAAATGGCTGCATACGTCCTGGTAGGTACACCCAAAGTTTACGCACTACTTGGCAAGGAATATCGCTTAACTGCAAAGCGACCAAAAAATACCGACCCACCAAATCCGGAGCAGGTGAAAAACAGCCGTACACAGACATCAACACACCCTGCTCGAAAAATATAATGGTTATGTCATAGTGCTGAGCAAGGAATCTGACCGAGAAGTCGTCACAAGAAGTCAATTCACTTAATGTAAGAAAGGCCTCCCGCTGCTTTTTGGCATTATGACTCCATCTTTATAACGCGGGGTTATCGACCTTCGCTATGCCCGGAAGTACTGGTTAACCGATGTTATTGTGCAAACATTGGTTATGTTGACAGCACCTGACGTTTCAAGCTGGGGTTATGATAGCGAGCCACTCGTAATCACGAGTCAAGAGTGAAAAAGCCAAGTCTCCATTTTCCGCTGTTTTTCCACCAGCTGCCGCTGGTTTTCCGCCAGTCGCCAGTTTACGAGTCAGTCGTTATCGTAAACTCATCTTGAAACGTCGAGTACCTACCTAATGTTGGCACCACGACGTTGTTTAACCAGGACCTCCTGGTATGTTGAAGGCCGATAACTTATGCATAAGATTCTGAACTCAATAGCCCATTGAAATCGTAACTGATAGCCAAATGGAAACCTTGTCGTTTGACCTCAAATAGCTCGAGAAACGCGGGTCGTAGACCCAAAACCTACCATGTCCCGAGCGAGCGTCGCGAAAGAGAGGTTGTGTCGCACTCCGGCCCAGATCGAACCACTGTGCGCGGTGCGGTGCAATGCCCCATATACTAGGTGCGCGGTGCGATGCAAAGCCCTATACACTAGGTGCGCGGTGCGGTGCAATGCCCCATATACTAGGTGCACGGTGCAGTGCAAAGCCCTATACGCTAGGTGCGCGGTGCGGTGCAAAGCCCTATAAACTAGGTGCGCGGTGCAGTGCAAAGCCCTATATACTAAGTGCGGTCATCGGGCGATTTGACCACCAAGTCTCGTGGTCCCGTGAAATCATCGGTCGCCCGCATTGCTGGTTTGATCTGCTGCATCACGAGGTGCGCAGGAGTTGTCTGACTGGACAGGAGTTGGAAGTGGAATAACGTAACGTTGGTGGAATAAGTGTCGCTATGACCGCTGAAGGAATGACGGAGGTATGGTGTAGCGTGGGCAAACGAGCCCCGTTGGCTTAGCATTGGTCTGAACCGTGAGCATCGGTGACGGTCGGCTCCGTGCCATTTGAAACTTGGGAGCAGAGAAGAATATCTGCTGCCGCGTGCTAATTGATTGCACAGCTGCCGGTTGCAAGCGGACGGGAAGAGTGAAAACCAGGATATAACCAGCATAACTCACAAATACAAGGTGAGTGAGGATTCCAAAACAGGGTGACGAGCAGTGATCAACGAGCGGAGCCTTAGCAGACATATCACAGCAAACGTCTACGCTTTTCAACGGCGACAGAGCCGCAGGGTAGTCCGCCAACCCACTCATACAAGCTGCCAACGGCCAGATTCACAACAGACAGCCAAGCCATGCACGCTTCCGGCGAAAACGTAGACTAGCTCTTGACCAAGGATTTCCCTGTTTTGAGCCAGACCCTTAGTGGGCATTCTAAGAATGGTGTGTAACTGCCGGCAGACCGTATGCTACCGTTTGTCCATGGTTTCTTTGAAGCTGAACGTCTGATCCCGTGAGCTTTTTTAGATCGCAATACATATTTGCCCCAGAAAATGACTGACCTAACACCCAGTTTGTTGGAGCGTCGTATCCCATTATCAAATGGAACTACAGCGACTCATACCCATCCTGCGCGTCAGGTCAATTTTTTATCCTGAAACCAAACAACTGTCATCATCCGTTCCTATGCAGTACACCCTTCTTCATTATTCGACCATCGCCGCGGATCTCAACTATTGGAAAAAATGAGCCACAGGTGGATTTAAAAAAAGACAATGCGCTTTGCATTCTGAATAGGATGCACTGAAGCTAGTTACGCATGCCCATCGTCAAGCTTCAACCTGCATGACGGCGCCCTTCCTTTCACTTTTCGCATGGAGTGGTTGCGTCAAGGCCTCCCCGACCGACTATGCTACCACACTTATAGGTTCACCGATTTGCCCCCCCCCCCCCCCCCACCTCCAACGCACGGCGGCTCAAGACACCTGCGGACGGGGCTGGGCCTTATCTGGGCTCCACTGTTTGCAATGTGTGTGTCAACGACCGGCCGGTGAAGTGGCCTGATAGGCAGCTGCCGGATGTGCGACAGTCAGCCACTTGTCAAGAGCAATCAACCCGCGCAATCAGCCCACTTTAGTTCGTCAGAAGCCTGGTCAAGGGGACGGAAACTCTCCAAACGCAGCGCCGAACCTGCTGAAAACAGATGACGTGACCAACAGTTCTTCGTCACTGGGTGCGTGCACCAGAGAAGGTTTCCTCTCGGAATTCCCAGGTTTCTCTCACAGATACCTGTCTGAGAAGTTGAAGGTATGACTGTACAGAACGACGGCTTTAAAAGACTGTGGGCCGACCAAAGGACTTCACTAGCCCCATTTTATTTTTGGAGCGATGCAACTTTGTGGTTCCGAGGGGGCAATTTAGCAGACCGCGCAAATTTTTAGCCGGAGAAACTTTTCGCATTTCGCACAGTTTATTTGGCTCACAGTATCAAGTGCATATGCAGAGCTATGGTCTAAAGTACTGTCGTAATGTTAGCGTTTGCAAAGTGCACTGGTCCCATTCAGTACACCTATATTCAAGTCTAAACCGCATATCTCAAAGAATTTAACAGACCATTGAACCACCTGACCGAATATGCCAAAAAGATAAACATCAAGATGGCGATCGATAGCTATTTCTCCACATGACATTTTTATGCCTACTATTGCGGATATGAAATTGCATGCCACTCCGAAAATATTCGACTGAGCCGAGACACACCATTGTGAACGGCTCATTGTCGATAACGATCTGCAATCTGAAAAAGTGTATCACTGTATCAGGTGTCGAAATCACGTAATCCACCATGGTCGGTATGACCTCCTATGGCAGGATGACAGGTGGTTCAAGACATGACTAAACCGATTCCACCCGAATTAATCCCATTATACTGGCCAGGTGTCCGTTGTTTATGTTAGGTTACTTCGTGTCAAAGAAATGTGGCAATGACGAATGAAAGGCAATGTCTATCACGGCCGTAATGAAGGAGAAGCTCGCTGTACGTAGTTAGCTTCCACCATTTCCGGTTCCTCCGAGTGGATTATAACCAAGGAGATTATTACCGATCATTAGGGATTATTGTTATTGCGAATATCCTCCATTTAACAACTGTCCTGGGTGATTTCGTCTTTTCATAGATTAGCCACCTAATTTCGATATTTTATTGCATGCTTGCCGCACAACTGATTATGCAAACACAGATGGAGAGTGCTAAGTAAGTATCCGTGGAAAAGGTGTCGAAACGATGTCTCTCAGTCACAAAAGTAAAATGTTAACATCGTGTTAATATTAATAAAACCTGATGTGGTGTGGCTGCTGCCATGCCGCGTATGCCACGTTATCCACGTATGCCCAGAACCGTAACTAAACATACCAATTTAAAGAACACAAAATTGCCTCGGCTGAGGGGTTTCTACCACGTTTCTGGAGCTGCGTCTGAGGGGGGTCTTGACTGCGACCCCGCCGAGACGAAACTGCGATCCCCTCGGAAACAGTTACGAAAGAGCGCACCGCAGCCGGGAGTCTGACTCGATCTCCCGACTCCCGAGTCTGATAAGTGATACGGCCATGACATGATATGACAGCACCTCACTGAGGACGCCATTAACATGGTAACCCCTAAGCTGTGGTCACTGAATACTAATCGCGTGGTCTCTTGCGCTAACTGGCACTCCTGCGGGTGAAAGCTCCCTTCTTGAAGCATATCGATCTGGCCTTGCTGAAAGTCGAAGGATACGATGGGTGAATGACCATCGCGTGCGGTGGGAATGACAGGCCCCTTCCTGGATTACGGGGCACTGTTGTGTTGAGGTTCCCGATACTGGGGCGGTGTCGCATATTTCAGAGTGGGTCACCAGCAACAGCTACTGATAAATCGGCTGAATGCCTCCCCGCGGGTCCCGTTGTGTTCTCAGCACGGCTGTCGTGGTGTGTGCGTGGATGATTATCATCCCCTGGTCCTGGCCCTTCGGAGTGTCTGAATCATTAGCGTACCTCGCCTACCTCGATGCAAACACGAGAGGTGCCTTCGCCGCCCAAGCAAAGGGCCATGGCCCATTGGACTTTCGCTAAATACGTCACAAGATGTTACCAGGTGCCAGAGGCTATGCCAGGCAGCTGTGCGTCCTCACCCCATACAGAACGTCACCACATAGTGCACTATGCCGTCGAGACACTGCCATTAGGTTGAAATGGGCGCGAAGTTTCCTCTCTTGTGCCGTGCTGGAGTGCTGGAACGCGGCCGTTCTTAAAGGCAACGGTGATTTTATGTTCACGAAAACGTCTGTTGTGCGTGAATAGAGCTTACCACAATTGTTTGACCACGGAGTCATGAATATCGACTCAGCTTTTTGCAGTGCTTGCCAAATGTAAATATGAGTAAGATAAATATGAGTCAATATGAGTAAGATTATGGAGCGTCTATGGAGCGTGTGTGTCTGCGCAGTTGCAAAGTTTATGGAGCGAGCATGTGTGTGCATGAGCGTTTATGGAGCGTGTGTCACTATAGTGACCGTCTCATGATGCACCTTGTGGCAGGTGACCTTGTGACCTTGTGGTGCTGGTGACCCACATATGAGTTACACATATGACCCACACACACGAGTCGATATCCACGACCTTGGAGTCATGCATGTCGACTCAACTTTTTGCAGTATGTGCTAGGCGCTATGCTCGTAGAGCCATCTACTGGGAGGTGTGCCTTACGTGATCTATGGGGATAAATGAATGCTGAGCTGAGGGTGCTCACTTAAAATATGCCAAAATAGGCCGTGAAGTTGGCTTGTACAGTTCACTTTCCGCTTGAACGAAAGAGCACACATATATTTACACCATTTTGCATTTGTTTGGACTATCTGGAGTTGCATGGACTATCTACGGAAGAACGGAAATAATCCTCTTGGCCGTGTGTAAACGACATTGTTGGTAACTGCGTGCCAGTTTTGTGGTCGGGGTGCCCGTCGCTGTAGATCACCTGTTAACGGCAGCGCAGGTCACTGGTGGGTCATGTGCGGATCGCAGTGAAAAGCGCTGTGGGCTATCTGCAGCAGGCAGCGAGCGTCACTTCGGCCAACAGTGGGTGGCCATGCGTACCCACATTTTCCACGCGTGCCCGAAATGGCAACTAAGCACGCTAAGTTAAAAAAAAAACACAAATTATTCTGCTTGTGTATCATTGTAGGTCATCTGCAGATGGTCGCGTGCTTTCCAGGCGATCATGCGTTGGTGATATCGCGTGTGTATGTGGGCGTGCGCGCGTGCGTGCGTGCGTGCGTGTCACTTGAGTGGCCGTCTCATGATGCACCTTGTGGCCGGGCAGGCGAGGTCTACGCTCAGGGCCATTGGGTGTTGGACGATAGCTCATTGTTAGTCACTTCCTTGCCACACTTGGGACATCCATTTAAGCCAGAAGAATTTAGATCGCGGCGAGTTTCCTGTTTGATGTCGTACTTGATTCTGCGCAGTTCCAAAGCTTACACCAGCCAGTCCGACAGTGGAGCCAGCTTTTATGAGACCTTGTCCTTGTCTGCCACCAGTGCGTCGAATGTAGAATGCGTGCAACTTACCTTCACTAGCCAACAAAATCGGCACAACTACAAGCCCATTTCACGCGAGTAGCGTGATGTGGCCCTGTCAGCAGAAAGGAACAGACTCATGTCACAGGACCACCTGGTCTCATGGAGCAAACATATTTACACAGTACTCATGTCTCGCTGTACGGCCAGTTGGGTGGCTTCGAAGTCAAATGACTTTGTCTTAGCCACTAGGACGTTGGAAGCAGAAAACGTGCATAAACAGGTCGCTGTGCCAAAAGCTGACTGCTGACAACACGGCAACACATGGGCAGCTCCAGGACAAACAAATATTTCCCGCACGGGCCGTCTTGTTTCGTGGAGCCAATGTCGATGCACATTGCTCGGAACTCCTAGCACACACAAGCTATTGTTCTAAAGCCAACCTGAATTTCTTATATCCAACAGTCCCCAGTGGTTCGAAACATGCTTCCGCCGGCTTTGTGTCACGTTCCTCCAAACTTTCCGTTCCTTGTTCCCCGTTCTTCACTGCTGCACCTGAAAACAAGATGCGTAGCCGGACCCCGACTTCGGTGCCGAGTTCCCTGATCAGGGAGGGCGGAGCACTAAACCGATCAGGAGCTATTCTAACATGTTAATGGGGTGGGACCGTCACACCCCACAAGTGAAAGCACTGTTTTGCGAGTGGCTCACGCGCCAGGTCTTTGTCCAGGTCCAGGTCCAGGTCCAGGTCCAGGTCTTTCACACGCTTCAGGCGAAGATTGCGAGGAACAAATGTAACTGTCCATACTTTACATTACGCTTAGAGGGAGGGTTTCATGGAGCGTAGCCAACGCGAAACAATGGGACGGGAATAGTGTAACGTTATGCACAGGTGTGACTACCAGTCATCTAGTAACTGCACACAATTTTCGTTTTGAAACCAAGCACATTCAGACAGGCGTCAGTTGACCCTCCAGACATCTTTCCAAAATAACTTCCGAACCGCCCAAACTTTGTATAGGCGTGGAGAATTGAAAAGTCAATTTTTTGGTACAAAAAGGTATGCATCTTGTGAGGTCGCTGACCGATGGCAGGTCAAGGTCAGGTCGTGACTGTCAGTGGATGTGATTCTCCGGGAGCCGTTCAATTTGATGTGACAGCGGAGTGTTAGGAAGCCATACGGTTTTGAAATAGTTAGACAAAACGGCCTTTTCAATCAGGATAGCAACTAATCACATTAAACTTGGGTCAGGTATGAAGGTCTAACCCAGGTCAAACCCAAACCACTTTATTACTGGAAAGCTTGCAGTAGGAGGAAGTTTGTGACGAACATTTCTGGTTGCTCGGTCATAATGACGTTGATTTGACTTCATGAGGGTCAAGGATGGTAAAAAGGTCACTGACCTGAAATGACCCCGGTCAATCTTTTGCTTTGAAGAGTATGTCGCCTACGGTAGAACTTTTCACTGATAGTACACTCAAATATCACAGCAATCTGGAAGATGTTTGGCCATTTTTACCCTCTCAAGGCAAAAAAGTTCACTGGCCTGATCTAAATACCAAAGATATCATGCTTGTGAGGGAATCTTTAAGTTAATGTTGGCTGGGCGAGGAGGTCTGACGGTGCCTCGTACACCAATCCGGTGTCTGACCTTCTTTGACCTTATCTGACCCAAAGGTCGTGAGATAGCGACCTGCAGATTTCACATGAATGATTCACATGGAGCCCTACTTATCTTATGCTCTCTTGGTTTTTGAGCTCACAATTGGAGAAATTATCTCTCACCCCACCTGGGTCCACTAGAGTGCGTCGCATTCGACCAGCCACCCGGGCGCGTGTTAAGGTCAGCTCCCGTTGGCTTCTTGTCATGACAGGAAAAACGGTCGTTTTCGTTTCACATCGCTTTCTCAGTACGAGGCCGAATGAATGTTACGTTTTGGGGGTATCGTGCTCAACACTGCGCCATCAGTGAAGAGGAGAGGGATTACATTCAACGGAAGAAGCGTAGCGTGCGTAATTAAGATGGTAGAGAAGTTGAAAAATAGCCAAAAATGCGCGACGCATTTTATGCATGACCCTTTATCTGTGGTGTACCATTCGTCAATAAAGCGAGAAGAAAACGGAAAACGAATTCACTTGCGTTTCTTAAATGTCAGAGGGATTTCCACATATGTCAGTTCGAATTTCAGTGGCGCAGATGAGTGCAAAGATTTCGATGAAATAAGTATGGTAAACCTTCGGCCACAGATGGTCCCTAGCAAGAGTACCAGTAAGCACTCTTCATGCTTGTGACGATTCTGCTGGATTTCACTCCAATTGGCTTAATTGTATGAACTGCATCGATCGCAAGCGATATAAAACAGAGCGTACAAAGTAGGGCGAATCCGGCTGGCGGACCCACACGTAAAAGGAGGCACTAAAATACCGACACGCTCAAGAGAAAACGCTAACACGCTCAAAAACTATCTGGCCGGGCTGTGATTATAAAACAGCATGCCATTGAATGAGGTATTATCGATTTCCCCGAGGTAAGCACGTGCGGAACATGTGGGTCCTTAATGTTACAACATAACGGTCAACAAAATTCATAAGAAGAGGCGCAGCCAGGATTTTGCTCAGAAGGGTGCGTAACTAAGCTACGTGGAGCATGGGGGTAATTTCAGCAAAGGGGCCACACTCCGCTGCTAGAGATGCCCGTGTTGAATTCGAGGACCTGTAATATTTGCAATCCCATTAAAGGCCTGAAGGGTCCGTTTTTTATGCTTTAACAGCCCTATGGGTGTCCTAACTGCTTAAAAGGACAGTGGAGCATTTGGCCCTAGTGGGCCCCTGTCACCTCTTTACGGGAGAGCGGGCTTACCCTTGGCTGCGCCGCTGTTAAAAATTGGCCGTTTTTGACAACTGAATAACTTTATTACCACTGCGGTAACTTTTAAGTTTGTTGACCCATTGGTACCAACGTTCATGGCCCATTCTTGTCCATGCTTGCTTGTTTTCTGTGTATCGGCCTCGGAACATTGATCGCTCCCTGTTTTCTGATACGAATGGGTAGTTCCTTTCCGAGCGGACTATTTTTCCTTCGACTTGTCAGCGACCGACTGTGTAAAACGTTAAGCCTTGCTGACCTTTGGGTCACGACGCTAGCGGTCCTGATGTTCTGCACTTGTTCGCCATTAGAAGTCGACTGCGCCGTGTGCAATGACGCAAGTTTGGTTATTTTGGCACTTAAAGATTAGTCTTGAACGCGCCGGCATGTTCTCTCGAACGGGCCGGCATATAAGTGCTTTTCTAAAAGATACGTGCACGATCCGCATCCCCGGTGTTTTCCTCTTAAAATGGTGTCTGGACTGGATCCGTGCCCACGGCCACGGGCGACTGGTGAGCGGGGTGGAGCAGCGGGCGGGCGGCCTCCCAGCTGCAGCTCGGAGGCGGACCCGGCGCCGTGTCTTACACCAGCACTGGGCGCAGGGACGCGCCATGCGGCTCACGTACTCGCTTACGTAACGAGGGGCCGGCCGCCAGGAGTCGCCGGCAACACGGGAGACCAGGAGGGCCGGGGAGAGGACCGTGAGGCGGGCGGCAGGCCGCCAGACGGGTAACACCGCTGCCGAGTGTGACTGAAGAGAGAGAGAGAGAGAGAGAGAGAGAGAGAGAGAGAGAGAGAGAGAGAGAGAGAGAGAGAGAGGGGGGGGGGGAGAGAGCGAGAGAGAGAGAGAGAGAGAGAGAGAGAGAGAGAGAGAGAGAGAGAGAGAGAGAGAGAGAGAGAGGGAGAGAGAGAGTCAGCAGACCAGGAGCGTGGCAAACGTCGCGCAGGGGCCCGGCAGGCGGGCAGAGCGCCGGGATCGGGCAGCGGCTGCAAGTCTGACGGCGGCTCCGGGGCCGGGCAGCGGGTCAGGGGTCAGGCAAGTGACCCGGGAGCCGGGCGGAACCCACCACCACGCGTCAGGGGTCATGCCCGTGTCACCAGCGCCGTGGAAGCGTTTCATTAGAGCGTCCGTCACGTGTCCTCCTTACAGACGGGTTTATTTTTTAACGTGACGGCGAGTCTTATCTGATGGGCCGACACCAGCCCCGGCGACGCATTTTCGTGCCGCCGCGTCGCCTCCCGGCCGGCGAAGGCTCGCCAGGCCGCCATTTCTGGCGGGGCGCGCAGCCTGACCTAGCGCTGACGTCATACCGCGCGCCGGTGACCTCTTGCCAGGCCATACAGCTGACATGTGTGGCTGGCGTTAGCCACGGGGCGTCCAACCGGTTCTCGGGACGGGCCCGGCCGGCAGCGCCGCCCAGCGGCCGGGCGGCGAGACACGCCGCGAGGTGCGAGCGGCCGCCGTCTGCGCGTTGCCTCGGCGCGCCAGCCGGGCGCGCGGCGCGGCACCCATCGGCCTTCGGCTGCGGCGCGGCACGGCACCGACGCGCCGCGCTCGTATTATACATTCGTCGAGGAGGGCGCGGCGTGCGGATCGGCCTCGAAGGCGGCACGCGGGTCCGGGCCGCCGGGCGGCGCCAGGACGGCCCGGCTCGCGCCCCGCCTGGCGCCGCTGACGACTCCGACCCCTCCCCCCGCCCAGGCCGTCGGCAGGGAACGGGCGGCCGGATCGGGTGACGCGTGCCTGTCGTGGCTTGTGTCGCGCCCGGGCCGGCACGGACACCTGTGTCGCTCTCGGGGACGCTCTCACTCGGAGGGCCGAACCCGGCCCATCCTGGTTACGCGCTTGCCGCTCCGGTGCCACCGACAGGCCCGTGGGACTCACTATGGGCAGAGTTTCCAGGACTCAGTCCAATCCAATCCATTAATCCGGAATATGCTCCGCCCGCGTATCCGCCTGTTTCACGAATTCTAAAACCAATGCGGTCCTAGCTGTCAAAACGGGGATATTTCTTAGAACGGTCCGTCATTCTGGTGCGGTTAGGCCAATTCCGACTCTAAAATTCAATTCGACTCCAACTAAGGGGTGGATTATGACAGAAATGAGCACATGTGCTGCTTCATAACTTTTCAATCCGTTTCACTCCATTTGGGTGGGGCGATTTTTCAACCCGACCCAGCCAACCCATACGTCCAGGAAATTTCCCCATCATTCCACCTCAATCCATGAGTTAATCTTAAATCCACGGATGCATCCAGCACGTGAACAGTCCTACTCCCTCGTCAGCCCCATCAAACTGAACACTGGAACGCAGCGCGTCAGACACAGGAACGAAGCCGGGTCACCGAGTGTGCCGCCGCCGGCTGGCGCCGTCTCCGCGTCGGCCGGCGGCGGTCCGCGGCGTCCGGCAGCCATCTTCTGACTGACGACCGGCGCCGGACGCCGTCCGGCTCGGCCCGCTCCATCGATCGCCCCTCTCGCTGTGCATGCGGCGCTGATGGCGGCGCCGGCGGCCGCGGCGAGCGGCGGCGAGTGGCGGCAGTGGCGGCGCGGGGCGCTCCCCGCGACCGGCGCTGAGCGCGGCGGGCGCGCGTCAGCGGGATCGCCGCCGCTCGCCGCCGGCCCGGCCTCGGCCGTCAGCCAGAACATCTGAGCGACGCAGGCCGGTCGAACGCTTTGATAGGAGTCAGCTGAATGAAACTGAGTTGGCGACCTGAGGGACCTGCGGCGTGATAAGGTGCTGTGATAATGCGATGTGATATTGCGGGCAGAGCTGCAGGCGGCGAAAAGAAGCCCTTCGCGGCGGTGCCCCCACCTTTCGATACAAAACAGGCTGTATCCAGCGCTGGACGACGGGTTCGTGACCCGCATCTTTATGCATAAGTCGGCCGAAGACTGAACAATGAGCGGTGGCGAAATCCAAAGGTCTGGATCGAGCAAACTGACTGCAAGCGAGTCCCGGCACCGTAGCGATACCAGCACGAGTACACCTACCCTGCTCGCAGCATTGGTAGAGCGCCGTTCCCAGAGCCTCTCTGGCAAACGTATCTCACGCGCTCGGCAGGTCTGTCGTCAGATTGTGACCCTGGCGGTGCCCTCCCGGCCGGGGCTCCGCGCCGGCGGCTGGGGTCACGGACCGGCCGTGCCAGGCGCCGGCGCCGCCGAGGGCCGGCCGTCCGGCGCCCCATTCAGCGCGCGCTGCAGCAGCCCGCCGCCGCCACGGTCAACGCAATTACCCCGCCCATTCATCAGGCCGGAATTTCAGGGGCATCCGACCTATTTTCGCGGCGGCGGCGTGCATCGGCTTCCCACGCCTCTCGATTTCGACCGGAAGCGGGCCAGCGGCGCCAGGGAAGCCGTGGGCCGGGCGGGACCGGGCGGCGCGCGGTGGTGCGCGCCGCCGCCCGGCGCCCTGACGCGCTGCATCCGGCCGGCCCGGCCCGGCCCGGCCGTTCCGGGAACAACTGCGCAACATCGCGCCGGCCGAGAGCCGGCCGACGGGCAGCGGGCGGCGGCGGCGCGCGCGCGCGGGCCGCCGCCCGCCACCTATCGCTATCTGTCGCCTATCAGTGGCGTGAATCACATACGCTGGGCAAACAGTGCTATCTAGGCCGGCGGCGCGGGCCGGGCGCGGCCAGCCCGGCACCTGGCATCCGCCGCTGGCCCGTCCCCGCGCCGCACACTAACGGTCTCTGGACGCTCGGCTGCCCACGAGCTGCCCTAGCCCACATCGCAGCCACCCACAGCCCGTCACCCGACACCTGAGGGGGGCATTCCCCGCATGGCCGCGCCTGTGTGATGAGTTTTCGTCCCCGGTGGGTCACTGCGAGCCGGCGAGACGGCTGACGCCGGGCAGCAGCGCTGCCTTCATATCAACGGCCTTCCCAAGCCTCAGCAGCCTTGAGACCCCCTGTTCAGCGTGCCAGCGGGTTCACAATCGGCCCGTCCACATACCTATAGGAATTATCCCGTTCACCTGCAGCTCTAAAATCAAACTAAATTCGTTTTAAGAGTAGGCGGGGATGTAAACGCCGCCGCACTGCAGCAAATGGAGCCGAGAGCAGATAAGAATGCACAGTTTAAGGACTTCGCCGCCCGGCCAGCTTCAGCGGTCTGCTGAACTGGTGAGCCGGCGCGAGCGGCCTTGCCCTGCCTGGCCGGGGAAGCGCCGCGGCCGACGGCGGCTGAGCGGGCCGGGCTGGGCTCTCAGCCGGGCGGGCGTCGGACGACCGGGGCGCTCTCGCCAGCGACCGATCAATGGCGAGCCGGCGCCGTCGGCAGCGCCGCCGCGGCCGGCCACCGAACTGGCGGAGACGTCCGCCCCGGCCCGGCCAGACAGCCGCCGAACTGGCGGAGACGTCCGCCCCGGCCAGACAGCCGCCGAACTGGCGGAGACGCCCGCCCCGACCAGACAGCCGCGGAACTGGCGGAGACGCCCGTCCCGGCCCCGCCAGACAGCCGCCGAACTGGCGGAGACGTCCGCCCCTGCCAGACAGCCGCGGAACTGGCGGAGACGCCCGTCCCGGCCCCGCCAGACAGCCGCCGAACTGACAGAGACGCCCGCCCCGGCCAGATGGCCGCCAAACTGGCGGAGACGCCCGCCCCGGCCAGATAGCCGCCGTACTGACGGAGACGCCCGCCCTGGCCCCGCCAGACAGCCGCCGAACTGGCGGAGACGCCTCCCCCCCCCCCCGCGGTCAGAGCCGTACTGACGGAGATGCCCGCCCCGGCCAGACAGCCGCCGTACTGATGGAGACCCCCACCTGGCCAGACAGCCGCGAAACTGGCGGAGACGCCCGTCCCGGTCAGAGCCGTACTGACGGAGACGCTCACCCCGGTTAGAGCCGTACTAACGGAGATGTCTACCCGGTTAGAGCCGTACTAACGGAGATGTCTACCCGGTTAGAGCCGTACTAACCGATATGTCTACCCGGTTAGAGCCGTACTAACGGAGATGTCTACCCGGTCAGACAGCCGCTCAGCTGGCAGACAGCTGACATCGCTTAGCTGTCTCAGCCTTCCTGGCCTGACAGCTTGCATACCCACACACAGCGGCCATTGTTCATTCTAGCTGTATTGATCATATACAGCCGGTACATTTATACATACATGTACAGTTATACATACATACAGCGCACTGCATTATTTGTAATTAGCAGTACAGCCAACAAACAAGGCGCAGACTGCGGCGGGCGGGCCCGCGTCGCCAGCAGTGGGGACTAGATAATACTGTATAACTGGGGGTAAGGGACACTCCTCCAACACGTGACGGGGTGTCGGGAGGCGGCTGGCGGCTCGGTTCCCTGATATCGTGAGGACATTTCGGCAGGACGCGGGCGGGTCCGGGTGGCGGCTGTTCAGACTGCGCTGGGTGGCGTGGGCCGCCGCCGCAGCCAGACGGACAGCCAGACAGACAGACGGACAGGGACACCCGGCAGGGTTGGCCCCGGAACCGAGACACCAGAACTGTGGAGGGAGCTCTCAACTGCGGTCTACGGGAGGGAGGGAGGGAGGGAGGGAGTCAAGTAGGTGGGCAGAGGGGGATGGAGCGAGCGAGGGGAAAGAGGAATGGTTGGAGGGAGAGAGGAATGAATGGAGGGAGAGAGGAATGGAGGAAGGAAGAGAGAAGGACGGAGGGGCAGGTAGGCAGAGAGGGAGGGAGCGAGGGGGAAGAGGAATGGAGTGAGGAAAGGACGGAGGGACGGAAGCAGGGAGGCACGGGAAGAACGAGAAAGAAAGAGCACGGGAGGAAGACAGAGACGCCCCACGCAGCGCAAGAGCGGCGGGCGTATCGCTCATCGTTTGAAATGTACGTTGCCTTGCTCGGCGAGTAGTGAAACATTCACTCGCGACCAACAAGGGAACCGGGCTACTTGCGACTGAACAACTTGTTCCGTCCCGAAGGGAAGTGGCTGGAGAATTCGGAAGCTGCTCCCCACGGTTCCAGCGGGCGACCGAATAACCCCGTGTCCCGAACCCACCAGGTCAGAAGGGGGCATGGCAGGCATGAGCAGATACGGACCCTCACAGACCAGAATAAGCAAAACGACGGGGAGGCGCGCGGCTGGCGGGTCGGCATGTTTTAACGGAGAATGACTAGCACTGGGTCACGCGCAGAAAATTCTAGCTATTGCGCGAATAAATACTCCATAGCAAATCTTGTACATCGCCGGTTTCCAAAGTAAACCCACCATATAAATAAATAATTTCTCTACATCTGGATGTACAAAATATACAGACCATGCCTGCTGACTATGTAATATCCGATACAGCCCCAACCCCGGGCCCGCCTCGACTGCGGCCCACAGCGCCGGTCACCCACACGCACACGCACGCACACGCGCATAGCTCGTCCGCTCGCACGTCCGGCGGTCACACCCGCTCGCACCTACCCGCCCACACGCCCACTCGGAGAATCACAGATATGCGCGGCCGGCGACAACGGCAGCGGCGGCGGCAGCGGCGGCGGCGCCCCTCACCGCTGGAGCAGGCCGTCCGCTGGACACGTGCAGCCGTGGCTGGTGCTGCGCTGGTAACACTTCTCCACCAGTTTGACACCGCCGCGCAGCGGCCAGTAACACCAGAGACAGGGCAGCACAGCGGAGAGCAGCGCCAGACCGCCCCAGCGCAGGCAGCAGGCGGCGCCGCCGCCGGCGCACGAGCACGGCCGGTCGGCGCCCCGTGAGCCGCTGTCCGACGTCGAACAATGGTAGCCGAGTGCCTTCACGCAGCACAGGCACGACAAGCAGTCCACGCACGTCTCCGACGAGAGCACGCACTTCTCGCCGCAGAGCAGGTGCTGCGGCAGCGGGCGCGGCGTGCGACACGCCTCGCAGCGACACTGGCCGCACGCCGCGCACACGAACGAGTCCGGCAGGCTGGGCTCGCGCTCGCCGTCGGCCGCCGCCGGGTCCGGCTTCAGCGGCGCCGGCTGCCGACTCACCGGCTTGGTCGGGCTCTGCTCGGCGCGCCAGCCGCAGTGGGCCGGCTTGCCGGGCGCGCGGGCGCGACCGCGACCGCGCGCGCCGCCGGCGCCGGCCGCCGCCGCCGCCGCCGCGCCCGGCGTCGTCGAGTAGATGTTGGAGGCGCGCAGCTGGTCGGGCCGCGGATGCTGCAGCGTGACCCTCGCGCCGCGCGGGCGGTCGCGGCGGCGGCGGCGGCGGCGGCGGAGGACGATGCACGGCCGCCAGCGCCGGCAGAGGGGCGGCCGGCCGGCCGGGCGGCCGCGGCGCCAGCGCGGGCTGCGCGACTGTGTGGCCATGATGGGCCATGAAGAGTTACACCCTCATCCAGAGAGAGCCATGGAGCCTCAGAACCTGAAAAGACACGGCGGGTGTCAGGCGGCGGCGTGGCAGTCGACTCGGGCGCGCCGGCGGCGGCCGCCGAGGCCAGCTGGCTGGGGCCGCGACAAGCGGCTGGCAGCCGAGCCGGACCTGTGACGCGGCCAGCCGCGCCAGCGCCATCTGACGGCGGCGATATTCCGCCAGCATTCAACACCGACACGGAGGCACTCACGACGGCTGGGAGCGGCCACCGAGTACGAGCCACCCGCAAGCATGACAAGAATGCTGCACGAGGCAGCGCGAGTGGCGCGGGAGATGATCCTCACATCAAGTGAGAACACCGAGTGGCAAGCGATCGCGCGAGGACACAGACCGGATGTTAGGAATGCAGTGTCGAGTGGGATAAGAAGAAGCCCTGTCGGCCGCGGACGGCGGAAGGACGCAGCCTCAGCGAAGGAAGTTTCATCATGCACGGAAAATGCCGAGTGCAAAGTGCAGCTTAATAAGCTGCGGCCAGATTACAACATATGGAAGCTGACAAGCCATTGGGGGACTCGAGCGCCCCCGAGGCAGAAAATGAGCTAATGCTAGAGGCCCGGCGGTCCCGGGCCGGTGGATTAAGGATGCGGCGAAGGGAGCAGGCAGCTGGCGCTGCCAACGCAGACACAAACCAGACCAGCGGGCCGGCGAAGCCGGCACCAGACGACCGATAGCTGAGCCGGCCTCCAGACCCGCACTCCCTGGGGCACGGCTCTATTTACATTTGAGCTCGGCGTGGCCGGCTCGGTGCAGCCGACTCCCGGCGGCGGCAGGCGCTCATTAGCCGAGTCACAAAACGCCTGCTGCGAGAGCCGCGGCCGGGGGCGCCTCCCGACCGCGCCATCTCCGCTGACGCTCGGCTGACAGTGACGCTCATCAGCGGTATCGATCGTAATCCGCAATTAACCGCTTACGTCGGCTGCCGACCGCAAAGCTCACTCCACGTCGGAAGCCCCGGTTCGCGCCTGTTGACACGGCAAAGCAAGCACGACGCGGCCGCGGCCGGCGCGCGCCCGGCGGCCTGCTCCCATTCCCGGCGGCCTGTGGGCGGCCGGGCGGCCAGCGGCGGCCGCGCCAAACCGCCATGTTAATCGGCGCCAAACAATGTACACGCTCCGTACGGGAAGGTCTGCGGCGGAGCGAGCTGCGCGCATGCGACGCCGGCCGAGCCGCGCGCCGGCGGCCGCGCGCCGGCCGACGGGCGCATTCCTCGCACGGCGCCCGGCCTGCCTGCCATCTTTTCAATGGGCCGCCAAGGTCGCCCGGCCGCGCCAGGCCGGCCGCTGAGGTCGCCGGCGGCCGGGCGCCGGCCCCCGCCGACCGAGCACCTGCGCACGGCGCCGGCCGGCCGGGCGCCGCGGCGCCGGCGCCGGCCCCGGCCGCCGGGCCGCCGGGCCGCCGCCTCCAGCCAGCTGCCGCGCTGATGAGACTATTGCCGGCGTCCCGGACCGGTATGTCGTGTGTGAGGGGGCTGTTGTCGTGGTGGAGCGGCGGCCACATGACATGACACTGCTTCGGAGGCTGCACCGCAAAAGGAAGAGCGCAAGCCGACGGGCTTCATTCAATGCCCCCGGATTTTCAGATGAGGCAGGACCAATGCTCTACCATCGACACATCATGCATAAATGTATTGTCATATGCATACATGCATCGCACGAAACATCCCAGGTCCGTCCGTAGGGGACCAACAAATAAGCGGAGTCGACCACTGGTTTTCCAATTGCACGTCATGCCGCGCTTAAGGATATAGCTTGTCATATTTTGGAGAATTCAGGTGAACATCCCACCCATTATCACTCCCCAATTTGTACATGGGGCGGATGGACGCGGCGACGAAAGAAGCGTTACAATCCTGGTGCGACCCTACTGTTTTCTTTCCAATGGCGACGCACCTGAGAGCGACCGTAAGGTACTGCCGGAACAGCGTTATTCTGTTGCGCCAGCGGCTCATTCTCAGTTAACAGACGACAGGTGAATGGGACAACTCATCGTGCCGTCGCTCATAATGGAAACGTACACTGCGGCCAAGGTTTTTAGTCACGCCAACGCCAAAATGAAAAGGACTTCCCACGAATCCGCGGCGCGTGACATCGGCGTTTGCAGCTGTATGGCGAGGGCGGCTAGCCGTTTAATCTCCTTCTCTCAGCTCAACCGGAACAAACTGTCCGACCGCGCGAAACGCCGCCTCCTGGAAAGGCGCCCTGCGCAAGCGCCACGGAGTCCTGGCCCCTCGAGCCAAGGAAATGTTGCTCAGCAGCACTGTGCTTCGGTTAGTGTGGTATTCGTAGGCGCCACGGAGTCCTGGCCCCTCGAGCCAAGGAAATGTTGCTCACCAGCACTGTTCTTCGGTTAGCCTGGTATTCCAAACATCTCGGGCGCACCTTTACGAGACACGCTCACTGTTTCAGCGTCCAGCAGATGCAACGAAACTTAGTTTAAATGTTAATTTCACACTTGCTTCGACCGAACGCCGTGCAGAAGAAGCCTTGGTGCGATCTGGCAGCGCTGCGGACGGCGTTCGGCGGCCGGTCCGCCGCTGTCCGTGCCAGCGCCCGCGCCCGCCCCCGCGCCCATGCCCGTGTCCGTGTCCGCGCCCGCGCCGTGTCCGTGTGTCTGCTCGCCGCCTCCCCATCACCCGCCTCTACCCCCTAGCCCACCGGGCCGCATTCTTCTCGGAGCCTCCCGGCGTCTCGCCCACGGCGTCGGCTCCAATCCGCGGCGAGGCGCCTGCGGCGCGGCCGGTCCAGCTCGGCAGGACGTGCCGGCTGCGCGAGGCGCGCCCGCACTGCCGGACACGGGCGCGTGACGAGCGCCGGCGGCCGCGACGATCGGCGCCGGCGGCCTCTCCCAGGCCCGGCCGGCATACCGAGCCCGACGAGAGCAGCGCCCGCAGGAATCCGCCCGCCGCGCCGCCGGCCGCGGCCGTCACACCTCGCACGCCGCGGCCGTCCAGCCGGCGCGGCGCGGCACATTACGGGGCGCCGTGCACTGGCGGGTCACGTCCTTTTGCGTGGGCGGGGTCGGGCGTCACGCCGCCGCAAAGGGGCCGTCATGTCACGCCGCGTGCACATCATTCCGCGCATCGGAACGAGGCGTGGCGATCGGTGCACGGTCCAATGAGCGCGGCACGTCCGGTGCGCGGCTGATGGGCGCCTGACCCGGCACCCGGTTACGTCCGGAATAGTTGGTGGCGTTGGGCAGCCCGCCGGCGACCGATCCAGCGCCTCGCCTGCCCGTCGAAGGCCCGCACGGGAGCCTCGCCGTCAGCAGCGCATCACGGCGCAGGACATTTCTCCCGCTTGGCCTGGTGCGGGGTCCACGTGCGTGAAGGCCGACTGCGCCCGAGGCATCGGTCGCGCACGGGTGTCTGTTGATGGACCAGTGGTGATCGCTGCATCAGCTCCGGGGATTCCAGATTCCCATAATCTTTGCTTTTGAGCCGTCCAGACATCCCTGGAGGGTTGTGCACGTCGCGTCGTTCAAATAGAGCCGACAGCTGACATCTTGTTGAAGCGCTAATCACGCTGCATACTGCATAACCAGCTGACTAAAAACGCTGCCTAGATTCCAGTCCCTCAGCCGCGACCACGACGCGCATCGCAAACAAACTGGTCTGCAAGGTTCAAAAGATCTGTCGCATGGTGAAAATACACTTATCTGGGCCACACAGTGGGACTCCCGGAGCAACCCGGACACTAAGGCTTACCGGTTATCCACTTAACCAGGTGGACGATCATAGCAGGGGCGGCACGTTCTGAACGCAAAAGCAGCTCACTGTATCTTGAGCGAAGCTGAACAGTAGCCCCCAAAATCGTACCACTACAGCAGCGTTCCACAGAAAACAAAATCGCTTAATCGCTTCGTTCCCGCTCCCACTTTGCGAGTGCTGCCACCGCCCCTGTCAAATAGCCACATTTTCGCCGAAAAGTGGACCTCCTCGGACACGGAGGGCTGAGCCGTGACGGCGAGCCCAGCGGATCAGGCGGATCACGGCTGTGTGATCCGGGCTGCGGACACGGCGCAGCTGTGCAGACGGCCCCCCGAGCCGCGCCGGCTCACGTGCCGTGTCGCCTGGTCCGCCGGGGCAGAGAAGAGGCCGCAGACCCGTGGTCTGGTCTAGCGGGGACACCAGAGGCTGCAGACCCATGAGAAGAGGCCGCAGAACCATGACAAGAGGTCACAGACCAGAAGCCAGAGGCCGCAGGCCCGTGGCCACAGGCCGTAGACCCCTGGCCACAAGCCGCAGACCCGTGGCCACAGGCCACAGACCCGTGGCCACAGGCCGCAGACCCGTGACCGGAGGCCGCAGACCCGTGACCGGAGGCCACAGACCCGTGGCCTGGCGCTCGCGCCGGCCGCTGTCGCTATGCCGTGGCGGTCGTACAGCGGCGGTGCTCGATAAACAGGCGGGCCGGCGGGCCGTGTTTATTTGAGTTGGCCACTGCGCCGCCTGCGGCGCGGCACGCCGCGGCCAGCGCCACATGGCCGGCTGCGCCCGCCCCACTTCCGGCCCGGCCCAGCTCGGCCCGGCCCGACCGGGCGCGCCCGACACGACGCCGTTCACGCAGCGGCGCGCCGGCAGACGCAGCCACGGACGGGGCGTCGAGCTGCCGCAGCTAAAGCCGGCGCCGGCCGAAAACGCTGGTGGGTCGGAGAGGCGCCACAGGCTTGCGTGAGGTCGTGTTCTACCAAAAAACCGGTGTAGTCGCCCTGTTCTCACCGAGAACATGCTACTGCGTCGGTAGGGCTGCAGAAGCAGACACCAGCAGCGGAGGCACGCGGCTGTAGTCCATGCGCTCGTGTTGCATTGGAGATGACAGTACGTCAGTCCGCGCCCGACAACACCACCGTTCCTAATGCCGGCGGAGCATTATCTAGAGTGTATCCGTGCTGCTAGTGGGGCAGCAGCTCGACCAAGTGCTTGCCATTAGACTTTCACGACGGGATTGCCTTAGATGAGCTCCCAGCAGATCCTCCTCCTATGCTTACAACGGCCTTAAGGCACTGTAGCTTACCAGGCGGACCAAATACAAAATGAGACGATAAATGAGACGAAAAAAGCCAGCTCACCATGTGCAACACACTAACGCAATCAATTATTACTGGAGATTTTCTGGAGATAATCACATGACAGGCGTCGACAACACACGAGTCGCCCGACGGGATACATCATAATATGAGACAGTAGTGTAATTCCCGTCCAGCTACCAGTAGCAGCCCGTGTCTCCTTTTGAGGCCGGTTCTCCCTAGCTCTGAACATAGACGTGTGCTTCCGCAGATAACCCAATTTTGAGGAGGGTCGTGGGAGGATCGCGCAGGATCGTCCCAGTGATTCTGTGCGAGCAATGAACGCTGCATGGCCCGCAAACTGATGCGCTCCAAAATCCCATCTTTCCATTCCTTCCTCACCACTCTTTAACATCATTATCAAAGCTAAGCAGTACATACCATTGTGCACTTCATCTTTCACAACGACGGCAACCACAGAGTCAGGCTACCAAGCATATCCTGCAGTCATGCTTCTATGCCGATAGCTTTTTTCGGAGTCTGCCCGAATGCAGTGCTCACCTGTTTATGGAAGCCAGCCGTCTGTCATTCCTGGAACTCCATAGTCCTGAAACAAAACAAAATTTCGTAAACGATGTGGTCTGAGCTACGTCCTTAACCTCATTTCACCTCTTCAGGTGATGGCTAACCGCTGAGAGATTAGTTTCTGGCTGAATTACAACGCCACATTTTTCAATCATGCTTCGTTAACAAGCCTGCAATAAAATGTGACAATAAACATCCACCCAAAGCGGTATCGTAAAGGGCAATGCAATGTCTTTGATATACATGCCCCCGCGCCATTTGCCGAAACAATACAACGTCCAAATTGCCGGTAAATTACGTTGCAGTTGGTGCATTTACTACTGCTGGTGCCACACTTCAGCAAAGACCAGCCGCTTTGCTCTAACCATCAATCGCGATCGCCTAATCGGTATAATAATCACGAGTGACTTGTGGTTCTGACCGCTGCCACTGATCGGACGACCACCCCCAAACGAGCGGGCAGAAGCTGCCCCCACGGTACCCCACAGCCTTACGTCAAGATACAAACAAACAAGCGGTGGGGCTTCACGCTAAGAGGTGGGTGGGATTTCAAGCTAAGAGGAGAGAATACGACTATCGCTCTCGGCAAGACGGCCGGCCATCCAGGTGCTCGCATATCCGAACCAGACACCGATTGGGAGACGCGTACAGATATACGACAGGTTCGTAACGTAGCAACGTTGCGGACAGTGGGCCAAACCCCACTTTGAAACAATTCTTTCCGCGCATCACTGTGGGACTAATGTGAATATTTCACGAAATGGGTGGGCTACGGCTCATCCAATCCACCCATCATCTACACCCATGGGACAAGCGGCTGTCCAATCGAATCTTTTGTGCACAGCTGTGCCACCGACGACGGGTACGACGCGGGTAGTCATACCACAGCGTGCCACCCAATCAACGACGCCAAACTCAAACGGAAATAAAACCGGCAATGGCGTAAGGGCCAGGCCAGCTGGTCCCCGGTGCCCCGGCTAATCAGACGCTCCGATTTCTGAGGTGGTTGCAATGCGTGGTCTCGCCATATCGAAGCTGAGCGTATCTCTAATCTGCCGGCGCTCAGCTGAGCGTAGTTGGCCACTGAGTCTGCCAAGCCAGCCCTCGCAGCAGCAAGGCAACCCCGACTGAGCACGGCGATAGATCACAGTGCAGCAACCGCAAAGCCTCCAATCGACAAAATCCCAATTACCAAAGCACCTGAGTGCGAGGGAGCTTATCCCGCAACTCGAAGATCGCGCCACAATCCAGCCTTCGCTTCGCTGCGCTGACAGACGCGTCAGCGACAGCGGAAGCCGGCGATGAAGCCTCCGTCGCCAGGCGAACTATATCACTAGCCAGCCAGCCGTCCCACCGGGAGCCAAGAGTCACCAGGGGAGATACGTCGTCAGTCGGCGAGTCGACCCAGTGGGAGCTAAGCGCCACCAGCTGGAGAATGTCGTCAGTTGAAGAGCCATCCTGGCGGGAGCCGGGAATCACCAGCTGGAGGATGTCGTCAGCCGGCATGTAATCCCAGAGGGAGCCGGGAGTCACCAGCTGAGACAGCCTTCAGTCTCGTCAGAGCCCTCTGAGGGAATCCTCCGAGGGCTGGTAATCCAGAAGGAGCGGCAGCACCAGCTGTGGATTGGAAGCGATTCCAAGAGCGCGCACGTGCGACCAGCGGCGCCCTACTACAACAGGGAGAGATCGGCTGATCTCGCGAACAGCCTCTCCTCTGGGTGAGCGCACATAGGCCGCACGTGAGAGCGGGCGGCGCCCTCTCCCAGCAGGGAGAGATCGCCAGCGCCCACGAGCGGCCTCTCCTCTGGGTGAGCACAGATGCCGCACGGGAGAGTGGGCGGCGCACTCCTTTATCATGGAGAGATCCACTGGTCCCGCGGGCGGCTACGATGTGAGCACAAGTCGCTGGTGCAATGTTTGACCAGGTTGTCCAGTTTTGTTTTCTATTCTCGCGCCTCATCAACAGCGTCTTACAGCAGCGTCAGCGTCCTTTGGCACTTAATACGAATCTGATGCCCGGCACAGATCCGACGGGATCCTGTGAAGTCACAGTCACTCCGCGTAGCGTCGATTTATTTCCAGCGAGATAGTGAACAAAATTGCTCACAATGCATCAGATATTGCAGTTTAAATGCTTTGGCAGCGCTTGCCTCCCCCCAAATCCTAGTCCCGCCAAAAATCCTGTGAGCTATTTATCGTCAAAGGGGACACCTGCACCATGTATTGATGCTCCCGGCAGGTTGCATGGCCTGCGAAGGGCTCACCAAGCGTGTCGTTGATGGCGGGCAGAGGCGCCGGCCGCCTGCGAGGCGCGGAGGATCGGTGCCGCTCGTGGCAAGCAGCATGCTGCAGGATCACGGCCGCCACCCGGCCGCCACCCAGCCGCCGCCGGCCGACAGCCAAGGCCGGTCGGCCGGCCGGCCGGCGAGGCGGGCGCGTGCGGCGGCCAGCGCGCTCCCTCGGCCCCGACCCGGGCCGCCGGTCAGCCGGGGCCGCGCCTCGCCCGGCGCCTCGCTCGGCGCCTCGCTCGCCTCGGCCGGCACATCGGCCGCCGCCTCCAGCACGGTCACGGGGCACGGCGAGCGTCGGCGCGCGCCGGGCCGTGACCGAGCCCGGCGACAGCCGGCCCCACAGCCTGCACCAAGAGGGAGCCGCGCCGCAGCCCGCGGAGCTGCAGCGGCGAGTCCGCGCTGAGAGGAGCCGCCGCCGCCGACCGGCGCCGGCACGGGCCAGAGCCGAGCTGTCTGCCGCCGCTCGCCGCCCCGGCATAACAGCCCGTGTATATGCTACCGGTTGTTGACATCTGCAGTTGCGCTGTTTGGGCAGCCCGACGGTGGACAGGCGCGCGGCCGCCTGTCCCCGTTACGACGCCGCTGGAGCATTCGGATGCCTTCGGGGTGGCGAAAGGTTCCGATAAAGCGCAAATGAACAAGTTTGGTCGTGACTGATAAGCTCACTAGACGGGGTTGAATTGAGACAGAATCCGTAAAGTGATGATGTCAGCACGGAGCATGCATGCCAGCGGAGTCGAATTCTTTGAAAATTTACGTCAGTGAAGAGTCTGAACTGATAAGAGGAAGTTGAGATGAAGTTGTCAGCGAATATACCCCAACTCAATGCAGTTAACGGCACATGCCAAAAATTGCGTCACCTATTTGGACCGGAAATGAAATACTAGCTGCACTGCTGTCTCGCATGCTAACCGTTTCTTGTTTATCAGCCGCATGCATTTCATTACATTGTTTGCGCCGTAAAATGTTGTATTGAAAATCGGATTCAAAATTGCACGCGGAGTCGAAATTGTGCGGGTTGCTGGGAGTCCGGTCGTCGTGAAGTCCATGCGTTTGAAGTCCCAGACGGGCTCTATTCCCACGGAGCAGCGCGACACCAGTCTAGCTTCACGCCTGCATTTTTACTAGATTGCAGAAATATGCGAAAATAATGAAAGTCGTGGTCTGGCTATGTTGCATTTGTGCCTAGGTTTAGGTTTAGGTTTAGGTTTAGGTTCGGGTTTGAGTTTGGTTTGGTCTGGCTCCGTCCATCCGCATTGTTGTTGATTGGAGTTTTAGGGCGCGCCGACTACTGTGGTCATTTTGCACCCACCCATCCGCATTGAAAACATTTTTCATTACACTTTGAGGAGACCGGATTGTTAAACATAGTATGACCGTTCGCCATGCCTAACTCCGTCCGAAAATGCCTACTTAAATCCAGCAAAACATGCCGTCATCATAATATTCTACAAGCGAATTGGCCTACAAAAGAGGCCCCGACACAGGAGAAATCACATTCCAACAACTGCACTAAAGCCCGGCCGTCGAGCCCTGCGGCACATTGGGTAGGGCCCTGGCGTTATCGAAGTATCTGCTGTGATTGGTTACCAGTCAGCCCACTCATGACGGCAGCCATCTCGAGGTGAGGCAGTGCCATTTACAGTCCTGACTGTCTTTTTAGATATGAAATATTATCCCAGCGATCTGCTTATTTTTTGTCTTTGGGTAGACGAGGGGCACTTTCTAACGGCAGGTACGATGATATCCTGTTTCTTGCATCATTCCCAGACATTTTTGTGGCAGCCTCGCACGCTGGCGCTCTCCCTTTAACACAGGCATGCGGGAGGCTAGAAGGCTATGGTAGCATAGGCGCTGCAACAGTGTGTCGGCCACGGAGGCAAACGCCGTGACAAGCAACAAACGTGCAGGCCACGACACTTCGATTGTTTTGCGTTTCATGGGAGTGAAAATCTGCCCTTTGAAACCCATTTGTTCTTATTGTTCTGGAGAACAAATTCAAGCTGGGAGGCGTTTTCGGCGCACACGCACCCTTTCAGTTAAGGCCTCCAGCTGACTCCCTGATATTATCGATTGGATGCTCCTTCTCTCGGCTCTCGCCCCCTCCTTTCTCCCTTTCATCTGAAGATGGTCTGGAGACGACAGCTCGCATTCCCTCGACTCCCTCACCGTGTTCGTCCAATTCATTCATTGTCCAGAACCACAGACATTGCGATAGATCACTCATGACCTTTATCTCGAGATACTTACTTCCCCTCGGCAGTAAAAAGGGGTTTGGTGATTATATTGACCATTTTGTGGCTGCCGTGATCAGCAATACCATAACCATGTTCCAATATTGAACACCTTCACCATTCGCGTACGGGACAGAATACTGCATGACATCATCAAATTAGTACAACAGCACGATCGCTCTAAAGCGATTAGGAAATCCCATCACTACGCAAACCATGCACCACCACATGCAACAGCCGACGAGCTTCCCCGTCGGTGTTGGGTCGTGCTGCGCACAGCGCCATCTCCGGCTGAGACCGCGCCGGCCCGCGCGATCCGCGCTCCAATTAGCTCCCTCGCCGGCGCACCAGCCCGCCTGCCTCCGGTTTCCGGCGCGCTGCCCCGCTTTCCGAGCGCGTCCGTGCCCAATCGCGGCGGCCCGGCGCGCCGGCGAGCCGGCGCGGTTGTTGACGGACAGGCGGCGGTCGGGCGCCGCGGGCCGGCCGGGCGCACAAGGCCGCCGGCCGGCGCGAGCGGCGCCCCCTCGCCGGCGGCCGGCCTCCGTCGGATGCTGGGCACGCCGGCCGGCCGGTCCCACCGGCGCCGGCTCGGATTACCGCGCTCCCCTCCCGGAGACGGGCGCGCGGGCGCGGGGAGGGGAGCGTCGCCACTTCCTGGGCCGACTCCCCGCGCGCCGCCCAGGAAGTCGTCAGGTGGAGACCGGCGCGGCCTGGGAGTCAGGTGGACGGGCGGGGGGCCGGCCCGCCGGCCCGCCAGCCGCCTGTGACGCGCCGCGCGCACAGGAAACAATCACGGCGGCCCGGCGGAAACAATCACGGGATGTGGGGACGGGCGGGACGCGGCGGCGGGGGCGCGCGCGCCAGACGGCGGGCGGACCCGCTAAAAAAGGTCATCAAGAGCTCGGCCGACCCCCGCCGCGAGCCCCGACCCTCATTACGCCCCGCAGCCGACACTGTACGGAAGGGGAGGACCGAGTCCTGACAAATTACCGCGCCGACAGCGCGCCGGCCAATCGCACCGAGAGGGCGTTCGGCGGGAGAGGCGACAGTGGCGGCGGTGACTGGGCGCGCCCATCGGTGACGCGCCCACGGCCTGGTGAGGCCAGGCGTGCCGCCCCTGCGCTGCACCGCCGGCCGGCGCCGCAAGCCTGCTGCACACGACACCCCTCTTATCGTGCCACGCCATTTGGAAAGCACAGGTCTTGCACACTTCTGTATCTGTAACCATCTCATGCCCGAAACCGCACATGCATGTACCTGATCGTTCAGCCATGACAGGACGCATGTCGACAAGGGCTGGAAAGATAGCTGCTCGGCGGCGACATGGGCTGTTTGCGTCCTTCGAGGGCTCAATGTGGAAATTAGTCGGATTCCTGGCGAGGAAGAACGAGAATTGCCGGTCTGATATCAAGCAACAGTTGTAATGTGGTTGCTGCTTCCTGACAACAATCGTAGTACCTGCACACGGTCCACCTCACGCCAATGGTGGCTCTCAGCGCACTATCGACTGCATCATTTCGAAAACAATTTCCCACCCTTACCATTGGGTTTGGGCTCGCGAAACTGGTGCACATTCGCGTCTCACTAGTAAACAAGGCGACCGGTACTGCGAAGAATGCGCGCAGTAGATTGGCTATCTTTTCAACTACCTACTTCACCGGAACAAGTAACGCGTGGAAATATCAACTTCTTCAACGGAAAGTGGAGCCCAGTTTTCTCTGCTTCGGTAAATATCACCAAATGTCGTGCTCGGACCTGTTAACTCAGCTAGTGCAAGCTGGACGGGCGCCCATCGCTGACACCCAGCAGATCTCCTTCATGAAACAGCTCAGCAAATTCCAGGTCAAACGGAAATGCTTCCAGACTTTGCTGAAGTGATCACCCAGCGGTGAGATGAATGGGGGAAGGCCTTTCCCCGGTGCCCGGGGACGGCGAGGCCGCGGAGGCATCCTGGCCTTTCTCCGCGAGGCAGCTGATGTTTTCTGGCGTTTCTCCGCACGGCAGCTGAGGTTTTCCGGCGTTTCTCCGCCTAACACCTGGCCCACGTGCTCCAGTCGACCGCACGCCCATTCAGCAGACGATGTGCCAGGTTCCTTTAGAGTTGGACAGCCACGCGGGACTGAGGGCTGCGGACACGCGGGCATGCATGGGGGTTACGATACCGAGCTGCTGCCTCATGGAACAGGCTGCCCGCAGCTGCTGTTACTGAGCGTCCGACAATGTTCGCGCACCTGGGACGTGAACAAGTACCAGTATGTTATAAGTGCCAGTATGTAATAAGTGCCAGTACGATGGGAGTCCATCTGCTCAGTAAGCTCAGTATTCCTGACGTTTTCCTTTGCAGCAGCGGAGTGTTCCCGCGGCTGACATTCCCTCGGCGGCCGACATTCCCTTCATTCCTCAGCTGCTCAGTTCCTTTTCAGCTCCCTCCCGGTGTTTTCACGCCTCACAGCTGAGATTTTCTTGAGTTTCTACGGCATCCGCTAGGGTTCCCCGATGTTTCCCCGCCAATACACCGAAGTTTCTTGGCGTTCCTCCACCAAGAAGCCGCCGTTTCCCAGTGTTTCCCCGGCACCAGGCCCGGTTTCCCGGCGTTTCTCCGCCGAGCAGCCGCGGTTTCCCGGCGTTGCCCGGTCGGCGGCGGTTTCCCCGGCCCGGGTTTCCGGCCGTTTCTCCGGCAGGCTGCCCAGGTCTCCCGGCCGCCGGCCGCGTCAACAACTGGGGCCGGCGGCGCCGGAACCGGCGACAGCTGGCGGCCAGCCGCCGAGCGCCGCACCTGGACGGCGCGCCGGCCGACCGCAAGGCCGCCGCGCCGCTCCCACGCCGGCTGCCCCCGATCGCGGGTCAGCTATGAATGGGGACGGCCGCCGCCGCCGCCGGGTCAGAGGTACAGTTAGTCGGCAGCCGTCGGCCGCTGCAATTAGGCGCCTTTAACGGGTCGGCGCGCGCTTGCCGGTCGGCGCCGGCCGGCTCGGCGCCGACCAAATACGGACACCCGGCCCTCCTGCAGTCGTCGCTCCATGCTAATTGGCAGGATACCAGCCAAGGCTGTTTATTGTTTGAGGCGGCGGCGCTTCAGACTCGAATGGTTGACCGTCGGCGACATGACAACCGGCGCGCGCCCAACCGAACCGGCCATGCGACAGGTCCCGTGGTGCCCAGGTGGCGCAGCTGGGGGCAGTCGCCCGCGTCCGCAGCCGACAGCGACACGTGGCTGCGGTTTGTTGACCATGCCACATTTCCCAGCGGCCGAAGCGAAAAATCGGCTGCATCAGGCCTAAGTGCGGCATCAAGCGACCATGGCTGCGGCGATCAGGGATTACGGCGACGAGCTTAAAAAACACGTGGCTGAGTGGTGTGGAGAACAGCGCAAGTGAACAGGCAGTGTGCCTACACAGACACGAGCGAACCGGCGGCTGAATCAAGGACAGTACGAGGCATGATGTCACTGCTTCAGCAGAAACATCATACGTTAAGACAAAGATGCACTCCAAGAAATGTGCATAAGCCATTTTATCCACGAACAATAATACAATTATATTTTTAAGCGGCAAAACCACGTTACCAGTCCAGCCCTGTCGTCGGAAGCTCACAGCACGGGGAAGGACACTGGACAGGATAGCAGGGATCTCCAAACTCTGGATCAATGAAGCATTAGCCAGAGACATCGCGTGGTTAACACCGCACCACAACTAGACGCCTCCCATACGCTTCTGGGAGCTTCTTCATCGCTTCCCTTTACGCATCGGTGCAGCTCCGCTGACTCGACACAGGAGGCGGGCGCTGGGCGGCCGGGCTTGTCCGCCGCAGGCGGACCAGGCCTGCAAGCTCTAACGTCTGCCCTGCGCGATGTTCCCAGGTGGGGGGGGGGGGGGGCACAGAGGTCCGGCTGCCACCCCTCCCTGACTATATTGGAGCTGGCGGCCTGCTGACGACACATTTCCTCAACGTGACCTATGAAGACACAGTCTGGTGCGTCGGGGAACAAGTGAAGAACATCGCAATAGTCCTTGCTGTCTGGATAATACAGAGGTTCGCAAATACTTTCAGCGCGCTTGCTTCCAAATCCAATGAAAACAAGAGTAACCCATGGTTATACAACTGGTTAGTGGACACCGGTGTCCCTCCCTCTGGTCGCATTGCATTGACACCCCGTCTACATGAATCGTAACTGCCCGACCGAACGGCCTCGTCAAACACATCACAGGACAGGTGTAATCACAATGGAGAAAATCAAATGTCCTCAACCACCCAGCGCAAACACCGCTGTAGAACTATCGTCAGTAACCGGATATTCATATCCGGTTAGCAATAAAACTCCAACCATACGCCCTGTACTTACGCTCGCTGCAACAGTTACGCTTAACAACAGTAACCGTTATCGCTCGGCCCCAGGCATACTAGAGCCATACACCACGACGGCGAGGCCGGTCCCAAAACCTGGCAGCCACATACTGCCGGAGCCTCATTCAAAGGCGGCGACCCGTGGCATTCGGACCATCTCTAAGCCCGTCAGTTCATGGTGATCGATCAATCCAGGCAATGCCAAGTCCCGACACACACGGTGAAGGCGAAGGTGCAATCGAAACCGGCCAGACTCCCAGCCAGGGAGCTCACGGTTACTGGCGAACAGCCTTGAGAATCGGCAACCAAAATCAATGAAATAGAAATGGCTATTGGAGAACAGCCTTCAGAATCAGCAACCAAGGACAGTGCAGTAGAACGATAAAGCTCGCGGGCATCGCAGCAGAAACCCAGTATAAGTTGTTAAGCATGCAAATGGCTAGCACACGTGTCTTGTAGTCATTCGTGATGGCAGTGAAACAATCTGCATTTTGGCCTACCTCCGACCCGTTTCACCCAACAGCAGCTCACTTTTCGCTTAGCATAGCATTGACCAATCGCACCCCGCGGTTCGTGGCACAGCCACCGTGCTGTTCTCTATTCGCTTGCGGCGCGTGCGATTCAGACAGCAGCAACAGCGACTCCCTCACAACGCCAGCGACACCGTCAGGAGTCACGAGTGGGCCCACATCAACTCTGTTCATCCCAACTTCAACATGGCGGCCGCGCGGCGAGCTCGTGCTAGCTAGATAAATAAGCCTCAGCCAGCCCGGTTCATATCTCAAGGTCCGAGCCGAGCCCGGCGGCGCTCCGGCGTCGCCTGTCTCCGACCAGGCACAAAAAGTCGTCGCCAGATGCGGCCCTGGCGGCCCCGGGCGGCCGGCATCCGTTAGCTCGGGCGGCGGCGGCGGCGGCGGCGGCCGCGGCGCCAGCCTGCGCAGCTGCACTCCGACCTGACCCAGATCCACATACCGCACGGGATGAATGAATGAATGACGCCGCACGCCATCGGCCGGCCTCGGAAGAGAAACGCACGGAAGCGGTTGACCGCCGCCCCCGGCTGGGGAGAGCGGACCCGCCGATCGATACCGAGATGCAGCGTCGCTCGCGCCGAGTGAAAGTGGGCAGTGTCGGCGCCGGCCTCCGCCGCACAGATGGCCCGAGAACACGGCCAGGCGCCGCCATCTTACCTGGACAGAGCAGATCCTCACGTGATGATGGTGCGAACAGGATATCCAAGACGACACAAATCGCAATCTGACGCAAAACAGCGACTCGCCGGCAGCAGCAGCTCCGACCCTCACCCCACGGCGCCTCTGATACGACTGAATGGGGCGCACCACGTGTGCCCGTTTCCGCAGCGACCAGCCCCTAAGCCCCGCCTCCATCACTATGGTAACGCCGCGTCCGGCCGTCGCGGCCGCTGGCTGCCGTGCGCTGGCGAAATCGCCCCATTCATTCATTCAGTATGAATGAAATGGTATGACTTCGACCGGAAACACGCGCGTTGGTTAAAAACCAGCCGTCACGGACTGAATTTAAACAAATGAGGGAAAAGGGGGCTCGGCTGGTGCCGGGGGAATGCCGAAGGTGAATGGATGCCGCACAAATACCGGGCGGCGCTGGGGGCCGCGTCAGGGTAGGGCGCAGCGACGACAGGGGTCCACCTGTGGCACGGCACGGTGGCGGGACCAGACCGGAAGTGCGTGAGCGTCTGTGGGACGGTCAGCCCATGATGGCCGGGCGTCCAGTTCACCGGAGAACTCGCTGCCCCGCTACAGACCCGGACAGCCGGCACAACGCGCGAGGCAGCTCGACAATTTCGATCCGGCCGCAATGCGACCATTACTGGAAGAGCCGGTAGGCGTGTTTGGTCGAGCGCCTGCTGCGGGGATGGGCACGGCACTTGCGGTTTACAAAGCCCAAATGCAATCGGCCTAAAAGAAAAACACTGCACCAATAATCTGCAGTGGCACCGGTGGCTTTGTCAGTGTGGGTATTTGGAGCTGGAAGCACTCAATTCGGGAGCATAAATCCGATTCTTTCCGTGCAATACCCATCCGTAGGCGTCACAATGTCTTTCACGATTACTGAACTACTGTCACGACGCAAAACGACATGACTGAAGGTCGTAGATAAGCCACTTACAACTAACATGATAAAATGCGTCGCCGTATGTGTGCGGCATTTTTGTGCACTGGGGTGCCTTGAGCTGTCCTTCTTTTACCATCGTTTTACATCGGTATTCCTCAATCCTGCAAATGCAACAGCCACGCCGCAGCGGTATAAAGTAGTTTCGTGCACCCCGTCGCCAGCCTACAGCCGCGCACCCACCGGGACCCGCTGGGGCAGTCTGGTCGGAGTCCGCGCAGGTTTACTGGGCCCGGGCGCCGCCCGCCGCCTCCAGGCACCAGTGACCTCAACAGAGGTCGGCTCGCGACGGGCGGACGCTGAAAAAGCCGGTGTCAGTGCGCGCGGGCGAGATCCGTGCGAGGCCTGAGCCCGGGCTACGTCTAACACAGACGTCACCTGCGTGCGCAGTGTCGCGACCGTGCAGGGCAATGGTAATCGTTAAAAGTGTTTCATCACCGAACACAGAACGACTAGAGATTCTCATTTGGATGGAATATTTCTCAACACCCGGTGCTGTTTCTAGCATCAGCAGAATCGGATCAAAACCGGCCTAACATGGGCAGGCTGCTGGTATCGGTGCCATGAAGCGAACTTCCAAGAGCTCAAAGCAGACAACTATGCCCTGGTGTGAACAGAGTAAACGGTAAAAATGCTAGGTAACACTCAATGTCAAATTTGCAGCATTAACCATTCTGCACGTCCTCGATGTTTCTTTTATGTTCACATTAAGTGCCTTACTGTATCTGTCAAGAGACGCCAAAAGTTACTCTTGGATAGGGTCAAATGGTAACTTTCTGAGACGCAAGGTATTGTGTATCCCCATCTTAAAATGTATTTTTTGTCCTCAGGCTATTGACAAATTGCATCCCAGCGATTTCAGGCGTCTACTTCCGTAAATATCCCAGCTTGCGTTCTAAACTGGGAGCTCTGATGCACAATATTATTGGTTTTATTTCATTATTATTTTCTGAATGTATGACAGGTGTTGGCTAACATCGTCAAACAAGCATTGAACATGCTGAGAAAAATCGACGTTTCGAAGCTGTGGTCATGTCTAAGAGTGCAATTAATACGGAACCTGTCATGCGTAACTGTACGAGGATTTGAGTTTGCAAATAAGTCCATTTTGCTGTAACGCCGCTGATAGCAGTCATGTTTGATGCATGCAATAGAGGTCATAAACTTTTGGATCACTCTGGGACCATGACATGACAATAACAAAACAACATCTTCACAAAGTCGGATTATTTTAATGCAAGCCAAAGTTTGATTGATGGTATCGTTTCATTAGTACCTGCTAGCGTATTCCTTGCCGATAATTTTTGTATAAGAATCCCCACTTCATAATGCTGAAAAGCCAGGATTTGAGGGACAGGACTGAGAAGCCACTGCATTCTACGACGTTAGGTGATCGGTTTTCAGTTTTATCAAGAATGATCTGTTTGTTTCAGTTTTAAGAGTGATCTGTCAAATTAGGCAAGACGCAATCACGTTCATCTGCAGCGGTTGGAGGTTTTGTTTTATTCACAGGGCAAATTATGCGTTATATATATATATATATATATATATATATATATATAACATAGGGCAAAAACAGTCACCAGTCAGTCGCCAAAAGCTGTGCTTCAGGGAAATACCCACAAGTTGTCTCCTGCTAATGTCAAACAGGGACTGGCTCACCTGAGGCAGGTGCAATAAAGTCCAAATGCGAACGTGACTCTAAATTATTTATACTTATCATCACACTGAAGCCACCAGACCATTCCAGCTAACGTTCTTGTTTTAGTGAATTGAATGTATATTGAATTGAATTGAATCATACTGAAGTTATATTTTTACTTAACATAAATATTTCATTTTATTGAAACGTGCAAGTAACAATGGACGAGCACAGGAAGTCATAATAGACCATGTCACTTTATGTAAATTTTTCCACGACGTGGAGAATCATCAGACAATGGGCCAGACAAGCTAGCTACGAAGCCAAATCATTATTTGTGTCAACAATCTTGCAAGCGATCTTAATGTTAACAGTCTAGTTAATGAGTGCGTCTCACCTTTGGGCATGTTTCAAAAACGTAAGTTAGTGAAGTCTTAGGACTAGTTACGTCTAATGATAGCACTGGGTAGTGCCACCGCAGCACCGTCAAAACATAATGGGATATTAATTTTAGTTATTGTTAGTCAAAATTCAACTGTCAACACTTTGCAACAGCACTACGCTTCTGCCACCATTCGCTGCTTTACTGGTGCAAATAAAAGAACGTTTGTGATCAATCCAGCGAGCAAGGGCCTGCTGCCGAGAAGCGCATTGGTTGAAATTTGATCTAGGGCGTCACATAGATCTTGTGAAACTCCCATTCCCAAAGCCAAAGTGCGCCTCGAGAACAGTCACTGTGGTAGACGTCATAGGGGAGAAATGAAAGCCATACTATAACGCTTCTTTGAATTTACGGGACAATAGCGTCATGTTCGAGGATCTTGATCTCTAAACAGAGCATTTCAAGCTTTCGTAGCATCTATAACGCAAACAATTCGACACATAATTGCGTTGTAAACATTACAGAGCATACGCATTGGAAAAAGCACGGCAAATGAAATGTATTACTAGCATAGTGGTGAGCAGAAAGTCAAATGAAATTTCAATAGCACCGTCTGCCCCCACCCCCCTTCCCCATCTCTCACCCCTCTCTTTTCTCGACTATCTATATCCATTTTTTATTTCCTTTCACTCTTCCTACATCTGCAGATGGAAGAGGCCGGAAATTTGTGATCCTCTTCCTCTGCTTGCTTTCCTTGCGTCGTTTCACCAGCACGACAAAAAACGGCAAAAACAGGCCAATATGTAGGGTTTTAGGTCACCGTTTTGCTGAAATCAAAAACATGCCGTAAATCTATGTGGACAAAACGTGGAATTCGTAATGTTTTGATACTGCACGCAGATTGTTAACAGTTGTGCAGACAGTCATTAACGGCATCACAGTTTTGTGCCTCAGCCTCTCCTACACCATTGAGTCCTACATTTTTGCAAAATGTTCTTATATACGGAAATGCCGGATTTGGTTGCGGTTATGTAGACCGTTCTACTCACAACATCCATCCGGAGAATGGAATCAATTTCACCCTGCTCGAGGTGATTGCGAATTTGAGAGGTTGGGCACACCAAAAATTGTTTAATTGTTTCCTCAAAGCGAGGAGAAAATCATGATTCCCAAGAGCAGTTTCAATCCTGTATATATACATTATGTATATATATATATATATATATATATATATATATATATATGCACATGTGTGTGTGTGTGCGTGTGTGTGGTACGCGCCTGGCATTGGGTCCGTGCTTAACATCAACATCTCGCCACACGATTTTAGTGCAGATAAAGCATCTTCAGCGAAAAAAGATGACAATGGCACCAGGAAAAGATGCCGCAAATTCTTGAGATAAACGGATTGTTGGATAACCGTACGACAATATTTGGGTTCCGGAGCAACGGCAAAAACAGTACTTAATCCTGATCTTATGGGCAAAGACAAATGGTAAATAAAATCCTAGGGACTATAACCGCATGTTAACAACGAAGTACATTGATGAAAGCTAACTGCACTAGTAGCCTCGCTAACTATGCAACAAGAAAGCAAACGACAAACACAATTCATGAAACCAATACCTGTTTATCATTGTACGCCAGTGAACACTCCAGAAAACATTGAAATAGTGAAGTTGCGAGCATTTGGCTAAGGATCGCAGCAGAAGCAACATCTCCTTTTAACCAAAACGCGTCATTTTGTTCCCCTGCATCCCCGCAGTTTCGCTGCTCCTTTGCTACATGGGAAGTCCCCCGCTTCTCCTTTCTTTCGAAATATTTCAAAAAATTTTCTTGCCTGTGTGAATGTTGTTGGCTACGGAGCACTTGTTCAGCAGAGCTTTTTGCGTAATCCTTCATCCCACCACCTAAAGCAAATGTGTCAACCCATTGATAATTTTTACATCTTGTTTGTCCCAAAACGGGTAATGTCTCGCATATTCTTGGTTAAAATTGTCACATTTTAGGCGCAATTTAGTTTTTTACAAGGATTCAGAAATTTATTTCATTTCAGTGCAAAAAATGGTCTTCCGCAATACTGGTTCTGAAGATTTCATGCTAGTTTAGAGCTGCTAATGCCAGATGTGGCATATTTTTTCGATAGATCAGGCGTGACACTATGCGAAAAGAGGCTTGAAAACTATGCCAGCGCTGAAGTCATGCCAGGGGACAAATACCTGCGTTGGGAAATGACGGAATTGTGAATGATAACGTAGGACAATCCTAAATAATAAAGAAACACGGTAAGGGTCATTTCAAAGTTAAAATGTAACATAGGAAAACATGCAACGCTTTTACAAGTGTTTTATGATCACAGAATGCGACCTCTGCGACCCTCTGCCTACACTTCTGCTCAGCGAGTGCTGTAGTGAGCTTCGGTACGATTTTCACTTACATTGGGTGTTAACCTACGCGTTTAAGACGCTACAGTTGCCGCCAAAGACAGGTGCCTTTGCAATAAAAATTATCAAAGCAGATGCATCTTCAGCGCAGCTCCCCCCCCCCCCCCTCCTCTCCCGCTCCCATTGATCTGTGTCCATTTCAAAAGCATTTGGACTGCTCACTGATGTATTGAGATCTTTTCTCGCATGGTGCCAGGTGGTTGGTGACGCTTTTCCGACTTTCATGTCCAATTATTTGCGCTGTGCAGGCACATACATGTCCCCGTTCACAACTGTCTGCATTATCAATTTTCTGGTACATGATTTGTTAGGTTGGCCTGCCAGTCGGCTTTGTTGACATTGCTTTCATTACTTACTAAGCGTCTTTTTTCGACGAAAAAAAATGAAGCTGGGTGCACGAGGTATCGCGAAGGCATAATGTATCCACAAACTACTCAGCGGATCTCAGATTACGACTGATGCTCGAGTGCAGTGCCTGCAGTGCCTGCAGTTTTCTTGTTGGACCTCTTTGGGCTTAACACCCTGCAAACGCCTTTCATGGACACATTTGTATCAGTTGCATGGGCTCTGGGATCTATGTGACGTTCAAGTTCAAGCCGTTCAAGCTGTTTATTCAGCCATGGTGCAACGCCATCGGTTTCACTGGTCAAAGGTGCGACGCCATCCTAAAGATGGTATCTATTATTCATTGGTATCTTTCATTTGCATTGGTTATGTGATGTTTATTATTCCTTCATGCCAGGACGCGTCCCACATATATGTCACTTTGTTCAGTCAAGCCGTTGTGCTTCAACTTACGGGTGGCTGGGTACCGAGTGACGTAATGCATATACTTTCCTGAAAAAAGCGCCGAACTATGACTAACTCCCCTTATCACCATCGCGAAACCCTAGATGTGTGCAACACGCAGGTTCTTTCGTCTTAGCGCACACCCTGAGTTCTATTTTGTTGTAATCACTGTTTCAGTAGGTTTGTCAACAGGACGTTTTGAACGGCTTCAGGACCTGTTGCAAAATCAGTCTAAAACAACTGCAATGCTTGCTGCCATGTGCATGGTGCACAATAAACATAATTTTCCATGAATATGTCGGTGCTCGTGAAAAGAGCACGTCAGAGGCACAGCCGTCCGGAAGAAGCTGAACTGGCACCTCGCCCTGATTTCAAACGATGCCTTGATGAACATAAAATCCGTCTTTCTTGTGTTCGTATGTCCTGAGTCTACCAAAGCTCATTTTGCAGCTATATGCGTGGGGAGCTGCGATAGTTTTTGATTCATGTGGTGCCTTTCGCTTGCTCGGTCTTTGTTCTTTACGCTGTAGTAATTTCGCAAAGTTTTGGCCTTCATATATTATCCATGAAAGAATAGCGCTGCTTTCGAACATAGTTACACACCTGGAGCACACACAAAAAACACTTTCACCTGCGCTTGCAACACAGCGGCATGACTTGGAGTCGCCCGTGGAAGGGATAAAACGCTCAGGATTTTCGTACATGTGCAAGAAATAAAGTGAGAACATCGGCTAATACCTCTAACTGACGAGGTCCAAAGGTTTAAGAACCTCGATCGATCTGTCACCCCGGCTGGACGTGCTAGACTCCTGAACACAAGCGCGCACATGGCAGTTCCCTGACTCCTGCACACCGACTGAAAAGTTCTACATAGGCTTCCGCCCGGACTCTAGAATGGCCTCAGTGTCGCGAAATAAACCACAGCTCGGGCTGCACCACGGTCGGATAGCCGCTTCTTCAAACCGCCGCTGAATGGTCGAGGTAATCACTAGTCATTGTACAGACCACCATGAATATGCGATGAATGTCGAAAGCCGTATTGTATCGCGGCCTTGGACCATCAATTCTCCGAGAAGCTTCAGAGGTCATACGGTTTCCAGAAGTGATTTCCAATTCACTTGGAAATGTTCCATGAAGAACGAGTCCGATGAAGCAGAGAAGTGGAGTACTGGGCAACTAGGCAAAAAGAGCACTGGGCAACCCGCTCCTCTTAGGTCTGGAAGAAAAGGCGCTAAGAATGTTAACCTGCCGTCATTTGAGGAACAATTGCTGATTGGAATTCTGTCCAGCTTATTTAAAATCATTCCTGCCCCAATTTAGGTCTTTCTCAAGGCACGAGCAACTGGGAGAGAGTCACAGCTTGACATCCAGCATCTGCTGCAACGTTCGCAAAGCCATGTGCTGGTATTGCTTGCCCTGTCGCTCCAGCGTATGACTGTCAGCCCTGACTGTGATTTAGTGTGACGTCAGCGCTTGTCAGATGCATATTGCGGGATATTGCTGTGAATAAGGCTCGCGGACCGGACGGCGTCGCCTGCAACAGCCCCAACGGTGGTCTAGAAATTGGAAGCTAAATCGAAATCCTGAAAAATGTAGGTTCTTTCCCATATCTTTCCGAAGGAAACCAGTGTATACACTTCATTACGTCGGGGAGACAGCTCTCATGCATGTCGATACTACCCGTTACCTCGGCGCCATTTTGGATGAAAACTGACTTTCAGACGTCATGTTGATATTGTCGTGGAAAAGATAAGCCCGACAAAAAGCTTTCAATCTGCTCCCTTAAAAATAAAGGACATGAAGGTGTTAAAGCGAGTCACCTACACTTACGTCTTTCTATGCGCCCTTACGCTCGGTGCTGGATTATTGCAGCACCACACGGGAGAGGCAGCTGCAATTCATACACACGTGGTACAGAGAATGCAACGCAAATTCACAACTCTCTACTTTGGCCCATTTCGCATTATCCTGAAAATGCAAACTCTACGTTGCTGTCATATCAAAACTTTTGAAGCCCTTAAAGTAAAAAACCGCAATGTCATGCAAGGCTCAACACAATATGTTTATGCACATAATTTCTTATAGTGGCATGGAGTCACTATTTTGATGGTATTATTTTAATCCACCACCCCGTCCGTGCAAGTCATCACCAACCAATATTGCACGTTCCATGCGCTAGAATCAGAACTGATCGAGGCGAATAGTATGCGAGGCTGGCTAGTTTGTGTGAATAACGGCCTGCTTAAAAGTTGTAATGCATTATGTTTATTTTTTTCTATAATACACTCCGAATGCATTCGGTTAAGGACAGGAACTGATGCGGGCAAAGCATGCATGCTATTTAACTTTTTGCAGCTGTTCGTAGCCGAGAACTGTTCATTTTACCTCATTATATCTATCTTGTCTTATCTTATGATATCTGATATCTAATGACTACGCCTGTCCCTGTGTGTTACCCGTTCATGGTCATTCAACAAACAGACAAAGGATGGAAACCGTACCTATAAATCAGGACCGTGGAAAGTAAGGGGCGGAGGGATGCCACCCCAGCCCCATGAAAACTATCAGTGACCCTTTGACTTCTACAGGCTTTCCTTCCTGAGGGAAGAAAAGCCCATAGAAATGTTTTTTGCCAGGCCCTCCATCGCTCGGAGTATTCAACGGACCTGTCTTTGGTTGAAAGGATGAGCGTTGCATGCATTGGCGGACCTTTTGAAACATTTCAGAGCCAGGTGTTTGCGTGCTGTGTAATTTTTTAAGATGCATTTTCCGCATGCTTTGCATGTGTGGCTGAGTTCAGAGAGATTGGTAAGAAGGGCTTGTTGCGTGTACCCTGAACCGGGCGTCCAAGGAGTGCCGTTCCAGCTCATCGGATAATGCTGCCTCTGGTCTTTTGCCGGAAATGACTGCAGAACGCTTCCCACCATGCCTTTTCACGTCAATCGAGTGAAAAATGCACCCGTTCTGGGATTGGCTTTCAGTGCCACTGAATCAATAGTTCAACATCTGTCGCCTAGGCAACAGAGGTGGCATTCCCATGTTAGAAATAGGCATAGATACAAAATAGCAGCACAGGGAGAGAGTAAAGCTTCGGTTAAATGCCCGCTTAGATCAATTTAATTTACCACTGATCTTTTGTACTAGTATTAATGCATGAAATCGAAAGGTCACGCACATCATAGTGGACACTGGACAATGGCGACCCAGCCAGGCATTTCACCAGCAGAACCAAGGGGCGGGGATCACAGTACTCAATCTGGCGTTCCCAGCAGCCGTCGGCGTCTCAAGGTGAGCGCACAACGCTTCTGCCCTGGTAAGCTGAGCTCAGGCGGTAGCTGGTTATGCAACGAGGCAGCTCTCGGGCGGCAACGCCTCTTCCCCGCTCCGGTACGACACTGTGGCATGTGCAGCAACCGGTCCTGCCTCGTATTTCGCGGGCGTGTTACGCCTTTCGTTTGGGGGACACCTGCAAGCGACTCAGGTCCCTCGCGGACCCACATGGTGATCTCAGTTTCCATGATATCCTACTAGATTTTTTTTTTCCTGCTAAACTGGTAACGTGCTCTTCGGACGCGTAATTATAAAAAGGTGTAGCGAATTTTGTCCAACGTACGTTATCAAAATATGATTGCATTTTTAAGTTACGCCTATTTCTATCGTGCTTCACAAATCGAATATAGTACCTAATTTTAATCGCATGAGATCTTTTCATGCAGAGATGGCCAATGACCTAATTCTGTCTGTAGTGCGATGATATCTGTGTTGGGATGTTCAAAAAGCTGCAATTCGGTGTAATTAGTACACCATTTGTGCGCTAGCACCGAGGGCAGCTCTTTGCTCATTTGTAATTTAACTCCTCATATTTTTTCACTTTCTCTCTCTCTCTCTCTCTCCTCTCTCTCTCTCCTACTCTCTCTCTTCCTCTCCTCTCTCTCTCTCTCTCTCTCTCTCTCTCTCTATCCCTCTCTCTCTCTCTCTCTCTATCTCTCTCTCTCTCTCTCTCTCTCTCTCTCTCCTCTCTCCTCTCTCTCTCTCTCTCTCTCTCTCTTCTCTCTTCTCTCTCTCTCTTCTCTCTCTCTCTCCTGCTGCCTCTCTTTCCGTTTCCCGTCTCTCTCTCTGCCTTCCTCCCGCTTCTTCCCTTTATTCCTTCCCCATTTCAATCTTGTCTTCTCTTCCAGCGTGTCAAACAAGCACACACACACATATAACCACTGCAGGTGCAGTTGAGAGCAACCAAACGGACGAAAACTAGCGGACGGTCGGGGCTCGGCCAGCCGGACAGACGGAAGGCTGGGCACCCGGCCAGCCGGACGGACAGCAGGCCAGTCGGACGGACAGCTGGCCGGGCGGACGGCCAGCTGGACGGACAGCAGGCCGGGCGGACGGCCAGCCGGACAGACAGCAGGCCGGTCGGACGGCCAGCCGGACAGACAGCAGGCCGGTCGGACGGCCAGCCGGACGGACAGCAGGCCAGTCGGACGGACAGCAGGCCGGGCAGATGGCTAGCCGGACAGACAGCAGGCCGGTCGGCCGGTCAGCCCGACAGACAGCAGGCCAGTCGGACGGACAGCAGGCCGGTCGGACGGCCAGCCGGACAGACAGCAGGCCGGTCGGCCGGTCGGCGGCCGGGTCGCTGATGGGACCGGACAGCGTGGCGGCGCGCGCCGCTCGCTCGGCCGCCGGGATTAGGCCCGGCCGCCCGGCGCGCCCATAAATATTCATGGCAGGCGTTGCAGCGCCGAGTCCCGGAGAGCTCCACCCAGCGGGGCCGCCGGCCGGCGCGCGCTCGTGGAGCGGCCCGCCCGGCCGGCCGGCCGGCCGGCCCCGCACCCGCACCCGCACCCGGCGGGCCCTCTACCTGACCCGGAGGACCTGTTGGGTTTGCCACCTGACCGGGGAGCCTGGTGGGTCTGCCTACTGGCCCGGGGACCTGGTGGGTCTGCCACGTGATCTGCGGGTACTGGTAGATTCACCGCCTGGCTCGGGGGACATGGTGGATCCCGTCACACGGCCCGAGAGACTTGATGGAGGTGCCACTAAACTTGGCGGACTTGCACGAGTCTGCGAAAAAAATCTCTCGTCTATGAGGACGCAAGGAAATTTTCTAATCCGGATAGGTCTCCCATGGTTTTACAACGTCCTTCGGAAAGTAAGACAGCACCTTGATACATGAGGTAAGGTTTTTGAGGCTACAAAAAAGCTCCGGGTCTACAAGGAATTATGATTTAATTGGACAGGTACTCGATGTTTTCAGTGCCCAGTATCGGTTTCTTCAGGTTTTATAGCTAGACTGGCTTAGGCTGGCTTCAAACCAGCATCTGCTTGCGAAATCCTTGTAAACTTCGGATGATAACGAACACTAACTTCAGAGGTTTCTGGGCTCAGTACGATAATGCGTGCTAAATGTTGCCGTGTTCACTTACGATTTTGAAATATTTTGTCCATCCGCTGCTGATTCTTGGCAAAATTGAACCCCTCCTTTGATGAAGATCTTTTCATTAAGGGCACCTCGGGTAACTAGGGCGAATCACAGGGGGGCGAGGGCATAATTTGGCGCCATATTTGGAGGGAGGGGGGCTGAACAAGAAAAATGACCCAAATGTTTCAAAATGCACACAGGCGTGTTTTCTCCCGCACCTGAACTATTGTATTCCCAGGGTTGGGGTAGGGAGCCTGGAACACACCCGTAACTGATGACGAACTGCACCTCTGAAATTTGGCCAATGTGGTATTGTCACCTCCAAACACAGTTAAAAACACCCACTATTTTTCAGGGTGTTTGAAAACACCCACCCTTTTACTTCATGCACTGAGATTCAACCTGAAGTCGCAGTTTGCCCTCCCCAAACGGGCTTTCACCCCTCCCATGACCCAATGACCATGTGTGTGTCCATGTGCGGCGACCACTCACGATGGGTCCAAGTAGCACCGTGCATGCGCTTCAGAAGACCTTGAGTTGGGTGGTGAAACTGGTTTATCGATTACCGATTGTCCGTTAGACCGCTCGTCAAGAACGCGCAGCTCAGGTATGGTACTGCAGAGGACTTTGTCACGTAAAGAGAGGCCGGGTCAAGCATGAAGACCAATAGCATTGCTTTTCCGCGTTATTTTCCCGAATCGATAGAACGCAAAACTTGAATCCATGGCTATGGGAAGAAAAGAGCCAATGTCTTATGATTTACTAAAGAGATAGAGCCTGAGACTGGACAGACGTTTCAGATTTGAAGCCTTTTTGGCGTCAGTTTTTCAGAATAAAAAACGTCTCGCAATTTGCATTCACTGCGTTATATCCAGCACATCTTGTCGAAAACCGTGCGCCGCCCGGGAATCGAACCCGGGTCGCAAGAATGGGAATCTTGCATGATACCACTACACCAGCGGCGCCCCGCCGCCGCGGGGACCGGAATTATCATCTATACTTAATCACAACGGGGCCAACGTGTCTACCTTCTCTTGGCCCATCTAAGACCGCATGGGTATGAAATTTGTCGCGGTCATGTCACAACATCGTGATGAAATAAATATACAACATCAGTCAAGATGGCAGGGGTGTCGATAGTGTTGTGGTTAACGCGCCTGCGTCTGGGAAACCAGAGGTAAGCGGTCTCCATTGCCGCGGTACTGCGCTTCATGCCAGGGTGGGGGGGGGGGGGGGCGGCTCCACACGGCTTCAGCATGTGAGCGCGTTGTAAAGCCCCAATGACGCCCACCCACAACTAAGACAAAAACTTAATGAAAGACATCCAAGTGATGTTTATGCAATCGATGAGTATGGTCAGGTCATCACAATACATTCGACCTGCCTCTCGTTCAGTGTCAGGTGCCTGTGCCTTGTCGTACAAGTATCATCGAATTGCGAAAAATAAGAATGTGGAAAAAGAATGAGGCGGCACATTTTTATTCGCGGTCGCCTTCAAAGAACAGCTTAACGAAGAAAATGGGGCATGTTTGCTATTTTGCTTGGCCTTTTTTAGAGCATTCTACTAGGTTCTTACTTCAGACCCCGGTCTTTTCCTGCACTCAAAGCCTGTCAGTATCTCTCTTATAAGCCAGCATCATTTCAGAGTACAAAACATGTTTGGCATCTAGGCTGAGGCCATTTTTAGCCATGGTCATAGTCCTGTTTTTTGCTACTGAAAACCGACAGCTTTGCGACAACAAACCATGCACCTAAAAACCTGTTTCCTGTTTTGTAATCGCACCGTGCTTGCCAACGACCTGTAGGGTGTCAAGTTCTCCACAGCTCAAGCATGCTGAGTGTAATTTCTTCTGAAGCCCTGCAAACGTCAACTGGCAACAAAATCCTTTTGAACACTCTTCTATGCCCGTTCTAACACGATTGTAGCTGCGTGCAATCCATTTGAGAGATGCACACTTAGCCAAGGCTCTTTGGTGACGCTTGATGTGATAAGCCATCTTTGACGTCAACGTTCGCACTCTCCGTCATGTTTTCCTACATAGCGTAGACCATGCCGGCAGTGATCGGCGCGTGAGAGACATCAACAGGGAGGTCGCCTGCTGGCTGCGGCGTTGGGCGCCTCGCGGCTGCTCGTTCGGCGGTGGCCGCCCGACGAGGCTGACAGTTCGGCCCGGGGCCGGCCGAGCCGCCAGACAACATCCGGCCGCCGAGCGGACATCTGGCGCCCAGCCGTCGGGCCTCTCGACGGGCCGAGAGCAGCGCCGCCGCGGCCCGGCCTCAGTCAAACCGCGCCTGAAGCGTGATGCAGGCCCGTCCTGGCGACTGGAGGGGGGGGGGGGGGGGGGGGGGCATATTGGCAGCTACGGGACGAGAAGAAAACTGCTGTGGCAGCTGTTCGGGGAATGTTCTGTTAAGTCGCTTTCGTGAAGGAAAATGCGTGGAAAAAACGATTATTGTGAACAGCACAAATTGTGAAAAATAACAGGAACATTTGCGGTGCATGTGCCCCGGACCTGTAATGGTTCACCGATGGGTGCGATCAAACCGTCTCGCAATGTCAGACAGAGGTGGGCCAGTACGGTACGGCTCCACATAGTCAGTCGAGGGGCTGAGCGAACGACGATACGCGATTAACCTGACCTTCATAGCTGCTTTGTCTCACTCGTCCAAGGGCCTGATCTCCGCCATCGACGTTGACGTGCTGGCCGCGAGGGAGGAGGGCCAAGAGCAGGGGAGGCTGCAGCCTCCTGAATAACTGTATAGTAAACTAGGTCCCTGGGCGTAGTCGGTCCAGAATCCGAACCGAGCAGATTTACAGCCAGTGGAACACACTGCCCCGCTCGTAGATACGGTGACCTGTACCGTTTCATTAGAAGGCCAGGCGACGCCCCCTTTCCTCGCTGCTCAGGCCGCCCTGCGGCGGCGGCGGCCAGCTCCAGGGGCTGTCGGCTGGACTGCTCCATGCCTTGTCCAACACGCTGTCTAAACCGCCAGTGGCGCTGCGGAAATGAGAAGCGATGGATACTGTGCTTGCCGCGCCGAAATAGCCGCAGTGACGCACAGCGAGTGGGTGGGCCGCGGCGCGGCGCCGCGCATCGTGCGCAGACAGCCGCGCGCAGGTCTATTTATAGCCTCCTCGGCGATAGAGGGCAGCGGCCACTCTGTCACCCTCCTCCCCTCTGCTGGTGTGCGCTCAGCCCGCGGTCCCATCCTCTCATCCGTACAATGCGCCCGCTCTCGCTCCAAGGCAGTGGGAGCATCCCTCTGTCAGCGCGTCTGTTGCGCGCCCTCCCCGGCTCGCTGCTGGGCTGTGGCGAGCTCAGTTGAGCGCGTTCGTTTCCTCCCCTGCACAGCTCGACAACCTGAGCTCCAATGACGGCTTCTGCTCGGTGCGCAGCTCAGCGCCAGCTCCGCAGCCCAGGGCTAGCTCCGCAGACGGCCCACGCCGCAGTCTGCTCTGAATCCGCACAAGCGCGGGGCTCCCGCGACAAAGTCAGCTCAACCTTAAACACATTGCTTCTCGTGAGTTTATCTGAGGGACGGAGTAGATATAGAAGAGGAAGAGATGGAGCAGATATAAAAAAATGAAGCGAGTTGTTACAAATATACATGGCGGCCCATGGACAAGATTCTTTACAACTTACTAGTTCCTCATACGTATGGCTCCATTAGTGCGGCAATGAGTCCCAAGAAAAAGCAAAATTGGCGGGAAGATCATTGGTTTCGGAAGCGTCCAGAATTATGCTTGCACTGCAAATGGGCTCATCCGAAGTCACTCAAGAGAGTACGATACAATCGCTAGCTTACTTGAAGGCTGTTGAGTGAGCCCTAGCTTTTTATGAGGTCTCGAAGATTAATGTATTTCATAGGACTTGATTCTTACACGCTTTTTTCAAAATTCGACAATTTCGCAAGTGCTCAATAAAATTATGCCGATCGAACAGGTCGCATGTAAATAATGTCTGGAAGACATATTGCAGCAACCCATTGTGTGATTAATTATCATGAAAGTGCACGCGGCTTATGAGTGGAGCTAATCAGTGATTGCAGAGGCGACTTTGTGTACCCTATATCTGTGTATTCCGGCTGAACTGCGCGGGTAAACGCAGCCAAATCCGTTTACCTCCGACAAATTTCAAATGAAATTTTCCCGGCATATGACTTCCTTTGTCATGATCTATATGTACACAAAAAAATCGTGCAAATGATTTCAAGGAAGCCAAGCGGAGAGCACGGCACGAAATATGTAGTCCTCAATAGATAAGCCCACTGTATTTTGACGAAGGAATCTGTATTTTCACCTTGCATAATTCGTCTTCTTTGAATTCGTAGTGGTTTTGATCACCAACTAACGCAGAAAGGTGCATTATCCATGCATGAAGTCATTCACTCATTTCCTTGTGAAATTTCTGCAATGAAAATATTAGCGTTCCACTTTCATTGGTGGAAGCAAACTGATACAGGGGGGGGGGGGGGAGGCGGAGAGCTCTCACAAAACAATAGAAATTGGCACCCCTATGTCCGTTCATAACGTAATCGATGCATTTACCATCGCCTGCATACCCTCGATGACCTTCAATGAACACCGTTTCTAGATGGTTAATGGTCGCTTGCAGATGGTCCCTAGATGGTGCTTGCAGCTATCAGCTCGTTTCAGAGGCGTGTGATCAGTTCACGTCATGTCATCATCTTATTACAAACGCTTTTATTAGCTTTGTTGGCAATAACTGAGAATGAAGTCGAGTCGTTTCGAGCCCAGGTTCCGACGCTGCCGGTACCTGTCAGAATCAGAGCGGGCAAAGCTTGTAGCATTTTTGGGACTGAAAGCTGGATTCAGTGCGCTTCTCCCATGAATAGATAGATATGATGACCTGATCTATCGAATACAAACATCTATTTAAAATATATTTAAATGCTGTATCGGCACCACCTATTTTATATTGGAATTGGCGATAATGAACCACAAAAGAATTCAGAACAATTCCGTTCTTGAAGCGTCATATCAGACGCATCCATGCTCGATGTGGACGCCGCTGGGAGTTAAACCACACCAGGCTGGGAGTTAAACCACACCACGCTGTCTCTGAGGTCGGACGAATGATCGCCCTAACCGCCGCTCCTGACGCGTCCTCCGGGAACGGTCCGAGTTTGGCGCCTGGAGCACGGACCGGACCATGTGGCCCGGAGCAAGGACCAGACCATGAGGCCCGGAGCAAGGACCAGACCATGTGGCCCGGAGCAAGGACCAGACCATGAGGCCTGAAGCAAGAACCAGACCATGTGGCCCGGAGCAAGGACCAGACCATGAGGCCCGGAGCAAGGACCAGACCATGAGGCCTGGAGCACGCACCAGTCCCGGTGGCCAGGATCACGCACCAGTTCTGTTGGCCTGGAGCGCGCGCCAGTCCTGGTGACCTGGAAGTCCCGGTGACTTGGAGCACGCACCAGTCCCGGTGGCCTGGAGCACGCACCAGTCCCGTTGGCCTGGAGCACGTACCAGTCCCGGCAGCCTGGAGCACGCACCAGTCCCGTTGACCTGGAGCACGCACCAGTCCCGGTGGCCTGGAGCACGCACCAGTCCCGTTGGCCTGGAGCACGCACCAGTCCTATTTGCCTGAAGCACGCACCAGTCCCGTTGACCTGGAGCACGCACCAGTCCCGGTGGCCTGGAGCACGCATCAGTATCGGCTAAGGCGGCCGGCCGGTGCCGGGGCCCGAGCCCACAGCACGCACGCCGCCAGCCGAGCAGAACGAGCTCCGGGATTAGCAGATGAGATGCCTGACAGCCCTCAGACGACTGGCGAGTTCGCCGAATGGGCTCAGCGCCGTATAAGGCGGGGTGGACGTGCTGTCCGTCGCCGAGCGGCGCTCGTGCCGCGCCACCGCACCCGGCCGACCCCTGGCTGGTGCACTGGTGACGGTAATGCTCATCCGACCCCTTGCTGATGCACTGGTGATGGTAATGCCCAGCCGACCCCTGGCTGGTGCACTGGTGATGGTAATGCCTAGCCGGCCCCCGGCTGGTGCACTGGTGATGGCAATGCCCAGCCGACCCCTGGTTGATGCGCTGGTGATGGTAATGCCCAGCCGACTCCTGGCTGGTGCACTGGTGATGGTAATGTCCAGCCGACCCCTGGTTGGTGCGCTGGTGATGGTAATGCCCAGCCGACCCCTGGCTGATGCACTGGTGACGGCAATGCCCAGCCGACCCAAATGTGATGGTAATGCCCAGCCGATCCCGGTTGGTGCACTGGTGACGGTAGTGCCCAGCCGACCCAGATGGTAATGCCCAGCCGACCCAATTGTGATGGTAATGTGCAGCCGACCCTTGGCTGGTGCACTGGTGACGGCAATGCCCAGCCGACCCCTGGCTGGTGCACTGGTGACAGTAGTGCTCAGCTGACCTCTGGCTGTTGCACTAGTGACGGCAATGCCCAGCCGACCCAATTGTGATGACAATGCCCAGCCGACCCCTGGCTGGTGCACTGGTGATGGTAATGCCCAGCCGATCCCCTGGCTGGTGCACTGGTGACGGTAATGCCCAGTCGACCCCTGGCTGGTGCACTGGTGACGGTGATTCCCAGCCGACCCCTGGCTAGTGCACTGGTGACGCTGATCCCCAGCCGGCCCCTGGCTGGTGCACTGGTGACGGTAATGCCCGGGCGACCCCTAGCTGGTGCACTGGTGACGATGCTTCCCAGCCGCCATTCGAACCCATAGCTGATGCGTTGGTGTTGTCAAGCTGCGTAGCTAATTTGGTCGACACGTTGAGTGTGTATGAAAAGCAAGGTAGGTTTTTCGTGCGGGTCAGCTCAGCTTGGTGTGTTTGCTGCTCCCGGTGGTGGATTGTCGGTGAGAAGGCGCGGTCATCATGGTGGTCGTAATGATTAATGCAGGCCTGTTGCAGAACACAGGGGTAACCATTCAAGCTGTCCCGTTCCATGCCCATATGTGCCGTAATAGAACATTCATTAGACCGTTTGAAACTGTGGACAATTGCATTGCCTGTGTTTCTGCCTACTCAGGTGGTCAAATGGCAGTTCTTGCGGATAGACATCCCTCTTAATGTCTGATAACTATAAAACTGCTTGGTTTATTTTGCAATACGTGCAGTTATTCGGTCATTTAGCTTTGCCGACACTCACACCGATCGCAGCGGGGAGAACGAACCTAACATATTTTGCGTCCTCAGTAGTGTCCCATATATCTATGAGGCATATGTCATATGATGCTATGAACAACACTCTAAAAGTGTCATGCTGCAGGTCGTAAACGCGAAGGCCCAGCCACCTGCTTTGTTTATGTCCTGTCTGAGGTGCGCTGTCCAGTCCCCTCATGTGCCGGCTATGAGGCATGCCTGTCCGGTGAGGCATCCCTGTCCGATGAGGCATGCCTGTCCGGTGATGCATGCCTGTTCGGTGAGGCATGCCTGTCCGGTGAGGCACGCCTGTCCGGTCCGCTCATGCCCCAGCTGCGCTCGCGGCCTGGGCCTCTTCCTCTGACGGGGGCGGAGCCGGCAGCCGAGCATGACCTGGCCCTCCGGAAACTCCGCTCGACTTAACTCTGGATAAGATCACGCACGCCGCAGATCAAGAGGAAAATCACATGGGAAACCATTTAGAGGGCCTGATGCTGTGGACAAGCTTGGTTCTAGGCCGGGGTTTTCAATGGGTCATCTTGCTCGGAAATCAAAACCAATTAGACTGATTCCAGGGAAAGATGTAAGGTGAGCCCAGCGGGAACTGAGCCGACTTCCGCTAAAACTAGACATTGACATTTCACTTGGGCTGGTGACCAGCATATTCACGGACTTCAGTAGTTTCGAGAGTTCCTGTAATCGTTCAGCCCTTGTGGTTTCCATCGGCCAAAGCGTGCGGCATTGGTCTCAGGTAAATGCGTGTCCCTACTTTCGAAGCAGCATGCGACCAAAGCACACACGTATGTCTAACTTTCGTATGCCAAATATGCATTGCTCGAGCTCTAACGTGCTGGTTACCTCTTTCCTTGCGTTGGAAAACGTGGTTTGCCAATTACTGAGGAGAAAGACAGGGAGATGGAAAGGGGGAGTAAGCACGTAGGTGAGTGAGTGAGTGAGAGGGTGAGTAAGTGAATGAGTGAGTGAGTAAATGAACAAGGGAGTGTAAGTGCTTGAATGAGCGGGTGAGTGAGTACTTGAGTGGGCGATTGAGGGAAAAAGGAAGGAGATAGCGTATGAAGGAGAAAGTGGAAGGCTGGAAGAGAAAGAAGCTGGGCGGATGGGAGGGAGGGAGGAACGTGGCGAGGGTAAAGAGAAGAGAAGGAAAAAAGGAGAGGAGAGTGAGAGAAGGAAAGAAGAAATAAAAATAGAGAGAAAGAGAGAGAGAGAGAGAGAGAGAGAGAGAGAGAGAGAGAGAGAGAGAGAGAGAGAGAGAGAGAGAGAGAGAGAGAGAGAGAGAGAGAGAGAGAGAGAGAGAGAGAGAGAGAGAGGGAGAGAGAGAGAGAGACGGGGACCAGCGGGCCAGTAATGGACGGAGAAGTGGAAAGGAAATGAAACCCGTTTCTATCTCCACATTCCTGAATGTATGGTAGCCCGTCCGATCATATGTTGCAATCGTGCCTCATGCCGCTGCTGCTGTACGTAGGACGTCAGATAATGCATAAGGCCCTGTAAAACCACCCCAGTGATGCAGTGGCTTAGTGACGTAAATGCTAAGCCACAGACGGACGGGTTTGGGGTGCAAGTCCGTGACAGAGCTACGTGAAGCCCCTGGCCCTCAGGTCAGTTGTTTCACCACGCGACGGCGCTATGCACTGCGGCGAACACGAGCCTGCGAACAAACGTAGACGGGAAAAATGACTTAAACTTAGAGTTAAGAAGTCGAGTTTGAAGTCAGCGTGCAGAGCGTGCAGTGAGTCGCATGCGCGTGGAAGCCCTGCCCCTCCCTCAGCGAATGTCAAGCCGCGGAATACGGGAGAACATTGTCACGTAGGAGCAGCTGACACATGCCTAATTTCCCTCTGTCCAATTCAATACACCAAAACATGGCATCAGAAAGCTCCTGGAAAACGTTTTCGTGGAAACTCTGAAAAAAATGTCGCATACAGAAGGCCTCGTGCAGACTCTTGTCGGGAACCGCGCAGTTACAGTACCCTCCACTCGAAAGCCGGTGTCCTGCATCGTTTGCTATACACTTCTCTGAAAGGCAAAAACGCTTAAGCGATATGTTAATTAATGGCTGTTAGGCCCTTTTGCCCTTGAACGGCGGAACTCTTGCCTGAAGGCAGAAATCTCCACAACATCTGACCAGATCAAATAATCTATAGCCGTGTTTGTAGGGGGATGCAGTCAGCACGGGTTGTTGGTATCGTGAAGGGATTCCCGCGCGGCAAATCCTTACTCAGCGCACTCCACCCTCCGCCCGCCCGCCTCAACAGCATTCCGCCGCCCACGGACTACGCCAGAAGCCGCACTCAGCACGCGACACTGAGCGGCACCAGGCCATATGCGAATCGATTCGAAGCTGCTCTTGCAGGTGTTGGTCGTGCGTAATGCTCGTGCTGCGAGGGACGTGGCTGCGTCTGTGCGGTGCGGGGGAAGGGCAGGCACATGACCGCGACAGCTCGCAGCCCGAGGGCGGGCGGGCGGCGCGGACGGCTGCACGGCGCACCCTCCATTCATAAACTATGAGCGACCGGCCCCAGAGGTCGCGCCAAGGTCACGACCTTCCAGCGGCGCGCGCCCGGCGTCCCGACGGAGGCGGCCGGCGCCGGCCCAGCTCACCTGCGGCCGGACCCTGTCGACAGACGCTCCCTGACCCGGCCCGGCCAGCTGCGCCAGCCGGCGGCACTCGTGTGCCGCTCTGTCGGCAGGTGCTGTCATTCAGAACAAACTCTGGCCTTGTGGTCATCGTAACGGCGTACGGGTGCTCCGCGCGCGCGCGCACCGTCGCAACTCACTTGTAAGTGGCGCGAAACTTCACCCGTTTTTTAGTTAAGTTAGGAGGGAAAGGAGTGTCAAGAGCCCGGACTAGTTCGCGTGATTATTGTACCATTGTACCATCGCACCATTGTGAATTTTTTAGGTGACGACATCATTGGCCCAGGCGCCCTCGTGTCCTAGTTATAATTGACTTTCAACGTGTTTATCGACGGAATTTAGGCGTTGCAAAATGTTGTTTACAAAATCGTTTAGTTCCTGACCCATTTAAATTGGATTTAGCCTTACTGGACTCTGATGCGATTTTCAGAGAAGTCTACTCACATCCGAACAACCAATATCCATTTCCTTCATAGGCCGTAATTCCTTATTTTTCAGAAATCTTTCCATTTGACCTGGAGGGGGACTCTATTGGTCTATGGTCTAGCGTTACAACGAGGTTTTAGCCAATAGGAGCCGACGAGGGTCCCTCCGGCACCGCACCTGAAGCGTTAAGCTGGGTAGCCCGGCTCGAGGCTGCACCCTGCCCGTCATTGGGCGGATCCAAGGGTGGAGCCCAGGCCAAAACCAGCGGTAGCCGCCAAACCAGATGAAGTCGGACATGCTGCACAACGGCCTTTGAACCACATCACCGCTGGCTGTCTGATACTCAGTGTTGATTTTATAGCGTGGATGGTTCTGTTGCAATAAAATATAAGTGCAGTGTAGGCGAACGAAGCAGCCTAGCGAGATGCGCTATGTACTCCGTAATTCTCAACATCATTCATAAGTACCAACATATTGAAAAATGACGGAGTTTATAGAGATGTTTGTGAGTGAGCCTCGCTCATTTACACACCTTGATACCCATTCGTCCCCCTGTGAAATATTCTTGAAAAGAACTGCTTAGTGCGATTCTTGGTTGCTAGTTTCCCATGCCGTTACACATCAGTAAACAGATGCAGGCCGGGGTTCAATTCCCCTCATTGCATATCGAATAGATAGTTATTCATGGCCTGATCTTCCTGTTCTCGGTAAGTTATTCCGTTCTGATTTGGGTTTTGTCAGCTGATGGAATAACCTCTTTACAACTGAGTGTCGTGAACAAACTGCCATTCCGATCGTTTGTCTGAAAATCGTCGTGTTTTGACAGATGATTGGTTTTAAACCTGATTTTGAAACACAAAGGTTAATATTTTCGCATGGTTTGCCTAAACACCATTTAAAGGCACAGCATGCCTTGCCATACGGGTCCCGCTCTGGGCACGCTGTGCCCAAAATTAGGTGCCGCGCCAAAAGCAGTACCGAATTGTGCGCACCTAGTGTTGCCCTAGTTGATACTGCTATGTATTTTGTGTTTGAAGCTATGTAATCTCTGAATAAAATTCAATACAATAAAATAAACTTTCAATAACGTAAATCATGCGTTGTAATGTAATTTTGAATAAAACTTTGATAAATAAAAATTTCATCAATGAAATTTCCGAAGGTTTCTGGCACCCAAGGACCCACGGCATTTGCGGCAAACCAGAACGCGGCCCACGGAGTCAAATCGGATTCAATGCGCCGGGTTGCTAGGTCGAAACGCTGCGTCCGTAGCGGCAACGCCAAGTCGGACAATTTCAAGCGAATGACGCTGGGGGACAATGAATCTATTTTTAGCCCAACAAGCTCCAGCTATGCCAATCAACGAGCTAGGCGAGATTAGAAGTCAGAAATCGCTGACAGTGAGAACGCATGCTTCTTGACAAAGGGTCACGTTTTTGCTGCGCTGTCACATTCGGCATTTTCTAGCGCATCCTCCCTCAAATGTCCTGACAGGCCCAATTAAGAGTACCATTGGCTATGGCTGAGTTCTTGATGCCTAAAAAACGTAAGACTTCGAGCGGCGTTCAAGGATCGCCCCGTCCTGTTGGCACCCACGGCAGCCTATTAACGTCAGCTTGCGGTAATTTACTTCCAATTGACTTACCCTCTAAAGGGTGGCCACTAATTGGGGTCGTGTTCACAGGTTCCTCACCAGAAAAACCGTCTCCAGGTTGGCAGCTCAATCGCTCTGTTTGCGCTTACACAGTCAGATCTAGGGAATCTATCCCTTGATTCGTTTAATAACTGGTTTATTTCGAGTACTATAAGAAATTATGCATTAGATCCCTAGCATAGACCATGTAAGTTAGCTCTTTTCTTGCAAACCTAAGGCCCAATGCACCGCGTGAGCGGGGAAGAAACGTTCGCACTTTCTTGGTTATGGCCAAACAGACAGGGCGAGCAATGGCAGTTTGATGCATGTGTCTGGATCCGTGATTGTAGCGTAAATGTTATCAGGACTTCATGCCTGGTGACTCATCTTTTAGAAAGAGACAGCAATACGCATCTCGCTCCGAGCCGTTTGCATTTCATTACACGTCGTGCATAGCAGCGTAAAAATCAAGGACAAAGCTTACCATGGCGCAAGCTTGAGCAGATTTTCATCAACTCCGGCAATGCCGTGGCACCGTTTTCCAGCCACAGCGCTTCCGAGAGCCGATCGGTCGCCTTCTGCGGGCTGCTTGGCGGGCAGGATGTGTGTGGGCCGCGTGGAGCCGCTGCGGCCGGCCTGGGGCGGAGGCGGTCTGACCGGTGTCTGATTACCCCCCCCCCCCCCCTCCACCTCGGCACACTGGCGGCGCGGCCGTGCGCCCGCCGCATGCCCCTCGGTCTGTCGCGGCTCGCGGCGGCGGCCCGAGCACCACGGCTGCACCGACGGCGTCACGTCAAGCAGTCATAGAAACAGATCCCGCTCAATCACGACCCACTGTGAAAAAACGACCAATGAAACTGAGCAAAGGGAATGAACGGAATGGAACAATAAAAGTCGCTGACGTGCCTTTCCCAACAAAAATCAAGAAGCGGTCGCTCTGGCGCTGATCGAAAAAGAGCCTCCGTCTCCGGGCCGTCTGCGCGTGACTGGAGCCTCCACCACTCTGCCGGGGTAATCCGGCCTGGTGTCGTGAGGACCACCGCTGTCCTGACGGAAGACCCGGTCTCCTGGCCATCTGTAGACTATCTCTGGTCGGACAGAAGGCCTGATCTGCTGGCCGTCTATGGATCATCGCTGTCGTGACGAGAGGCCTGGTCGTCTGACCGCCTTCTTACGTACTGCTGCTGGTCCGAGTAAGGAGCCCAGTCTCCTGTCTGTGGACCTCCCTTGACCTGACATGTGGACCTCCCTTGACCTGACATGTGGACCCAGCACGCAGTCTTCTGACCATCTGTGGACCACCCGTGACCTGACAGAACTACTTGTCTCCTCGCGCCGCGGTCACCACAGTCGGGTGGATTTCGGTCGGCCTCGTTTCTCAGGTCGCGTCGATGGCGGCCCTCAGGCAGCCGCTGCAAGTCCGCGTGCCGCTCCGGCCTGGCGCCCGGCCGACCGGTCTTCACCATTCGCCGCCGCGACTGTGGCCACCGGGACGCAACCGGCGTTTTTGTCGCGAGTGGGAGGGTGACGGGCGCTATCGGGCGTCTGCGGCGCGGCGGGCGGCGCCCCCCCCCCCCCCCCCCCCAGTCAGTGCCGGCAGCCTTGACCGCTGCCTGGCTGTGACCGGGCGACGGCAGGGCGAGGCCCGGGGACCGCCAAACCGCAGCAGCCCGTCTGTCAGACTGACCGCGGCCAGTGCGGCGGCGATGCCACGTGAAGACGGTCAGCTGGATGCCTCCGCCTGGACTTCAGGATGACAAACGGCGGCTGTGCTTGAGCCTATACTTTGGGGCGATCGCTGTGTTTGTCCCCACGGCTACGGCCGACGTGGCCGTGTCTGTGTCCGGGAACTGCGGTTGTGATCGCGTCTCCGCCCGATGTCGGTGGGAGCGTGCGCGTCGCTGTCGAGGACGGTCGGCGCGGCCGTGTCTGTCTGAGAACGCTGGGAGCGTGCCCGTGACTCTGTCTGAGAACGGTGCGTGCGGCCACACCCCTGCCCGGAGGCGGTAGATGTGGCCAAGTCTTAGTCCGAGATTAATGAATCCCTGCCTGAGTCTCTGCTTGAGGGCACTTGGGCGTGCCTGGGTCTCTCCCTGGGGACGGCGGATGTAGCCATATGTCTATGAGATCAGCGGTGCTGTCGTGTCCTGTCTGAGAACCGTGGGCGTAACCGAGTATCTGTCTGTGAACGATGGGTGGGGGCCATGTCACTGTCTGCGGACGGCGTGCATCGCCGTGCCTTTGCCTGCGGACGATGTGTGTGGCTGTGTCTTTCAGACTGTCCTTGGTTCGATTCAGAATCAGAGCCGACTCGCGATTTGCGTAAACTTTGTGTGAGGTGGGCTTGATCCGAAATGTTTTTTTAAAGCATTTATTCAATATATTAAGTTAAAAGGTTCTTTTCCAGTGATTTTGGCTCTGAGCTGGACAAATAGAAAACCCAGGCTTCCAAAATAACAGTTTTCTATAAAAGGAAGCTGCAGCATTTGCTACGCAGTACGACGTTCTGGTCCATATGCATGTGTAAATTCCAAAACACACATTTTTTAAAGAATAACACGGAAGCGACCATACTAGTCCAGTAGCCATGCAGCACAATCCAGAGCGCAATCTCGTGAACAACATTCCACACATCGTCAAGGTGCGCATGCTACACGCTACGGGCACAAGGTCGGCAGGTACAGCCCGGCACTAGTTACGATGGCTGATGATCAACTCACATTTGAAAAAATTACAATACGAAATCGTCCCATTATACTGCAACACATCTTTATGTTCTATGTCCTGTAGTTCTCCAGTTTGAGACTGGATGCGTATGGGAGCGTTACAACACCAATTAGCACAGTACTATGATGCGCTGACTGAACTTGTGCGTGATATGAGCATGTTCCACTGCAGAGGCTACAAGCTACAAAATGTTATGCTACAAGATGTCTAAGCAATCCTAGCAATATCGCAACCCTCTACACTCCGCTCTTCGTGGTAATTGCCAAGGGTTGCAGCAGCGCACCCCGTTGTACCTCACACGGGCTCATTGAGGCCGGTTCCATAACGGTAATTACGTGCAATTCTCTCAAACATGTACGCTAGCTTTGAAATGCACCTCTTGCGTAGATACGATTAAAGTTCACAGTTAACATGTGCATGGCACACGTGTTACTTGTAGTCCCTGTAGGCTGCTCACATTAACGCCAACGTTGACGCTGGTCTGCTGCTATTTAGCCTTGGTACCAACAGGCCAAAGTGAGCAGAATGACGTAATAAAGCCTGAGATGCGTAATAAATTGCATTATAAGTAGACACAGAATTTTCCCCACTCCTTACACCGCTTGTCTTGTTGTTTCCTAATTATTTCGTTTTTGATTATTGTACGTTGCTTATTTTTTGTTTCATAATGTAAACCTTTTGATGACGTTTTCACGCAAGCATTGTTAGACAAAGATCTCCTTTGGTACCAAATGAGAACTGATCGAGAAGTGAGTGAGATCCATAGTTCGTTGCCTGCCCTGTCAAAATAGCCGCGAATTTTCTCACCGGAAGTTTTTCTGTACCACCATCACGTGCCAATTCGTTAGTTCACGGTGGCAGTATTTTATGATTTGACGCTATGGTACCAAATCAGGGAAATTCCTCCGGTTTTGCGATAGCAATGTGGCTCACCTGATGGCATGTCTCTGCTCCGAGGACGTTTAAGAAAGAGCCACGGAGCAAAGGAAGGCTGCTGAATTAAGAGCGGTTGCGGGTTGCGGAAATGCTATTAATGCATGTGAAAAAATAAATTGTTGCCTCAATCCAGAATTCAAAGACCGTTTGCCTTTGTCACGATGGTTGTTTTGCAAACAAAATTCTTATGAAATTAATTCAAACGTCTAAAGGAACGACGGCATGCTACGAGAAACGCTGACGGGGCCTAACCTAACCACGTAACAATGGCAAGCGCCGGCGGAGTCCGGAGTCGGGCCCACGAGGCACGCGTTCCCCGGCACGATCCGGACACCAGCCGTGCTCGAGGATGGCAACGGGGGTGGAATGCGTACTCACTATGAGGGACGCCGGTATCCATTTTGCACTGGTTTTGCCCGCCTGATGCATGTGCATTATGCGTTGATCATGCGCAAAGTCAGCGTAAGCCTAACTGGGGTAAGTGAGATCCAGACTGAGTAATTCTTGGTGAGTCCGAGCCCAGGAACCCACAGTAAGTTGAGATGCCTTTGCACTTTCCTCATAAGAATAGTGCGAATTAGGCCAGTAACGGCTATGACGCCAAGTCGGATGTCATTGGCCGCTGGCACCTGTTTGATTCGACACGGGGACGGAAAGAAAGCTGGGAGGCTAGGTGCAGCTGCCCTAACAACTCCGGACAACATTTGCGAGGTGCACAACGTTAAATATTTAACTCCTACCGCGGCGCTTAGAAGGAAAGGTGATGTAAAGTCATGTTTTCCCCCTTTCCCCGTATTATGTTTGCCATGGTCCTCAAGAAACTTCTCAGTAATCTGTATCCAGTGACGGTAGCTATTACACTGCACAGATTACGTGCGTACTGGACCTATAGCCACACTGGTAATGGAAGCGTCATGACCGCACCCTAAGCTCTTTTTTAACAAGTTAAATGAGGAGGGGGATGGCCCTGCAATCGGCCAAATTCTCCCCACTGCCCGGATACCTCCTCCCCACACCCAGCCCACAGCTGCTCTTGCCCCGTTCTAGTCTCGAATTAGTCCCGCCACAAACCACTGTCAATTCGCGACACCTTTTTATCATCTGAATGCAGGAGTAAGATGGTCTACATCTGAGAAGAAATCGGGCTTTCGTGGTAGGTTAAGTTAATTCATGTTTGCAACAGGTCATGTGATTCAGATTTTCCTCTCCACTAAAAACTATTTCAAAAGGTTCTACCGTAGATGATTTGTCTTGCCTACTGAGGAAATGCAAAAGTGTAGCACCTATACAAATTTGTACTGAGATATATTGGCACATCGACACCTAGTTCTAGTGTGTGCAATATTTGAATGGTAATGCGAACGTTCACACCTCAAGAATGTAACTCGTAAGGGATGTAGCCATTCCCAAACAAAGATCCGAGCATTACCTTCCGAGGCATTTCAAATATTATTAGAATATTTTGGATCTCGCCCCAGCAAAGAAATGCCAATGCCAAAAGCATTTTACCCGCGTTACCTTGTAATATCCCATCATTACATTAATCAGTTCATCAAAACGAAAATGAACAAACCCAAGGAGATGCATACTGACAAGCCTGTTGATTATCTTTACTGTACAGGGCGTTTTGCAGCATTGCCATGGAGACGAGATCTATTTGTTTGTTGTGCGCCAGATTATATGCCAAAAAGCTTATATTCCTCAACCGTTTTAGTCAGGTCACGCCAATTTCATGATAGTCTACCAGCAAACCATCACGGCAAGCTTTTTTATCTCAAGAAGCAAATGCTGCAAATAAACGTTTCATTGAAACCGCTAACTAATGGGCACCAACTTGAATGGGGTATAATGGTGAAACTATATTTGCCTCTAAAGAGAAAATTGTATTCAACTGACGCACTCGGTACCCATTTCCCTGTTAAGCGGGCTGGAGCACGGTACCTAGCATTGAGCTTCCGTGGACCAAGCATTCAAACGTAAAATAAAGAGTTGGCACATGATAACGACACTAAAATGTGTCCTGAATAAAGCTTATCTGGCCATTTTAGGAGACCTCACGACGATGAGTTTCGCCTGCTGCTTATTCTCTTTTCTGCCTGCTCATTCGCTTTTGGCAGCGACACCGAATTAGGTACCAATCCAATAAACGGAAGCGTAAACAGGGGTAATATCTCATTTTCAACAACAATGTCAAGTTGAAGGTTTGGCTTACATTCAATCAGCCACAGTTAGGGCCCTTGGCGTCTATGGATACGCCGACACCTATTCAAGAATATGAAATATATGCCGATAGGCTGATATATGCTTCATATGCTGATGTGAAACAGCATTTTCTAGCACACACCATCAACGAAAATCAGAAACATTGTGTTTGTTATTCTTGCGTTTTTGTCACGCTAAGCTTTAGTTAGTTCTAAGTTTACAAAATGCTTCAGTGTGCCATGGAGATACTGATTTTGCTCCGTTTGATTGCGTCATGTTTAGTCGTAATAAAATAATTTCAAGCTCGCACCGCCACGCCGATGATATTTTGCCGAATAATGGAAAAATACCGACACACCAAGGCCAGACGGCGGAAAAATATGAAACGTAGCACATCACAGATCGTATCTGATAGAAGAGAGTTCTTTTGTCTCTTTGGTTACTAACATATCTTTTCGACAAAGGTAGACACGAACTTACCGGAATACGGCACAGATGGTAATGCTTATACCTCAAATACAGCTAAAAGGACAGGTGAGGCGACGTTGTCCCGATATCACGGAGACTGGACACTGGATACCGTCAGGAATCCGTGCTGGGACCATTGCTAGCCATTCTTTGTCCCAGGTTACTTGCCGACAAAACAGCTGATGTAATGACCAACTTTTCATAGACGCACAGGGGTGTAGTGGTTTCCTATTCAGTTGAGGGGGAGACCTCAGCCCCTCCCCAACTTGGGCTCCACTCACCAACCTTGGGAATAAAATGGGCAAATCTGGGGAAAAGCCGTTTGTTGGTATACTTGGGGGTAGGGAAGATGGGTCCTTTTTCTGTTCAATTTCCGCGACTCATTTTGTGAAACTGTACCCCTGTAGACACATGCATTTAGTTTTCATGGCTATATTTGATCCATTGCCCGAACTTCCATTGCCCCGCTTTCACCTGGAAAAACTCCGCGCTATGACTGAAAACCTATCAGAGATATAATATCTCGGTTACATCACTGCCGTTCGCGCGTCTACTCGGCCTTTTATGGCACGGCACATCCCTCAACACCAACAATGACAGCAGAGTGGCTTCCTGCCCGCAAACGTTTTGTCTATGCACGCAGACTTCTGACTAAAAGGACTTACCCACTGCGATAGAGGAAAGGCCAGGGGGCGAGCGTCATTCCCAACTCTGGGAAGCGCGGACCGGCGTTCCAGCCCGTCAGCTGGGGCAGCTCTATATCGGGACCATAGAGCGAAACACAACTAGATTTAAGTGACTACGAATTTTGCGCTTCTCGCCTATGCGTGTGTGTGTTTTTTTCCTGCCGTCGTTGTTCAGTAAGATGATGTTTGTAAACTTGTGTGCGTGTTTGTATGCATGTATGTTTGTAGGTATGTATGTATGCATGTATGTATGTGCATGTGTGTATGTATGCATGCATATATGTATATATGTATGTGTGTTTGTATGTATGTATGCATGTGTGCATGCATTTCATGTAAAATCCATCCATCAAATGGCTCTCCCAGCTTTGCGTCCAGTACATGATGTCTACACGACATAGAAAAACTCATCGCCCGACGTCTATGCAGTAAAATATAAAACACATGAATATAGTGATGACAATGACGATGGATGATATTGTTGGAGGTTCAGCTTTTATGCATAACTTTGAAATGGCTAGGAACCAATAGCCATGGTGATAATCACATCTCGTTTGAAACAGCTGAATAATATTTACTGCTGTCCATTTTGATCTGAATCAAAATGAAGCAAATCCTGATTAAGTGAACCATTCCGTGGGTCGGAATCAGGATCAAAATCAACCAACCACATAAACCTAATTCAGTAATGGATTGGAAAACTCCTAAGAAAGTCACTTTGATTCAACTCATGACTCGGCTTCCAAAAGTTTTCAATCAGCAGCGGTTCTAATCATGTGAAGGTGAACCGAGCACGAGTCTGACTGTCTCTGCATGAGGACGGTGGGCGTGGCCGTGCCTCTGCACGAGGATTGCCTTATGCAACTCTGTGCGCGGCGGGTCACATGCACTGGACGGCAAACCATGGATCAGCTGACACTGGGCGTGTTACCGTCAGGCCTTGGTGAGCACAGCAGATGAGAACTTAAGCCCAACTGCATAGTGTAAACGAGCGCACTATCTGTAAATCATCTGACCTTTTGTTTGTCCCACCGGGCTCGACCACAAGCTTAACACACCTTGACAGGAAAACGTACAGCATCACCTTGGTAAAAAACCTGGTTCCCATGCACCGAACCATAATGAAAAAGATTTCAGATTCTTAGCGCTGTGAGTTTTCAAATCAATTGTTTAGATGCAACGGAAATTGATATTTTTGGCAGCCTCTAGCCAACCAAACCGACACAGAACAACCGAAGTGTAGTCTCCTCTATAAGGTTTTGTAGCGCCGCCCTCGTCACGACACTGCAGCTCCAAATGGTGTTTAATTTTGGAAGGACGCTGCTTCCAGCCCTTCAAAGGGATTGGGCCGGCAAATATTTTCCTAGTTTTATGTTTGTCCAGCAGGAGTTTAACGTCATGATTCCAGAATGCAGTTCCTTGTATTCCAATAAATTCATAGCAATCGAAATTGCGCAACTTTTATAGCATGTATCCAGATTACCGCTGGCGTTAAAATCTGCCAAGGCTGCACCTACCACTGCGCTCATTTGCTTCCCGTGAACAGAACTTTACAATACAGTATTTCTGTAGAGTTTTACTCCACAGTATCTCTCAAAATTATTACGCTACAGTATCTATGCAAAGTTCTCGTTTGGGCATGTGCCCAATCTGTCTCTGGAGGCTTTTAGCCACGCATTATCATTTTTATTTATTCGCAAAATTGATTTCTCGTGTGCCGTTAGAATCAGTCTTCGTTTCGAAAAAAGTTTGCTCGCAAGCATAGCAAGCAAAGCGACCGTAATTTGCTGCGTGGACACTGAAAGCATACCGAGTGGTACCAAAGTGGGATAATGCTGGCCCAGCCTGACACACAGCATTGGGATTTTTTTAAAAAATGTCATGCAAGTTCCTTACAAGTCCTCCGGTTAGTGTTTGCCGCCATGTCGAGGAACGTGGGAATCAAACCAGCCTGGTTCTGTGTCTCGACCCACTCCGTCTGCCGACCTCTGTGTGCCGATGCCGGGACTCTGGCCACTGTCCCCGGCACTAACACGGAAAATAAAAAACTGCTGCCATATTGCTGCAACATTTCAGCCGCGCGTAATGGCGCCATGAGCTCAATAAATGATGGAAGGCTGGCGATATTGAAATTTTCTGCATTTGCTGGGGCTACCTGCGTTTTCAAATCACAGCTATCGCCTTGCTACAAAAAGCGATATGTCTGGAAAGGTTTTTCCTGGGGCCGATTCTGTAAACATGGTGATATACATCCGCGTGACGCTGCGGGGACAGCCGGGCGGCGGCGGCGGCGGCGCGCCGCCTGTCGCCGCCGCTCCCAGCGCGGTCACACACCGCCGCCAACGCGCGGTGAGACCGGACGCAGTCGCCTGTGTCTCCTCAGGAAGTAGGAGATTTCGCGCCCAGCGGAGAGGAAAACGCACATCCGGCGGAGCAGTCCGGCGGCCGGGCTGGACACTTGGCCGGAAACGTCTGGACCGCGTCACGCGCCGCCGCCCGCGACGCCCACACACCCCGACACCCGCCAGCACACACACATACGCCAACACACATACACGCATGCATGTAAACAAGTGTATGTATGCACGGAAAGAGAGGGAGAGATAGAGACCTTTATGGATTTGCACCTACTCGAAACTGATAATCAATATCCAGGCCCCCAGCAGACAAAAAAGTGTGTCGGCTATACACACACACACACACACACACACACACATATATATATATATATATATATATATATATATATATATATATATATATACATGTGATCGACACACCTCTCGATCTACCGAGGACCTGGAAATTGAACTATTCTTAAATAGGTGCAAGTCCATGAAGGTCTTCACTTCATTAGTACACTGCGCCACCACGCTTCAGTATAATGAACGGCAACGCATGCCGACTCTTCAAAAGATAATGCACAGATATCGCACTGCTGTGCCTGTGCGTGTCGGTATTTGACAGCGGCCCAAGGACGTGAAAGTTGTCATGAGATGACGTGCCTCTGTAGATCTGATGTGTTCATCATGTTGATCAGTTTGCTGGTGCGCATCGCTGGCACCATCGTCACGTGGTGAGACGCAGGAGCTGAGCCGCCCAGCAGGCGGTGACCGCCGTCGACCGGATAGCATCGCCCCTGCCGGCCAGCTGATATCAGCTTTCCGGCAGGTAGGCCCGACATGCTCGCCGACGAATTCCAGGAAACACCGGTCAGGAGGGAATGAAGTATAGGAGGTCTGGCTTTTTCCTGCCTGGCGCGCCGGACTCGGCGGCGCCGGATGTTTGCCCCGCAGCGCGGTGCTG
>NW_023596297.1:27790559-27815559 GCF_011947565.3 Pollicipes pollicipes | reverse complement strand
CTCAGATATATGATACATGATGACGCTTGGCCCAGGTGCCCATGCCTGTGGCCGACACCTGGCGATTAGGATAATTCAGAACGTAGAAAGGGAGCCCGTGATGATAAATACGGATTGCGGTACGAATGGGATTGAAAAAGAATAAACGTAATCCAATCTGCAATGCAGTGCTCATTTCAAAAATGGCTTTCAAATCCATACGCGATTGCAAAAACGGATTGCCATCCGGCCCTCCCAGGTCTGTGGTTCAATCCCCCCATTCATGCTTTTTCTTACGTAACTTTTACGGACCAATCTCCTGAATCATTTCCTCACCCTGAATGTAGTTCTGAACTGATGTATCCTGTAATAGCTTGCCTCTGTTCCTGCCTGAGACGAACTATCTCCGAACAGGACGCATGTGTCTGTGTGTGTGTGTGTGCGTGCGGCGGGCAGGAGCAACTGTCAGGCACACTCATCACGCCACAGAAACCTTCTCCAGTCAACACTAATTTTAAGGTTGCGGGCCGACCGCCTGTCCCTCCCCCTTACCCATATCCACCTCTCCGCTTGTGCGAGCAGCTGGCGCCTGTCAGTGTTTTCGGCGCGGGGCACCGGCTCCGCCAGCGGCCATGTCTGGCCTGGCGTCGGCGCGCGGGAGCTCGGCACCTCCGGCCGCGGCGGCCCCGGCGGCGCCGACCGGAGAGGGGAGGCGCCGGCTGGACGGCGCCCCTCGCAGCCCGCGGAGGGGCGCCGCCGCCCGGCCGCACAGGTGCCGTTGTGTTCGCGCCGGCGCAGGTGGCGCGCGGCGCCGCAGGAAGCCCGGTCTCCACCTGTCCGCTTTTCCCACGTTCGACGCCGCCGCCGCCGCCGTGATAAGGGTGTCGCCACTCTGGCTGAGGGTGGAGTGAGCAGAGGCCGGGTCGGCGCCCGCGCCTCGGAGAAGGGTTACGAAGCGCTGCACCCACACGGCACCCCGGCCGGGTCGGCTGCAGGCCTGGCCATGTGACGTAGCAGCCCACTGAATTCATGGATTAGTTGGGACGTTGTGTATACTGACAGCCTTGCTCCCCCCGACATTGCGTATCAGCGCCGCTCATAAGGAGCGAGTGCGCCTTAACCCAGCACGACGCCCGGCTGCAGTGCTGAGCTTGGTCCGTGTCAGGATAACTCCTCGGCGAAACCGTTTGTATCTGTCCGCCGGAGCCCCCCCCCCCCCTTGGTGTCTGCATTGCACGACAAGACGCGTGGGATGTGCAGGCACCATTCGTTCGGAAACGCACCACTTTGCGTTGAGGTGCTTTTGACACGCGCAATCGTCGTTGTAGCAGTGTTGGTGCCACTGGTGCCTCAAACCGCTTTCAGGGTGTAGGCACCTCTAGTGGTTTTCCTGCCACTTCCAAGCGTGGTTTCGTCAGTCACCACCGTCGGTGTCTGCAAACCGCTGTGTGGGATGCGGCTGGGCCCACTGCTGTCAACACTGCGTTCTACGTGACATCTCGGTCGGCACCATGTATATCTCAACTGGGTGTGAGGGTTTTGGGGCTTCACAGTAGTGCACTCAGCTGCTGAGGCCGTTATGGAGTCGCCTGCCTCTCACCCGGCCGGGAAGGACGGGGCACATGTCCTCAGCTGCAACACATTCAATAAGGTCACACACCACACACCACACCACACACACACCACACACACAAAACACACACACACACACAAACACATCACACACCACACACACACACACACACACACACACATCGCATCACTGACACACGCAAAACGCACACGCACACACACACGCACGTGCACGCACACGCACCACGCACATCGCAAACTCACGCACGACGCACGCAACGCAACACACACACCACACACACACACACTACAACACACACACACACACACACACACACACACACACACACACACACACACACACACACACACAACACACACACATATTCACGAGCGCACCTTCATGCGATTGTAGACACTTCAACACGCGTCTCCGAGTGGAAACAGAGCAGACTGCTGTAGGCTGACATAAACAGCATTCTATCACGCCTGAGCGGGTGTTCTCCAAGCAATTGTCCAGCGCCGATCGCGGCACTACCACGACTATAGCTTAGCTAGCAAGTGGCAGACTCGAACGTGAACATATGCTTACGGGTTAGTCGTCTTACCACGTTGGCTGGATTGCCCCGTGCCGCGCTGTATTCTTCCCAACAAGGGGACACGATCAGTCATGTTGCGTCATGTAACGTCATTTCACGGTCGTGACATGACATTACATGACGTAAACCCTCCGGTGGTATTTAACGAACTCTGCAAGAACCCTGCAATTCCGACGCTACCCGCGTAAAAGCTCGCGTATTGAAAGCGCAAAACATGCACTTATCGCGTTTTAGATGCAGGTGAGTGCGCCAAGAATCAGCGCGAGAATGAGCTGCTTGTTCACATAGCAATTAAATCGAAACTTTGGACACGCCCTGTGCTGTGCAGCAGGCTTTGTCTGATTCCACTTGCGCAGAATCGATTCTGATGGAGCCTGTTTGGGTCGTGATCAGTTTTGGAAATACCATGATATTACGTTTATAACACCCTACATAACACACTTGTTTTGATGTTAATTCAGTTATACTCATCGCGCTCCATCAGACACACACATATACCCTGTCAAACTGAGCATATCCTGTAGCTCGCATTTCTACATGAGCCGACTCGAGTTAGTCATAGGTTATGAAAGGAAATGACTAAACCTGACTCAGCAGCAATTCGTTTGAATCCGGAGTCCGTTCCGACTCCACCCGGAGTCCAGCACCGGTCTGCCGGACACGGCAGCGCTGTCCACGCGCCCCAAACAGCGACATGCCGGGAGGCGTGCGTGGCAGGATGTCAAGCTGCCGGCCCGAGGCGGTGTCGTTGCAGCCAGCGTGCACCACGGCCATGTTTCTGATAGCGTTCCGTCCCAAAACAGCTGTATGTGCGGTTGGCCGTGGCTGTTTGCCACGCGGGTGAGCGGGCTGTCAGCAGGAGCGGTGGCGTGTCGCGGCCGGCGCTGTCATCGCCGACCGCAGCAGGCCCGGCGCCCGCCGGCGTCGGGGCCCCCGCGGCGCCCGTCCGAGGCGGGGCGCTTCGGCCGCTCCGGAGAGCAGCCAGCTGCCGTCGGCCGGGCGTCTGGCGCGGGCTGCTCACGGAGAGGGTTCTGATCAGGGCTGCGCGGGAGCTCTGTGTCAGCTCGCGGTGTCCGCCCGTGGCGGGGCGCCTCGGCCGCTCCGGAGAACAGCCAGCTGCCGTCGGCCGGGCGTCTGGCGCGGGCTGCTCACGGAGGGGGTTCTGATCAGGGCCGCTTGGGCGCTCTGTGTCAGCTCGCGGTGTCCGCCCGTGACGCCACCATCCCCCGGTGATGCTCCGCTGCTGCTCGCTCCCCCAGAGCCCGCGCCCGGCGCTGAGGCGAGGGGCTGCCGACGGCGGCCGGCTCCCGCTCCCCTCTCGGCATTCCCGCGGGCTGGAGGCGACCGCCTCCCGCCGCCGAGCAGCGACGCATCGCCGCCGGGGGCGGGACGTCTCCTCGGCTTCCTCTCAGGTCTAGGCGCAGGCTCGATGAGGAGAGGAGCGGGGGAGAGACCATCTTCCCGGTCCCTTTCAGGTCCAGGCGCAGCTTCGGCGAGAGGAGCGGGGCGAGACCATCTCCTCGGTCCCTTTCAGGTCCAGGCACAGGTTCGACGAGGGGAGGAACAGGAGAGAGACCATCTTCCCGGTCCCTTTCAGGTCCAGGCGCAGCTTCGGCGAGAGGAGGAGCGGGGCGAGACCATCTCCTCGGTCCCTTTCAGGTCCAGGCACAGGTTCGGCGAGGGAGGAGCGGGAGAGAGACCATCTTCCCGGTCCCTTTCAGGTCTAGGTGCAGGTTCGGCGAGGGGAGGGGCGGGGGCGAGACCATCTCCTCGGTCCCTTTCAGGTCCAGGCGCAGGTTCAGTGAGGGGAGGAGCGAGGTAGAGACCATCTCTCCGGCTTTCTCACAGGTCCAGGCGCAAGTTCAGCGAGGGGAGGAGCGGGGGCAAGACCATCTCTCCGGCTTCCTCGTTGGTCCAAGCGCAGGTTGTGCAAGGGAGGCACTACCGCCGCAGGGAGGGCTTGGTCGGGAGGCGAGGCCGTGGCGCGGCCGCGCCCGCCCGCCCGCCCGCCTACGGCTCCACGGGGCGTGTGTTTGTCGAGACGCCGGATGTGTGCACTTCCGGCGCCAAGGGCGCACCCAGGCGCGCCAAAATGGAGGCTCGTAGCACCATCCAAGGGAATCGGCAGACGGATATATCTGTAGTCGGTGCACCGTTTGCATTTTTAGTTTGATTTAGTGCTCGCTTCTGGTTTGTTGAGTCACTTAGCTTGCGATTATCTTGAGGTCTAATTTAGCGTCAGTCAATCCATGCTATTTAGTATTAATTTGCATTGCTAATTTTAGTCTCTGTTCTGTCTGTTTCCGCTCTGTTTAGTTCTAGTCTAGTCTGTCCATTTCCGAGGTTTCGTTGTTTCCCTGTCAGCGTCCACGAGGAGTTGAGGCGCGGTGTTGGCGATGGGCGGTCATCAAATATAGCGCACCTAAAACCTCGGTGTCTTCGACGTGGCGGCCGTCTACAACTGGTGGCAGCGGTAGGATGGAGGGCCCACGTCGCAACTACTGCCGCGTCGACGAGATTTTCGCGCTCATTCGCCTGCCCGGTGACGCCTGCCTTATCTGGGGTCGCTGAGCGCGCCTCTGCGACCGCCCGCGGCCACTCGCCCGCCGGCCGGCCAAGTGACCTCCGGCCGGGTCGGTCTGGTGCGTGCTTCCTGCGCGGGACGCCGCGCTGCGTCTGAGCGGACGGCCGGTCCGGCTCTGCCGTGCGCAGCAGCGGGAGTAGCTGTGACTGATGGCTGCCAGGTGATACCGGGCTGCTGGCGACACTGTCTGGGTACCTGCGCTGCTGCAATGGTCGGTTAAGTACCTAGTCTTGCTTCATCTTTTTTTGGACTGAATTGCTTTCCTGATAGCATGGACTCTAAGCCTCCCGTTTCGGCTGATGTGGCTCCTGCTGCGCATTTGAGATCCGAGGTGGCTGGTCTGACGATGCCGAGTTTTGATGGACGTGGTTCGCTGAGACGCTTTCTTGATGATTTTCAGCGGTATGCCATGCTCCGAGAATGGACCGGGGAGCAAATGTCAAATGTCTTCCCGCTGTCACTCACTGGCATTGCTCGTGACGCATTCGATAGCTTGCCCACTCAACAGGCTGCCACCTTCGAGACGGCTGCTGCAGGGTTGAGGTGCTTTCGGTGCTAAGACCGTGACAGAGCATCACCTCGCCTTGCGTGAGTTGAGGTTTAGTGTGGGCGAGAGTCTCGATGCGTTTGTCATCAGATTTAGAAAGCTGATGGCTATGGCCTTCCCTACCCTCACCGATACGGGCTCACTGATGTTCAGCCATTTCCTGGCCACCTTGCCCGCTGACTTACATGCCGCTGTTATTGCGGACGGTATTTCGTCCTTTGACGGCGCCATCACTAAAGTGCGTAACCTGATTGCTTCACAGGCATATCTGAAGCAGTATCAGCCCAGTGTCCGCCGTCTCGACTGTGACGGTGAACTGGCTGTGTTGACGAGGAGGGTGATGAGCTTAGAGGCCGCAGTTCAGGCAGCCTCTCGTCCCGGTGGCACTTCTGCCGGTCAGAGACCACGGCTCGCGGTTATGTCTGTGCTGCGGTGGGCAGAATCATGTCCGCGATCGCTGCAGAATGCGGAACCGGAAGTGCTTCAAATGTCACTCAGTTGGCCACTTGGCCGTGATGTGCCCCCAGATATGGCTTGAGCAGTCTTTTCTGCAGGGAAACGAGTTGGGGTCCGGCCGCCGAGAGAGCAGTCTCCAGCGAAGCGTTCCACCACCGAGCGACCGGACCGCTCAAACTCCGATGGCGCTCAGTCTGAGTCACCATCGAATGTGATATCACTGACCGATGACATGCGTCTGACGGCGCGCCTCACTGGTGTGGATTGTCAGTGCCTTCTTGACACAGGTAGCTCGATCAGCGTGTTGCATAAGTCCGTGTTTGATGCAATGCCGAACCTGACACTGAGAAAGACATCTGTACAGGCCCGTACTGCGTCGCATTCTGAGCTCCCATTTCTTGGTCGAACTGTGGTGCCTTTCGACATTGCTGGCGTTAAGTGCACCGTACCATTTTTCGTTTCTGGTGTTACTGACGTGCCTTGCTTGCTCGGTGTTGATTTTTTGCAGCATTGTCCCTGTGTTATTGATTTGCGTGCCTAACAACTTTTTGTTACCCCCGTCGAGGCCGTTCGTTCAGCGTCCGCTCACGCTGTGACGATCGGCGACGTTTCTTTGAGTGCTGACAGAGTCGTCTTTCCTGGCACTGAGGTTATTTTAAAAGGTTTTGTGCAGAATAGTTTCTACAATGGCCCTGCTCTCGTCGAACCCGTTGATGAACTGAATGGTTTACTGGTCATCAGTGCACTCGTGACTGCCACTGGCTCCAGAGTGCCATTTGTTGTGCGAAATGTGACGACTGAGCCCATTACTATTCCCAAAAAGCGTGTCCTGGCCAGGTTGGAGGTTGGTTTTGCCGAGCAGCCACACTGTTCGAACGATGAGCTGAGGACTGAGCAAACTGTCAGACTGCGGTCTGACCAGTGTGGTTCCGACCTGTCGCCTGAGCAGAGAAGTAAGTTAGAGTCGCTACTCGAACGACACGCTGACATCTTTGACGGTCATATCGGGTTTACGGATCTGGTCACCCATGAGATTGATACCGGTGACCATCCTCCCATTCGTCAGCCCCCCAGGCGTGTTCCACCTCACCTGGCGGACGAACTGCATTCTCAGCTCCGTGAGCTAGTCAGTCAAGGTATTTTGGAGGAGTCTGATGGTGCATGGTCGTCCCCAACCTGTCTGGTGAAGAAGAAATCTGGTGTGCATACAGACTGGTTGCTGATTTGCGCCGCCTGAACGCCGTGTCAAAGGTACCAGCATATCACATACCGAGGGTTGATGATTCGCTTGAGGCATTGGCTGGCTCCGACACATTCTGCCAGTTGGATATGAACAGCGCATATTTTCAGGTTGCCGTGGATCCTAAAGACGGGGACAAAACTACCATTACCACACCGTTCGGCACGCATCGTTATACTCGCATGGTTTTTGGTTTGGCTGGGGCATCTGCAACCTGTGCCCGTCTTCTTGACGTCGTTTTGGGAGATGTGACTCCCCGAGACTGCGTTCATTATTTTAACGATATCATTGTGCATGGCTGGGGATTTGATGACGTCATTACCAAACTCGACACGGTTCTGCAACGTTTTGAGAGTGCTGGCCTTACCCTGAACCTACAGAAATGCTCATTTTTCACCAAAAATGTGAATTTCTTGGGACATGTAGTGTCCGCTAATGGTGTGTCCACCGACCCGGAGAAGGTCCAAAAGGTAGTGGACTGGCCCTGCCCGGGCACACAGAAGGAACTACGCAGTTTCCTTGGGCTGGCTTCCTATTTTCGCAAGTTCATACGAAACTTCGCTGAGATCGCTGCCCCCTGTTCCGCTTGGCCCAAAAAAACACAAAGTTCGTGTGGACTGAGGAAACGCAAAGCGCGTTTGACATGCTGAAGCGAGCGCTGTCGCGTGCGCCTGTTGTGTCATTTCCGCGTTTTTCGGCTGGTGCGGGAAGGTTCCGTCTCGATACTGACGCATCTGACCTGGGAATCGGCGGCAACCCTTTTTCAGGAGCAGGACGGTGAGGACCGTGTGATTGCCTATGCCTCTCAGAAACTGAGCAAATCACAGCGTAATTACAGCACAACCCGCAAAGAGCTTTTGGCGTGTGTCGTGTTCGTCGAACATTTCAGGCATTATTTGACTGGGAAACGTTTCGAGCTACGCACAGACCATGCCAGCTTGCGTTGGCTACTGACGTTTAAAAACCCTACTGGAATTTTGGCGAGATGGTTTGAAATACCTTCTGCATTTGATTTTGAGGTAGTGTTCAGACCTGGTGTTGAGAATGTCCCTGCCGATGTGATGAGTCGATGTCCCCAAATGACGTGTGACGCCGAAACCCAGACTGATGAACATGTGTGTGCGGTGTCTGCGAATTCCTGGTCTAACAGTTTCCTGCGACACGAGCAGGATCAGGATTCTGCAATTTCTGAGATTGCGAAACATTTATCTCTGGGCAAGAGACCAAGATCCTCTTCTGTAGACACTGAGTCGATTCCACTTTTGCGCCAATGGCACCGTCTGAGACTTATCGATGGTGTTGTCTTCCGCTGCTATCGGACTTGCGCTGATGGTGAAGACCAGCTACAGCTGGTTGTCCCAAAACAGCTGATACCCGGTGTACTGACGTCCCTACATGCCGGCCCTGCTGGTGGCCATTTTGGCTCAGAGTCGCTGACGTCAACGGCGAGACGCGAGTTTTGGTGGTGCGGGATGGAGGCCGTCATCAAAGATTTTTGCAGCCGGTGTGAGAAGTGCAACACACGAGCTACTCCTATTCCGTGCCCAAGGGCTTCAATGGGTGAATTGCTTGCCGAAGAACCTTTTGAGACTGTGTCTATCGATTTTCTATGTGGCCTGCCCACGACGACCCATGGGAACAAGCATCTTCTGGTGATCTGTGATCATTTTACTCGCTGGTGTGAAGTGTTTCCGGTCCCCGACATGACTGCCGCCACTGTTGCTGATGTGATTGTCAACCAATTTATCGCGCGTTTTGGGTGCCCCCGCCGCATTCATTCAGACAATGCTGGAAATTTCTCTGGCACTCTTCTTGCTGAGGTTTGTCGATTGCTGGGCGTTAAGAAAACGCATTGCTCTGCTTTCCATCCTGAGGGGAATTCAAAGTGTGAGAGAATGATGCGAACGATACTGGACATGTTGGCAAAGTACTTGGACGAGAACCATGGCGACTGGGACGCTCACTTGCCTCTGCTCATGCTCGGATACAGAGCCAAGGTACATTCTTCGCTGGGACACTCTCCATACTACCTGATGTTTGGCAGAAATCCTAGGTTACCAGCTGCGGTGCAAATCCAGGCACCATCTGCTGTCCCCAAGTGCGCCACGATTTCTGAGTATCTGTCCAGACTCACACAGCGGATCAAACTGTCCCACAAGTTTGCGCTGCAGGCCTCAAACAAGCGTTATGCGCGCAACGAGAGATTGTTCGACAAGAAGCTGACCATGTACCACTTTCAGGCTGGTGCCGCGGTGCATCTGTTCAAGAGTGTAGCTCAGCGAGGCCAGTACTACAAGTTTGTCAGGCCATGGAAGCCTGCGGTGGTTATGGCTAAGCTGTCTGACCTCAATTACAGGGTGAGGGTGTTGGGAGGGAAAAAGTCTGTCGTTGTTCACCACAATAGACTGAAACCTCGTTCCGATGACCCCTCAGCGCCTGTCGCGGGCCCAGACATGACTATGCCAGGCTCGGCGTTATCTGCGGACCACGAGGTTGGAGATCAGCCTTCACCCCGATCACCTCCGCCACCAGATGGCGCGTCACCGAAGGGCGACTCGTACTTGTCGCCATTTGCTCGTGGCACATTTCCAGCTGGCGAGAATTCGGTAACCGCGGCTGTTGCTGTGGGTGGCCCGGCGCCTCTCTCGACAGGGATGCCTGTTCTGTCAGAGGTGCAGGATATACCCGCTGCGGTTCCGGAGAGACATGTGGGTGAGCACGCCCCTGATGTGCCTGATGTTCCCGTTTCTGCTCCGGATGGTGGAGATGGACCACTGACCGCACCTGTGCTGGTGGCTGATGGGCTCGTGACCGCTCCTGTGTTGGTCCATGATGCGTCTCCGAGGGCCCCTGCTGCTGTGCCAGCCCCCCGGCGCTCTGACAGAGCCTTAGGCCACCGGATCGCTATTGTCCGAGTTAAGTCGTTGTTTGAAATTTTCTTAAGTTTGGCTAAATGTGGCAGAAATGCAATTGGATTACATGGGATAAAATATACTGCCTGGGTGCTTTTCTGGTGTCGTGTTTGGCAATGTCTTCGCAGGCCTACCGGTGTAGCGCCACCGGTTGGTGTGTCCTGTTAACGGGGCAGTGCACATGGGCATGACATGTCATTGGAGTGTTGCTCACTGACTTCACGAACCCTGTTTCCCAGTCCCCCAGTCATGCCTCAAGCCGAAGCTGTCCTTTATTATTACAATTACACGGAACTTACACCGCACTGTGGGTTGCGTGTGCTGCGTATGTCGTGTGTTTGCCTAGCGTTCGCAGATGGGTCGTCGCTGCGGCCGAGCTGCCCGCGGTTGTGCTGTCCGCGGCTGAGCTCCAGGCCGAGCTCTGTGGCCGTGATGTCCGCGGCTGGGCTCCGTGGCCGTGCCCCGTGGCTGTGCTCCGCGGCCGAGCTCTTCGGCCGAGATGTATGCGGACGGGCTCTGCGGCCGAGCTCTGCGTCGGTGTTCTGCGGCCGAGCTCCGCGTCGGCATTCTGCGGCCGTGCTGTGATCGTGCGCTGCGACGGAAGATTGCGAAGTGATGTCTTTTTTTTGGTTAACAGGGTCGGGTGTAGTCGGTGCACCGTTTGCATTTCTTGTTTGATTTAGTGCTCGCTTCTCGTTTGTTGAGTCACTTAGCTTGCGATTATCTTGAGGTCTAATTTAGCGTCAGTCAATCCATGCTATTTTGGTATTCATCTTGTATTGCCAATTTTAGTCTCTGTTCTGTCTGCTGCCGCTCTGTTTAGTTCTAGGTCTAGTCTTGTCCATTTCCGAGGTTTCGTTGTTTCCCTGTCAGCGTCCACGAGGAGTTGAAGCGCGGTGTTGGCGATAGGCGGTCATCAAATATAGTGCACCTAAAACCTCGGTGTCTTCGACGTGGCGGCCGTCTACATGTCCACTATATGTCAACCCCACAAAGCTTGAGATATATGACTTCCGAAAGTGCACCTATATATAAACGCGCTGAACTACCCAACTGTTCAACACGATTTCAATATGAAACAGGTTTTTTGATTCAACTCCGAACAACATCCTTCAGAACGTGATTATCACCGGCGATGTAACGTTAAGTATTCCTTAAAAGGGCACTTAAGATGCCCACACACGACGTACCACGTGGCGTTGGCGTCGGTCGTGAGCGTCGTCATCGGAGACCTCAGAAGCGGCTGCGTCAGCTCCGTAAGCACACACATGGGCGGAGAATGACCATCTTATATCGTAAAACGCGGTTTTCATTCCTGATAAGCTACGGGGAGGACCTAATTTCACATCCCATGTGACGTTTTTTTAAAGCAATGTGACAGCAAAATGTACCTTGAGGTAGCACTGTACAAACATGCCTAGCAGAAGCAATTCAATTTGACCTCAATAACTGGTGCCAAGTAGTTGGTTAATGCTCGGTGAGACTAACTGGTGCCGGCACCACATCCCTTATTCTCACATCTTTTTGGGATAATCCTCAAGTGGTTCGACCGTATTTATGTTAAAAGTTAACCTCATCAGACTCTGATGCGTTTTTAAAGACATCCGTTCAAAATCGGACGGCTCGTGGAACATTTCTCCCAGCGACTGTAAATCAATCTTCCAACGTGACCTGGCCATAGTCTCAGCTGATGCATGGTCTGACGCCGTAACAAGGCCCCCCAAAGGTCATGCGCCTGCGGGCTGAGCTGACTGACTCGCTCAATGCCGAACTGGTCCCGGCAGTGCGCGCAGGTCAGGGACTTGCCAGTGTCAGTCTCCATCCCGGATAAGTCGAAAGACGGCAGTCCGGTTTTTGGAGAATATCGTCACTCGCCGCCCGAATTAGACCTACTCCTCTCGAAAATTGTGGCATGTTCTAGTCGTATTGATACACTATCTAATTGAAAACTTGTGAAAAAACATTTTCCTTTTCACCATTTTCCAATGTGTAACAATATTTTCCCCTGTTGACAAATGAGTGACGTCACATTACGTCATATGCATCGTTGACCAATTTCCAATCGCCCACTATACATCAGTGGTTCGGTATTTCGGTATTTAGTTCGACCTGAACGCCAGCATTCCAAGGAGTTCGAGAGGGCTACCCCACATATTCATATCAACGTCCATTTCCAATTACATAACTGCACGAGAATGGGCACGTCAAAAACAGTATTGCCCGGCCCATTTGCAAGGCGCGCGCTTTTCATCGGGCGAACAAAGAACTGCCATTCATTCACGTTCATCCAGCGCGCGCTGCGTTTAGGGACAAGGTATGCAGGCACAATGGCACAGTCGTGACAGGCTGGACCTGCTAACGGGAATGTCGAATTTGATTTACGTAGTGTTGAGGAAACGAAGCGCTGGTAGGAAACTCCGTCGAACCGCACGAAGACGGTGATTAGCGGGGTGAAACTTATTTCTGGAGGATTACATTCGAGCGATTCATCGGGCTTTCGACTATTTCAACCCGGAGAGCGAGACGTTTTAAGTGACTTGTTGCTGACATTGAGGGAGGACGATTTAGCGTGCCGGTTAGCTGGCTGGAGAGCATACAGTACGGGGTGAAATTACTTTTGAAGGAGCACAAAATATTGACGTAGGAGACGATCAACAGTGCCCAAAGATCGATACGTCACCACAACTGCGAAAAACAAATCTACAAGTCAGAAAAATGAGCAGCGAGGCACGCAGAACTGAAATCTGGGGAGGACCTGCCAAGCACCTATAAGCTGTTTGCTACTGAGGGACATTGGGCTATTGTTTCACTGATGACGAGAAATACATGGCACATTTGAATGCGACAACAAAACAGAGTTCCAATCCATGGGGCGTCACTGGGTCACTCAGAGAAAATTCTCCAAATAGCAATGATCCAAGTTGTAGTCAGTTAGCAACACAACACCATCAGCATCTACCGATGCCTGGAACTACAGCTGATAAGCAATTCCTAAAACGCAAGCAACGGACTGACACTGCTGGCACTCCTCGCGGGATCTTCGACGAAAACAGGCTGACGCCAGGGAACAGAACCCCAATATCGCATGGCGGAGTAGGAGCCATACCCATCGCATCGCATGACGACCACAGCCGCGGAACAGCCAACAGCAGCCATCTCGAAGCGGACCGGCTGGAGGCCGTCCAAACGTGGCGTACACGGACCGCCAGCCGACCGGGCGCCGCCTGCGCCACCGGCGCCGACCCTGCTGCCGCCGGCGGCGTCGGCGGCGCCCCTCCCCGACTGCAGACCAGCCCCGGATGTGGGCCATCGAGCCCAATCGGACCATCAGTTGAGCTCATTGGCAGCGACTGGCGGCCCCTCTGCAGCCGGACGCCGGAGCGGCGCGGCTCCACAGAGGCCACGTGGCCGGGGTCAGATTGGCCCCGCTGGTTCTCGTTAGCGTACAGATGTGTTCCTGCCGCTCCGGCCCCACGCTGCTCAAGTCCCGCTCCTGTGGCCCAGGCGGAAGCCGACGTGAGCGGAGGCCCGGCACGTGCCCCAATGGCAGCCGCATTATTGCTCGACCACATTTTTGACACTGCCGAGTAGCTCGTTAGAAAATGGGGAACAAGGAAACGAAGCTGCAGCAGTGCAAGCAAGAGTAAGTGATTCCAGTGTCAGTAAAGTTCGATTCGTTTTGACTGTCTTGTTCTATGTTTACTGTATAGCTGCGGCTGGGATTTATGACATGTCAAGCGTCCGCCGTTTCGGTCCGTGAGTGTGAGGGGCGTTTGACGGTGGCTTATGTGCGTGCGTGCGTGTGTGCACGGTGTGCGTGTGTGTGTGTGTGTTGTGTGTGTGTGTGTGTGTGTGCGTGTGCGCGCGTGCGTGCCTGCGTGCGTGTGTGTATGTGTGTATGTGTGTGTGTGTGTGTGTGTGTGTGTGGTGTGTGTGTGTGTGTGTGTGTGTGTGTGTGTGTGTGTGTGTGTGTGTGTGTGTGTGTGTGTGTGTGCGTGTGTGTGTGTCTGTGTGTGCCCGCGCGCCCGCCCGCGCGCCGGCGCTGGAGTGTGTGTTTGGTGGAGGGTGAAGGGTTGGCGCCGGCCGGAAGGCGAGGCACGGACCCTGCGACCGGACGTGGCACCTGGATGCCCCTCACTGCCCTCCATTTAGTCGCCACCCATTCGCAGCCGTGGGAGGCCGGGCCCGTTCCCAAAGGAGCGGCCCGGCGCCGTGACGACGGCCGGGCCGGCGCCGGAAGCGCGCAGCCATCCTCTCTGGATGGCCTGCGTTGTGTGGCGAACGACGTCAGCCGCCAAGGCTTTTCTCAGGACTGCAATGATGCAACGCTGCAGTGGTCGGCATGCCGGCGGCATCTGTGCCGGGCGGCGCGCGCGGCTCTTAAATACACACTTCCGGGCGCGCGGACTTCGGCGGCGGCGCCGCACTGCAGGCCGCCGACCGACCGACCGTCGGACTGAGCGACTGCCGCGGCTGACTCAGACCGCCGGCTGGGACCACTGGCAGACTGACGGTAAGGTGAGACCACCAGCTGACTGGGGTGAGGTAAGATTACCAGGTGACTGTTGGTGAGGTGAGATTCCCAGCTGACTGAGAGTTAGGTGAGATTACCAGCTGACTGAGGGTGAGGTGAGATTACCAGCTGAGGGTGAGGTGAGATTACCCAGCTGACTGAGGGTGAGGTGATATTACCAGCTGACTGAGGGTTGAAGTGAGATTACCAGCTGACTGAGGGTGAGGTGAGATTACCAGCTGACTGAGGGTGATGTGAGACCACCAGCTGACTGAGGGTGAGGTGAGATGCCCAGCTTACTGGCACGATAAGCTGGGACTAACGGCTGAGTAACAGCGCTTATGAGAATGAATGACAAGGAGCTGGGCGACTCACGACTACGGGATCGAACTTTGAGACCCAAGGCCAATGCAGGATAACAAGGCTCAAATGGAAGTTTCGAGAAGACCCATGACCGAGCCGCAGAACAGCCGACCCCACCAAAGCATCCGTCGAGTGACAGGACACCGCGGCCCCGCCGCAGCCCCAGACCACAGGCCAATGTCCGGTGAAATACGATCATTCAAGAACAATTATACCAGTGATAACATGACAAAGATAACATAACAGCATAATCTCTTGGAAAGCTTATGTATGTCAACCAAGACATGACAAGCACATGGCTTGGATTACACTTTGATATAAAAGCCGGTTGAAGCCGTGGACACCACTACCTTGATTAAAGTTTATCCGCCTACGTAAGTGCTGAGGCCGATAGCGAATCGCAAAACAGAAGTGTGGAAACATTAATGAATTCTCCGCAAGGGCGGATCCGTGGAATCAAGTATTCCGACAACCGCTTTCACATTGAGATAAGGCTCTGCTCTTTCACGTTGAGGACGCAGCCCAGGTCTTTGTAACGCCTAGATAGCAGGCAGAGTGCGACCGATGCGCGGCACGGCGGTATCTACTGATTCGTCGGTTGGCCGCCATCATCGCCGCGTGTCGCCATGACGACGGCTTGATCGGAGACGCCGTCGGCTCGACGGCGTCTGAAGAGGATCCGACGATGGCCCGCCCGAGCAGGTCGCCACGGCGGCCCGACGTCCGCAGCCAAGTTTCGCTGGCAAAGCCACGTCTCAGATGCGATCGGATTCACCTCACAGACAAAACGCATGTATTTTCCGGGTGGGCGCAACATCGGCTACACGGCGCGGCTAGAACGCCGCACCAACTCGGGGCGGCGCCGGCGCCGGCGCCGCGGTCAGCGCGCGGCCCCGGCCGTCGCGGCCAACACCCACAGGCCCGCTATCACACGGGGCGGCGGCTTCACGTAAGACAACGCCCCAGGTCGCCCTGATCAGAGCCGGGTGGGCCGGCCGGCCGGCCGGGCCGAGTCCCGCACCGATCGGCGCCGATAGCGCCCCGCCTTGATCACGATCACACACAAACAGCGGCGCTGGCCGAGCTGCCTTTGATCGCCGCCGGCGCTCCCAAGACGGCGGCGACGGCGGCGGCGGCGCGGCAGGTCCGGATGCCTGGCGAGCCTGGCGAGCGCGGAGGGCAGCGGGCAGCGGCTCGCCGACGCGTCGGCCCGCCAGGCAGCGCCGGTGCGCTACGTCAGGTCGCTGAGGTTGATGGTGGAGTGCGGCAGCGGCTCGGGCACGGCGCCCAGCACGTCCGACTCGCTCAGCGGCGACAACGGCTCCTGCAACGGCGATTCGGCCTCAGCTCATGACACACCGGCGGCCGTCAGAATGGCGGCAGGCGACTCATGGCACAGACGACGCTGCCAACACGACGGAATGCTATTCACTCGGCAGATATGTGCGATGTTATTCGTGCCTAGGGTGACGTCACATTCACTGAAACGGAGGAGCAAACTACATGCCCCTAAACGCTGCATGTTTATAATGAAAGTCCAAACAATCTTCCTCCGGGAATACGTGCGTGACGTAAGATACACTAATCGCCACATGTTCTGCGGTGCCATCGAATGTCACTCTGTACATGCACTGGCACCGCTAGCTACAATATCGCGAATGCCGTGATGGGGACGAATCCGACGCGCTGTCGACTTCTGGCGTGGGAAACAAGTCGGCTAAAACAGCTACCGGGAAGTGGGGAGGGTCGTCACCTGCTGTCTGCTAACAATGGTGTGAAGGCACCGCGCGAAAAGACAACACCCCGTCTGCATGTCATCACACGGGCCCCAGGCACAGGGATCAATGACAGCCTTGACTCGGTACGGGGCTCGGTCGCGCCACCGAGACGTCGTGGGAAACGTGTGACAGCGGCCATTTGATGAGATTCGGCGTGACGAGGAACGTCGTCGCCTTCCACACCTCACAAAGGCTCACAGACGCCCACTTCGGACGTTAATCCTCGGAATGCACAGGCCAAATTGTGACCCATGGTTGTTATTAGCTTCACTAACTTCATATCGCGTTAGTTTCCAGGCTCATGGACGGATGGCGTCATTTCCGTCTAATGGAAGGACAATGGTGTAATGGTGGGAAAACATACACTGGGCGCACGAGAGCATGCGATTCGGACAGCAGCCCGTCATTACTCCACGGCGTGACCGAATGCCTTCGGCAAAGAACAGCGTGAGTACAAAAAGGTTTGCCCTTGCAACGCTGAGTCAACATCACACGAAACGGTTAAGCCTAAGTGAATTTCTGCGTGTGCAACCACATTTCGTGTCGCTGTGCATGATACTCTGCGGTTGGGTGAGCCGCCCTCAGTGCCTGTCGTAAGTTGGTGCTAAATATTAGCATATAAACACTGCAAATCACAGAAAGGAACGTTCTAATGATTCTGCCACCACAAAGGAACCACGCCTTACGCACACACATACAAATGCATATATGCAGGGCATGAAAACAGATGACGATCAGATCAGATCAGATCTGATCTGTCAGATCTGATCAGAAACAGGTCTGGGGCTGAGTCGATCTCATGCACCGGAACCGACGGTGGCGCCGCCCTGCTCTCCTTAGATCCGCTCTGTCATGTGCCAACATGCGTCATCTCAAGACGTCATTCAACGTCATTCAACAAAATACCAAGTGCCTGCATTTGAATGATTGATTCGTTTCATCTAAACTCTCGTTTATACGAATGCATGGAATTCCTCCACTAAACCCCTCGGACATGTCCCCTCCTCAAACTGGTGCCGCCAATGGCCGCGCTCAGGGCTCCAAACATGGCCGATATATGCGCAAAGAACGGTTTAAAAAGGCATCAAGATTCTTCACTACCTAACACTGCTAAAAGCTGCCGGGTAAGCCTGAGGAAAACCAGAGTGGGAAAACCTCTTTCGGCGGGCTCTACAGGAGAAGGATCGAAAAGGCGCTACGATTTAATAATTTGGCACGAAAACCTGACACTGCTTCCCATACACTTGCGAAATGTTCCCAATGGCACCATTTACCACCTGCGCTCGTGACCCGACGCACAGTGTGCCCGTAGGCGTTTGAAGGTTTACCCAAGTTTAGAGTCGTCCTAACCTGAACCGGCTAACGACCACCCCCGTCTCGGTCTCAACACCTCAGCATGTGCATGAGCGGGTTCGTTTATGTTCACGACCACACGTCACCCAGGCTGTCATCACCGGTCCGCCCAGGAGCGCCGGGGAGCGGTCTGTGAACGACAGGTCACCGGAGGACACCGGCAGTGCAGTGCGGCGGCGGCGGCAGACGACTCTACGCAAGCCCAGGCATTAGGAGCCGTTGCGCGTGGCGGCGAGCCGACCTGTCACGAGGATTCACCCGCCCGGCCGGATTCTTGGCAAACCGGGCTGGCTGGGTTAAGCTGATAGCGGCTTTTACACCCGCCTTACGAAATGGACCCTCAGGCCCATGCGCGCCACGGAGCCGACTGTGCGTCACTGGAGGTGTCTGACACATGAGCCGTTACCGGACTCAGGGCCAGCTGAACCAGCGCGCAGGACCCTCTGGTTGGCATTGAAGCGGCCGGCCCTGCGGGTCGGGCCGCTGAATACAACCTCCAGCCGGCTTTTGGCCCGCAAATCGGACCCTTAATCGTAGGTCCAGAGGGGCCCGAAGTGCCCCTCGGAACCTAAGGAAGGGGGACGTGCTCCTGTGCTCACTCCCCCGCCATTTCTGCCTGCACTACTGGTTACAATTACTCACAAGCCGTCCAAAGATTTGTGTGATTTTTAAAGTAGTTTCCATGCCGTGCCCCGTCTTCAGTCATGCGACTAGTTCAGCCCACCGATCGCTGGAGAACGATGACCGCAGCTCCTCATCATCGCTTGAATTTTGTTTACCCTGACCACTCCATCCACAGATGCCCGTTGGATCCAGAGAAATATTGGGCTTGCATCCCAAGATGGCTGCCGGTGGCGAAATTTAAGGGATTGCGGACAGAAGATGTATGACAGGATGCTGTTGACAGACAGGATAAAAGACAGTATGTTGTTAACAAACAGGGTGACAGGATGTAAGACAGGATGTTGCTAACAAACAGGATGACAGGATGTAAGACATGGTGTTGACAGACAGGATGACAAGATGTACGACAGGATGCTGGCAGTATGTTGGTTGTGCGTCGGGCATCGGTTAAAAAGGACTACAAACAGCCAACACGCCGCGATCGGCGACATCTAGTGAGCGCTACACAACGAAAAGCGATGATCGGCCAATCAGAAGCCCCATTTGTGGTCATTACTTTGTTGGTCTAGTTTGAAACGCAATAGTCTTAAGCGCAACATGTCTGAAAAACTTGATTTTAAGCTCAGCAAGTGGTACATTTTGGTTATTGATGAGGATATGTAAATAAATATGCCCCGGATAACTACGGCCTGGCCATTCCATTTGAAAACACCACATATGCGTGGATCTTTCCCTGAAATTTGAGCTACTATACAAAGTAACCTGCACACCGATTCCAGCCTCACATACAGGACACCAGCCCGGAATCTTAGACGCTTCCTCAGACACCACTCATCCTCGAAAAAGTCACGATTGGAGGCCAGGTTGGAGGCCAGGCCAGTCACGATTGGAGGCCAAGCAGCTGTTTCAAAAACCTTGATCGCCTAAAGCGCGACGCTCACCGCCGGTACCAGCTGACAGGCTGCTAAACCAGAGGCTGGCAGGCTGACGGACACTCAGAAATTCAGACGGTTTCTTAGTGACCAACTTGGCAAGACCTGGGTCCGAGCGCCGACACATTTCATGACCTGGGTCAGAAAGTCCTGCTGCGGACAGCAATGACATTCTCTGTAAATCCTGCTCACTTCCCAGAGTGCCGCAGCCCGAGTCTCAGTTTCATAAGACGGCGCTTCTCGGCGCATCAAGCGGTTTTTACGCTCAGCGGCGTGCCTGATGTCAAAGATCGGCATTCGCTTAAGACCATTATTACCCATAACGATGAGATACTCCGAAAAATACCGACGCCGGCTCGGCCACAGGCGTCATCTGGCGCTGCTAAGAGGCTTAGAAAGCACTTTGAGGCGCCTTAAAAGAGCTGGGATCAGATGTCAAAACGTTTCGTTTGACATGTGGAGCACGACGTCTCGGCTCCTTGAAACCAGCCCCGCGTGCACATGACCAGCACGTCTCGGGCTGGCGCACCCACACCGCCACGACGGAGCGATACTGATGACATCCAGACCTAGCGATCGGTGCTGCAGTGATATGTGCGCGGAACGGACAGTGGCGGCTGTTTCGGTGGTGATAATTAGCCACCCCACAGCTGGACCATCGCCGTAAAAATCGCTCAAGCCGGATGGCGTGATGGCTGGTGGAAAAACTGTCACGACAATCCCGCGATAATGTTCGCACCGCTTGTTTGCAGAGCTAGTAACACCATTCGCCCTCTTATAAAAAAAACAGGTGCCAAGCCATTGCCATTCATTCCGTACAGGTTTGCCCCCTGGCGAGAACCGCTCCATCGTCATGCATTCTCCGCCATCAGCAGACAGCGGAGCTCGGTTAGCGCCTTGCGCCGGCCTGACAGTGGGGCTCCGTTGGCGCCTGGCGCCGGCCTGACGGCGGTGCTCGGTTGGTGCCTTCAGCCGCTCTGACAGCGGAACTCGAAGCGGGGCTCGGTTGGCGTCTGGCGCCGGCCTGACAGCGGCGTTCGGTTGATGCATTGGGACGGTCTGACAGCGGGGCTCGGTTGGTGCCTTAGGACGGTCTGACAGCGGGGCCCGAAGCGGGGCTCGGTTGGCGTCTGGCGCCGGCCCGACAGCAGGGCTCGGCTGGCGCCTTGCGCGGACCTGACAGCGGGGCTCTACTGGCGCCTGGCGCCGGTCTGACAGCAGGGCTCGACTGGCGCCTGGCGCGGGGCTGACAGCGGGGCTCGGTCAGCGCCTGGTGCCGGCCTGACGGCGTGACTCGGCTGGCGCCAGGCGCCGGTCTCAGCTGGAAGCCGGGCGGCGGACACTCACCAGCGGCGGACGACAGAAGCCGTGCGCGGGCGGCAGCCCCGGGGCGTAGTAGAGCGCCGTGCCTGGGGACAGGGTCGTGCCAGGTCAGCGGTCGGCAAGCCGGCACACCACACATCGGCCGCCGGCACCGCACGCGCCCGCCGGCCGCCGGTGGGTTACACCCGGTGCAGCAGGCCGGGAAACCAGGGAGGTGGTGGACGCTCCGGTCAATTCCAGGGGGAAAGAGAAGGGCCGGGGATGTTGGCGGCGAGAGCGGCACCGCCGCCGCCTACGGCTCGACGTTCTCCTACAGGCTACAACCATGTCCGTGTTGGCGTAAATACTCAGACGGCGCGTGACGCATCTACTAATCACATTGAGCACAGCCAGCAGCTGACACTGATCCCGGCGGACCCCATGAGCCGCGAGGTCGTGCAGAACTACACCGGCTTACTGGCCGCTTAGGAAGCCGGCCGTAACCGGCCCCCGCCACCGCCTCCGTGTCTGCCTCAGAGGCCGAACCGCACATGCAGAACCCTACCGTCACGGCGGAGACATTTTTCGGGAGCCGCCGACTGACACTGATCATTCCCATCCGGCGGCGGCGGCGGCGGCGATCCGACTGCGGCGGCGGCGGCGCCCCGGCGGCCCTGTGAAGGACGCCGGCCGACCCGCTGAGCCGCGCTCAACGCCGCTCAGCCGGCGCCCGATCCTGAGCCGTGGGCGGCGCCGACCCACTGATCTGGCCGCCGACCGACCCGACCTTTGCGGCTCGCGCGGCCGACGCTCGCGCCGCAATCCGCCCGATCGCGGCTTCGGCGGGGGATTTCACGCTCCCATCACCAAAAATAGCCATGGCGTTCGGCGTTGCGTGACCGGTGATGCCTTGAGGTCGGGCGGCCGCGCTGCACCTGTGCCGCACGGCGGCGCGATCGTGGTAATGCCCGCTGCGGCTGGGCTCGGCCACCGCGACGCGTCTCCGGCCGGACAGAGACACGAACCAACCCTCGTTGCCCCAAGATGACTCGGTGCTCGGGCCCGGACCGACGACCGCCTACACAGCTCCATTCTACCAACTGAACCACGGGTACTTGTACGGATACGGAAACGGATACCGACGTCAGTCTCGTTGTGCGCCGCCGCGTTCGCCTGTGATCACCAGCTCGTGACCGCTGCACCGGCGAGGCCACCGCGAGCAGACCGGCCCCGCCGGGCGCGCAGCGGCACCGGCCGCCCCCGCGCGCCAGAGGTGCGGTCTCGCGTCGCTGAGACCTCCTGTCGGTGTACAGCGCGCGCCCGTCTCTGTGCGGGGCACGAGCCGGGCCAACCACGGGACGAGATGGGGCGCGTCGACTGGCCGGGCAGCTCGGGGCTCGAGCGGAAACACCTCCGGAGAGATGCTGCAGCTGCCTCAGCACGGGGCGGTGCCAGTGAACCCGGTCGCGGCCCACAACATTTGTGACAAATGCATAAAGGTACCCGGATTGGCGCGTTATGACACCACACATTCATTACAAGCGACCGCAGCCACACGCCGATCGGACGGCGGCTGTGAGGTCAGCCCGGCGCGCCCTCCTGCCACACCTCCTTCCACAGCAGCGGCTAACTCTGACCCCAGCGCCGAGGCCGGCCTACCTGGCTGGGCTGCAGCGGCGCCACCGGCGGCTGGCGGCGGCGCGCGGGCCTGGCCGGTCGGCCGGCGCTGGCGGGCGGCCGGCGCGCGGCCTGGCCGACTCCGCCGCACCGCCAGGTGGCAGCTGGTGACGTCAGTGCGCGCGCATCCCGAGTGGGCAGTACGCCGTAGACCCGGGGACAGCACGCCCACACCCAGCCGTCGCAGGTGACGCACCTGGCAGAGGGTGACGGGCGGGGGTCAAACGGGCACACTTAGGGGGCAGGTCACAACCGGGTCAGCCAAATCCACTCAGAGATCAGGTCACAGCTGGCCAGATGGGCACGCTCAGAGATCAGGTCACAGCTGGGTCAAACAGGTCCACTCAGAATTAGGTCACAGCTGGGTCAGATGGGCACGCTCAGAGATCAGGTCACTGCTGGGTCAGATGGACCCACCCAGAGGGAAGATCACAACTGGGTCAGATGGGCATGCTCAGAGATCAGGTCACTGCCAGGTCAGATGGACCCACCCAGAGGGAAGATCATAACTGGGTCAGACAGGCATGCTCAGAGATCAGATCACAGCTGGGTCAGACAGATCCACCCAGTTGGCAGATCACAGCTGGGTCAGATGGGCACACTTAGAGATCAGGTCACTGCTGGATCAGATGGGCACATCCACAGGTCGGAGCATTAACTACTTCATATTTGATGAGACCTAGTTTAAAGCCAAGCCAGCAGGTAGTGGAACTGGATACATCTAAACCAAGCACAAAGGTCAAACCGATCAAAGTAGATACAAAGAACAGCACACAGCAAAAAAAGGACATCTTGACAGTCGCAGCACCAATAATGTACACACACGTAATCCATCACTTTTTCATCCACACAAATGGAACCCATTTCCATGCAGCATCTCTGGAACATCCACGAGCGCCTGCCAGCACATCAAGACCCGCATAGCCCAAGCGGCAGGAGGTGTCGTTGGCCAGCAGCCGACAGGGGCCCCCGCTGGGCGGAGGAGAAGCCCGGGCCGTCGGTGCGGCGTCGCCGCTCACCGTGTCCCTGGCGCCGCTGGTGTCGGCAGGAGCGCGCGCCTCGGCTGGCGTCGGGCCCTCGTCGAACGCGTCCGGCCCCAGCTCGATGCCCAGCCGCCGGCACTCGTCCTGAGGCACGGCAGACGGCGTCAGCCTGCGCCGGCTCATCCACCGCCGGCCCGGTACGCAGCGGCCCCACCGCCGCCGGGCGCGAGCTCCCGGCGGGTCGTGCGGCACATCAACCATAGCCATTACTTCTGACACGGCACGACGGGCCAGCGTTCTCGCGTACTGTCAAGGCACTCCATGGTGCTGACTGGCGTTTCGGGGCGCGCCGACTCCTAAGACCATTTTGCGCCCACTGCCAAAGGACTCTCGTACATCTGCAAGACGCTTTGTCCAGCCGAGAGGGCCGCGGGGCGCACAGCAGCGACATGACACCGAATGACCGCCAGAAGTTCACACCGAAACACGGGCTAAACAGAAGCATAACTGCCGGCGAATAGCGGTGACTTGTCGAAGGGAGTACGCGACAAGCTCGGCGTGTGGGCAGAGGCCGCCTGGCCCCCGGCGAAAAGAGGCGCTACCACACAGTTGACCCACCTCTGTGACGTCACACTTGACGAACACCTCGGACGGGCCCGAATCGGTCTCCACCTCGAACGGCACGTACACGGTCAGCGTCTCCTGGCCGTCCGCCGACGCCGGCTCGGCCTCTGCGCACAGAGCAGTCAGTCAGCAAGCAGTCAGTCAGACGACATCACCCGACTCCTGGTGATGCTGTTCCGCAGTCGGAAACAGAAAAAAGAGTGGGGGATTCCGTATTCTTTCATGTGGAATGACGGTCCATCGTTACATCAGCGTTATAGGGAGACACTTCGCATGTTAATAGCATGTTGAAAGGCACCTGGTGACAGCACACCTGCTTTTTGAACATTTTACTTGCCTTTTCCGACTTCAACTGGTAGCCTCCCAGTATGCGCCATGATTTAAAGGAAACGTTATTGCAAGTGGGCCATGGTTTAAAGGAAACGTTATTGCAAGTGGGCCATGGTTTAAAGGAAACGTTATTGGAAGTGAACTGTATCTGCACATGCCCTTATTAACTGACTGTATTACAGTAAAGCATGGCGACCGCTGCATCACCAGCATCAAGTGGAGACTAACCCTCCACCCAGTTGAGGCTCTCCGGATTGAACTTGGGTTTCTTCTTATTCGGCCGAGGCCCGTCGTCAGCACGCGCAGAGTCCTCGGGTTTCAGCAGCTTGGAGGTGGACGTGCCGTGAATATCCTGCACGACACACGGCAGCTTCGTCAGCAGGCGTCGGCCCTCAGCCCCCAGCGGCCGGGCCAGCACCCCTCCGCCCGACCCTCCACCGCGCTCCGGCGGCCCTGGCAGCGGCAGGCGAGCATGGCAAGTCTCCGAACACACGCAGCGACGCGACTGCTCAGAGTCGCTGACGCCGAGCGGCGCGGCCACGGGCGAGCGGCGCGCCCGCCCGTCCGGCTCGGTCCGGGCCATCGGCCCGCTGCACAGCCGGAAGGGCGCTACACCGTCGCAACGCAGATGG
>NW_023596297.1:27768959-27783959 GCF_011947565.3 Pollicipes pollicipes | reverse complement strand
TGATAAATACGGATTGCGGTACGAATGGGATTGAAAAAGAATAAACGTAATCCAATCTGCAATGCAGTGCTCATTTCAAAAATGGCTTTCAAATCCATACGCGATTGCAAAAACGGATTGCCATCCGGCCCTCCCAGGTCTGTGGTTCAATCCCCCCATTCATGCTTTTCTTACGTAACTTTTACGGACCAATCTCCTGAATCATTTCCTCACCCTGAATGTAGTTTCTGAACTGATGTATCCTGTAATAGCTTGCCTCTGTTCCTGCCTGAGACGAACTATCTCCGAACAGGACGCATGTGTCTGTGTGTGTGTGTGTGCGTGCGGCGGGCAGGAGCAACTGTCAGGCACACTCATCACGCCACAGAAACCTTCTCCAGTCAACACTAATTTTAAGGTTGCGGGCCGACCGCCTGTCCCTCCCCCTTACCCATATCCACCTCTCCGCTTGTGCGAGCAGCTGGCGCCTGTCAGTGTTTTCGGCGCGGGGCACCGGCTCCGCCAGCGGCCATGTCTGGCCTGGCGTCGGCGCGCGGGAGCTCGGCACCTCCGGCCGCGGCGGCCCCGGCGGCGCCGACCGGAGAGGGGAGGCGCCGGCTGGACGGCGCCCCTCGCAGCCCGCGGAGGGGCGCCGCCGCCCGGCCGCACAGGTGCCGGTGTGGGCGCGCCGGCGCAGGTGGCGCGCGGCGCCGCAGGAAGCCCGGTCTCCACCTGTCCGCTTTTCCCACGTTCGACGCCGCCGCCGCCGCCGTGATAAGGGTGTCGCCACTCTGGCTGAGGGTGGAGTGAGCAGAGGCCGGGTCGGCGCCCGCGCCTCGGAGAAGGGTTACGAAGCGCTGCACCCACACGGCACCCCGGCCGGGTCGGCTGCAGGCCTGGCCATGTGACGTAGCAGCCCACTGAATTCATGGATTAGTTGGGACGTTGTGTATACTGACAGCCTTGCTCCCCCCCGACATTGCGTATCAGCGCCGCTCATAAGGAGCGAGTGCGCCTTAACCCAGCACGACGCCCGGCTGCAGTGCTGAGCTTGGTCCGTGTCAGGATAACTCCTCGGCGAAACCGTTTGTATCTGTCCGCCGGAGCCCCCCCCCCCCTTGGTGTCTGCATTGCACGACAAGACGCGTGGGATGTGCAGGCACCATTCGTTCGGAAACGCACCACTTTGCGTTAAGGTGCTTTTGACACGCGCAATCGTCGTTGTAGCAGTGTTGGTGCCACTGGTGCCTCAAACCGCTTTCAGGGTGTAGGCACCTCTCGTGTTTACCTGCCACTTCCAAGCGTGGTTTCGTCAGTCACCACCGTCGGTGTCTGCAAACCGCTGTGTGGGATGCGGCTGCGCCCAATGCTGTCAACACTGCGTTCTACGTGACATCTCGGTCGGCACCATGTATATCTCAACTGGGTGTGAGGGTTTTGGGCTTCACAGTGCACTCAGCTGCTGAGGCTTTATGGAGTCGCCTGCCTCTCACCCTGGCGGGAAGGACGGGCACATGTCTCAGCTGCACACTCATAAGGTCACACACACACACACACACACACACACACACACACACACACACACACACACACACACACACACACACACACCACACACACACACACACACACACACACACGCACACGCACACGCACACGCACACGCACACACACACGCACGTGCACGCACACGCACGCACGCACACGCACGCACGCACGCACGCACGCAACACACACACACACACACACACACACACACACACACACACACACACACACACACACACACACACACACACACACACACACACACACACACACACACATATGCACGAGCGCACCTTCATGCGATTGTAGACACTTCAACACGCGTCTCCGAGTGGAAACAGAGCAGACTGCTGTAGGCTGACATAAACAGCATTCTATCACGCCTGAGCGGGTGTTCTCCAAGCAATTGTCCAGCGCCGATCGCGGCACTACCACGACTATAGCTTAGCTAGCAAGTGGCAGACTCGAACGTGAACATATGCTTACGGGTTAGTCATCTTACCACGTTGGCTGGATTGCCCCGTGCCGCACTGTATTCTTCCCAACAAGGGGACACGATCAGTCATGTTGCGTCATGTAACGTCATTTCACGGTCGTGACATGACATTACATGACATAAACCCTCCGGTGGTATTTGACGAACTGTGCAAGGACCCTGCAATTCCGAGGCTACCCGCGTAAAAGCTCGCGTATTGAAAGCGCAAAACATGCACTTGTCGCGTTTTAGATGCAGGTGAGTGCGCCAAGAATTAGCGCGAGAATGAGCTGCTTGTTCACATAGCAATTAAATTGAAACGTTGGACACGCCCTGTGCTGTGCAGCAGGCTTTGTCTGATTCCACTTGCGCAGAATCGATTCTGATGGAGCCTGTTTGGGTCGTGATCAGTTTTGGAAATACCATGATATTACGTTTATAACACCCTACATAACACACTTGTTTTGATGTTAATTCAGTTATACTCATCGCGCTCCATCAGACACACACACATATACCCTGTCAGACTGAGCATATCCTGTAGCTCGCATTTCTACATGAGCCGACTCGAGTTAGTCATAAGTTATGAAAGGAAATGACTAAACCTGACTCAGCAGCAATTCGTTTGAATCCGGAGTCCGTTCCGACTCCACCAGGAGTCCAGCACCGGTCTGCCGCACACGGCAGCGCTGTCCACGCGCCCCAAACAGCGACATGCCGGGAGGCGTGCGTGGCAGGATGTCAAGCTGCCGGCCCGAGGCGGTGTCGTTGCAGCCAGCGTGCACCACGGCCATGTTTCTGATAGCGTTCCGTCCCAAAACAGCTGTATGTGCGGTTGGCCGTGGCTGTTTGCCACGCGGGTGAGCGGGCTGTCAGCAGGAGCGGTGGCGTGTCGCGGCCGGCGCTGTCATCGCCGACCGCAGCAGGCCCGGCGCCCGCCGGCGTTGGGGCCCCCGCGGCGTCCGTCCGAGGCGGGGCGCTTCGGCCGCTCCGGAGAACAGCCAGCTGCCGCCGGCCGGGCGTCTGGCGCGGGCTGCTCACGGAGAGGGTTCTGATCAGGGCTGCGCGGGAGCTCTGTGTCAGCTCGCGGTGTCCGCCCGTGGCGGGGCGCTTCGGTCGCTCCGGAGAACAGCCAGCTGCCGTCGGCCGGGCGTCTGGCGCGGGCTGCTCACGGAGGGGGTTCTGATCAGGGCCGCTTGGGCGCTCTGTGTCAGCTCGCGGTGTCCGCCCGTGACGCCACCATCCCCCGGTGATGCTCCGCTGCTGCTCGCTCCCCCAGAGCCCGCGCCCGGCGCTGAGGCGAGGGGATGCCGACGGCGGCCGGCTCCCGCTCCCCTCTCGGCATTCCCGCGGGCTGGAGGCGACCGCCTCCCGCCGCCGAGCAGCGACGCATCGCCGCCGGGGGCGGGACGTCTCCTCGGCTCCCTCTCAGGTCTAGGCGCAGGCTCGACGAGGAGAGGAGCGGGGGAGAGACCATCTTCCCGGTCCCTTTCAGGTCCAGGCGCAGCTTCGGCGAGAGGAGGAGCGGGGCGAGACCATCTCCTCGGTCCCTTTCAGGTCCAGGCACAGGTTCGACGAGGGGAGGAACAGGAGAGAGACCATCTTCCCGGTCCCTTTCAGGTCCAGGCGCAGCTTCGGCGAGAGGAGGAGCGGGGCGAGACCATCTCCTCGGTCCCTTTCAGGTCCAGGCACAGGTTCGGCGAGGGAGGAGCGGGAGAGAGACCATCTTCCCGGTCCCTTTCAGGTCTAGGTGCAGATTCGGCGAGGGGAGGGGCGGGGGCGAGACCATCTCCTCGGTCCCCTTCAGGTCCAGGCGCAGGTTCAGTGAGGGGAGGAGCGAGGTAGAGACCATCTCTCCGGCTTTCTCACAGGTCCAGGCGCAAGTTCAGCGAGGGGAGGAGCGGGGGCAAGACCATCTCTCCGGCTTCCTCGTTGGTCCAAGCGCAGGTTGTGCAAGGGAGGCACTACCGCCGCAGGGAAGGCTGGTCGGGAGCGAGGCCGTGGCGCGGCCGCGCCCGCCCGCCCGCCCGCCCGCCTACGGCTCCACGGGGCGTGTGTTTGTCGAGACGCCGGATGTGTGCACTCCGGCGCCAAGGGCGCACCCAGGCGCGCCAAAATGGGAGGCTCGTAGCACTATCCAAGGGAATCGGCAGACGGATATATCTGTAGTCGGTGCACCGTTTGCATTTTTAGTTTGATTTAGTGCTCGCTTCTGGTTTGTTGAGTCACTTAGCTTGCGATTATCTTGAGGTCTAATTTAGCGTCAGTCAATCCATGCTATTTTAGTATTAATTTTGCATTGCTAATTTTAGTCTCTGTTCTGTCTGTTTCCGCTCTGTTTAGTTCTAGGTCTAGTCTGTCCATTTCCGAGGTTTCGTTGTTTCCCTGTCAGCGTCCACGAGGAGTTGAGGCGCGGTGTTGGCGATGGGCGGTCATCAAATATAGCGCACCTAAAACCTCGGTGTCTTCGACGTGGCGGCCGTCTACAACTGGTGGCAGCGGTAGGATGGAGGGCCCACGTCGCAACTACTGCCGCGTCGACGAGATTTTCGCGCTCATTCGCCTGCCCGGTGACGCCTGCCTTATCTGGGGTCGCTGAGCGCGCCTCTGCGACCGCCCGCGGCCACTCGCCCGCCGGCCGGCCAAGTGACCTCCGGCCGGGTCGGTCTGGTGCGTGCTTCCTGCGCGGGACGCCGCGCTGCGTCTGAGCGGACGGCCGGTCCGGCTCTGCCGTGCGCAGCAGCGGGAGTAGCTGTGACTGATGGCTGCCAGGTGATACCGGGCTGCTGGCGACACTGTCTGGGTACCTGCGCTGCTGCAATGGTCGGTTAAGTACCTAGTCTTGCTTCATCTTTTTTTGGACTGAATTGCTTTCCTGATAGCATGGACTCTAAGCCTCCCGTTTCGGCTGATGTGGCTCCTGCTGCGCATTTGAGATCCGAGGTGGCTGGTCTGACGATGCCGAGTTTTGATGGACGTGGTTCGCTGAGACGCTTTCTTGATGATTTTCAGCGGTATGCCATGCTCCGAGAATGGACCGGGGAGCAAATGTCAAATGTCTTCCCGCTGTCGCTCACTGGCATTGCTCGTGACGCATTCGATAGCTTGCCCACTCAACAGGCTGCCACCTTCGAGACGGCTGCTGCAGGGTTGAGGTGCTTTCGGTGCTAAGACCGTGACAGAGCATCACCTCGCCTTGCGTGAGTTGAGGTTTAGTGTGGGCGAGAGTCTCGATGCGTTTGTCATCAGATTTAGAAAGCTGATGGCTATGGCCTTCCCTACCCTCACCGATACGGGCTCACTGATGTTCAGCCATTTCCTGGCCACCTTGCCCGCTGACTTACATGCCGCTGTTATTGCGGACGGTATTTCGTCCTTTGACGGCGCCATCACTAAAGTGCGTAACCTGATTGCTTCACAGGCATATCTGAAGCAGTATCAGCCCAGTGTCCGCCGTCTCGACTGTGACGGTGAACTGGCTGTGTTGACGAGGAGGGTGATGAGCTTAGAGGCCGCAGTTCAGGCAGCCTCTCGTCCCGGTGGCACTTCTGCCGGTCAGAGACCACGGCTCGCGGTTATGTCTGTGCTGCGGTGGGCAGAATCATGTCCGCGATCGCTGCAGAATGCGGAACCGGAAGTGCTTCAAATGTCACTCAGTTGGCCACTTGGCCGTGATGTGCCCCCAGATATGGCTTGAGCAGTCTTTTCTGCAGGGAAACGAGTTGGGGTCCGGCCGCCGAGAGAGCAGTCTCCAGCGAAGCGTTCCACCACCGAGCGACCGGACCGCTCAAACTCCGATGGCGCTCAGTCTGAGTCACCATCGAATGTGATATCACTGACCGATGACATGCGTCTGACGGCGCGCCTCGCTGGTGTGGATTGTCAGTGCCTTCTTGACACAGGTAGCTCGATCAGCGTGTTGCATAAGTCCGTGTTTGATGCAATGCCGAACCTGACACTGAGAAAGACATCTGTACAGGCCCGTACTGCGTCGCATTCTGAGCTCCCATTTCTTGATCGAACTGTGGTGCCTTTCGACATTGCTGGCGTTAAGTGCACCGTACCATTTTTCGTTTCTGATGTTACTGACGTGCCTTGCTTGCTCGGTGTTGATTTTTTGCAGCATTGTCCCTGTGTTATTGATTTGCGTGCAAAACAACTTTTTGTTACCCCCGTCGAGGCCGTTCGTTCAGCGTCCGCTCACGCTGTGACGATCGGCGACGTTTCTTTGAGTGCTGACAGAGTCGTCTTTCCTGGCACTGAGGTTATTTTAAAAGGTTTTGTGCAGAATAGTTTCTACAATGGCCCTGCTCTCGTCGAACCCGTTGATGAACTGAATGGTTTACTGGTCATCAGTGCACTCGTGACTGTCGCTGGCTCCAGAGTGCCATTTGTTGTGCGAAATGTGACGACTGAGCCCATTACTATTCCCAAAAAGCGTGTCTGGCCAGGTTGGAGGTTGGTTTTGCCGAGCAGCCACACTGTTCGAACGATGAGCTGAGGACTGAGCAAACTGTCAGACTGCGGTCTGACCAGTGTGGTTCCGACCTGTCGCCTGAGCAGAGAAGTAAGTTAGAGTCGCTACTCGAACGACACGCTGACATCTTTGACGGTCATATCGGGTTTACGGATCTGGTCACCCATGAGATTGATACCGGTGACCATCCTCCCATTCGTCAGCCCCCCAGGCGTGTTCCACCTCACCTGGCGGACGAACTGCATTCTCAGCTCCGTGAGCTAGTCAGTCAAGGTATTTTGGAGGAGTCTGATGGTGCATGGTCGTCCCCAACCTGTCTGGTGAAGAAGAAATCTGGTGTGCATACAGACTGGTTGCTGATTTGCGCCGCCTGAACGCCGTGTCAAAGGTACCAGCATATCACATACCGAGAGTTCATGATTCGCTTGAGGCATTGGCTGGCTCCGACACATTCTGCCAGTTGGATATGAACAGCGCATATTTTCAGGTTGCCGTGGATCCTAAAGACGGGGACAAAACTACCATTACCACACCGTTCGGCACGTATCGTTATACTCGCATGGTTTTTGGTTTGGCTGGGGCACCTGCAACCTGTGCCCGTCTTCTTGACGTCGTTTTGGGAGATGTGACTCCCCGAGACTGCGTTCATTATTTTGACGATATCATTGTGCATGGCTGTGGATTTGATGACGTCATTACCCAACTCGACACGGTTCTGCAACGTTTTGAGAGTGCTGGCCTTACCCTGAACCTACAGAAATGCTCATTTTTCACCAAAAATGTGAATTTCTTGGGACATGTAGTGTCCGCTAATGGTGTGTCCACCGACCCGGAGGAGGTCCAAAAGGTAGTGGACTGGCCCTGCCCGGGCACACAGAAGGAACTAAGCAGTTTCCTTGGGCTGGCTTCCTATTTTCGCAAGTTCATACGAAACTTCGCTGAGATCGCTGCCCCCTGTTCCGCTTGGCCCAAAAAAACACAAAGTTCGTGTGGACTGAGGAAACGCAAAGCGCGTTTGACATGCTGAGGCGAGCGCTGTCGCGTGCGCCTGTTGTGTCATTTCCGCGTTTTTCGGCTGGTGCGGGAAGGTTCCGTCTCGATACTGACGCATCTGACCTGGGAATCGGGGCAACCCTTTTTCAGGAGCAGGACGGTGAGGACCGTGTGATTGCCTATGCCTCTCAGAAACTGAGCAAATCACAGCGTAATTACAGCACAACCCGCAAAGAGCTTTTGGCGTGTGTCGTGTTCGTCGAACATTTCAGGCACTATTTGACTGGGAAACGTTTCGAGCTACGCACAGACCATGCCAGCTTGCGTTGGCTCCTGACGTTTAAAAACCCTACTGGAATTTTGGCGAGATGGTTTGAAATACCTTCTGCATTTGATTTTGAGGTAGTGTTCAGACCTGGTGTTGAGAATGTCCCTGCCGATGTGATGAGTCGATGTCCCCAAATGACGTGTGACGCCGAAACCCAGACTGATGAACATGTGTGTGCGGTGTCTGCGAATTCCTGGTCTAACAGTTTCCTGCGACACGAGCAGGATCAGGATTCTGCAATTTCTGAGATTGCGAAACATTTATCTCTGGGCAAGAGACCAAGATCCTCTTCTGTAGACACTGAGTCGATTCCACTTTTGCGCCAATGGCACCGTCTGAGACTTATCGATGGTGTTGTCTTCCGCTGCTATCGGACTTGCGCTGGATGGTGAAGACCAGCTACAGCTGGTTGTCCCAAAACAGCTGATACCCGGTTGTACTGACGTCCCTACATGCCGGCCCTGCTGGTGGCCATTTTGGCTCAGAGTCGCTGACGTCAACGGCGAGACGCGAGTTTTGGTGGTGCGGGGATGGAGGCCGTCATCAAAGATTTTTGCAGCCGGTGTGAGAAGTGCAACACACGAGCTACTCCTATTCCGCGCCCAGGGCTTCAATGGGTGAATTGCTTGCCGAAGAACCTTTGAGACTGTTGTCTATCGATTTTCTATGTGGCCTGCCCACGACGACCCATGGGAACAAGCATCTTCTGGTGATCTGTGATCATTTTACTCGCTGGTGTGAAGTGTTTCCGGTCCCCGACATGACTGCCGCCACTGTTGCTGATGTGATTGTCAACCAATTTATCGCGCGTTTCGGGTGCCCCCGCCGCATTCATTCAGACAATGCTGCAAATTTCTCTGGCACTCTTCTTGCTGAAGTTTGTCGATTGCTGGGCGTTGAGAAAACGCATTGCTCTGCTTTCCATCCTGAGGGGAATTCAAAGTGTGAGAGAATGATGCGAACGATACTGGACATGTTGGCAAAGTACTTGGACGAGAACCATGGCGGCTGGGACGCTCACTTGCCTCTGCTCATGCTCGGATACAGAGCCAAGGTACATTCTTCGCTGAGACACTCTCCATACTACCTGATGTTTGGCAGAAATCCTAGGTTACCAGCTGCGGTGCAAATCCAGGCACCATCTGCTGTCCCCAAGTGCGCCACGATTTCTGAGTATCTGTCCAGACTCACACAGCGGATCAAACTGTCCCACAAGTTTGCGCTGCAGGCCTCAAACAAGCGTCATGCGCGCAACAAGAGATTGTTCGACAAGAAGCTGACCATGTACCACTTTCAGGCTGGTGACGCGGTGTATCTGTTCAAGAGTGTAGCTCAGCGAGGCCAGTACTACAAGTTTGTCAGGCCATGGAAGCCTGCGGTGGTTATGGCTAAGCTGTCTGACCTCAATTACAGGGTGAGGGTGTTGGGAGGGAAAAAGTCTGTCGTTGTTCACCACAATAGACTGAAACCTCGTTCCGATGACCCCTCAGTGCCTGTCGCAGGCCCAGACATGACTATTCCAGGCTCGGCGTTATCTGCGGACCACGAGGTTGGAGATCAGCCTTCACCCCGATCACCTCCGCCACCAGATGGCGCGTCACCGAAGGGCGACTCGTACTTGTCGCCATTTGCTCGTGGCACATTTCCAGCTGGCGAGAATTCGGTAACCGCGGCTGTTGCTGTGGGTGGCCCGGCGCCTCTCTCGACAGGGATGCCTGTTCTGTCAGAGGTGCAGGATATATCCGCTGCGGTTCCGGAGAGACATGTGGGTGAGCACGCCCCTGATGTGCCTGATGTTCCCGTTTCTGCTCCGGATGGTGGAGATGGACCACTGACCGCACCTGTGCTGGTGGCTGATGGGCTCGTGACCGCTCCTGTGTTGGTCCATGATGCGTCTCCGAGGGCCCCTGCTGCTGTGCCAGCCCCCCGGCGCTCTGACAGAGCTTTAGGCCACCGGATCGCTATTGTCCGAGTTAAGTCGTTGGTTAAAATTTTCTTAAGTTTGGCTAAATGTGGCAGAAATGCAATTGGATTACATGGGATAAAATGTACTGCCTGGGTGCTTTTCTGGTGTCGTGTTTGGCAATGTCTTCGCAGGCCTACGGGTGTAGCGCTACCTGTTGGTGTGTCCTGTTAACGGGACAGTGCACATGGGCATGACATGTATAGGAGTGTTGCTCACTGACTTCACGAACCCTGTTTCCCAGTCCCCCAGTCATGCCTCAAGCCGAAGCTGTCCTTTATTATTACAATTACACGGAACTTACACCGCACTGTGGGTTGCGTGTGCTGCGTATGTCGTGTGTTTGCCTAGCGTTCGCAGATGGGTCGTCGCTGCGGCCGAGCTGCCCGCGGTTGTGCTGTCCGCGGCTGAGCTCCAGGCCGAGCTCTGTGGCCGTGATGTCCCCGGCTGGGCTCCGTGGCCGTGCCCCGTGGCTGTGCTCCGCGGCCGAGCTCTTCGGCCGAGATGTATGCGGACGGGCTCTGCGGCCGAGCTCTGCGTCGGTGTTCTGCGGCCGAGCTCCGCGTCGGCATTCTGCGGCCGTGCCGTGATCGTGCGCTGCGACGGAAGATTGCGAAGTGATGTCTTTTTTTTGGTTAACAGGGTCGGGTGTAGTCGGTGCACCGTTTGCATTTCTAGTTTGATTTAGTGCTCGCTTCTCGTTTGTTGAGTCACTTAGCTTGCGATTATCTTGAGGTCTAATTTAGCGTCAGTCAATCCATGCTATTTTAGTATTCATTTTGTATTGCTAATTTTAGTCTCTGTTCTGCCTGTTTCCGCCCTGTTTAGTTCTAGGTCTAGTCTGTCCATTTCCGAGGTTTCGTTGTTTCCCTGTCAGCGTCCACGAGGAGTTGAAGCGCGGTGTTGGCGATAGGCGGTCATCAAATATAGTGCACCTAAAACCTCGGTGTCTTCGACGTGGCGGCCGTCTACATGTCCACTATATGTCAACCCCACAAAGCTTGAGATATATGACTTCCGAAAGTGCACCTATATATTAACGCACTGAACTACCCAACTGCTCAACACGATTTCAATATGAAACAGGTTTTTTGATTCAACTCCGAACAACATCCTTCAGAACGTGATTATCCCCAGCGATGTAACGTTAAGTATTCCTTAAAAGGGCACTTAAGATGCCCACACACGACGTACCACGTGGCGTTGGCGTCGGTCGTGAGCGTCGTCATCGGAGACCTCAGAAGCGGCTGCGTCAGCTCCGTAAGCACACACATGGGCGGAGAATGACCATCTTATATCGTAAAACGCGGTTTTCATTCCTGATAAGCTACGGGGAGGACCTGATTTCACATCCCATGTGACGTTTTTTAAAGCAATATGACAGCAAAATGTACCTTGAGGTAGCACTGTACAAACATGCCTAGCAGAACCAATTCAATTTGACCTCAGTAACTGGTGCCAAGTAGTTGGTTAATGCTCGGTGAGACTAACTGGTGCCGGCACCACATCCCTTATTCTCACATCTTTTTGGGATAATCCTCAAGTGGTTCGACCGTATTTATGTTAAAAGTTAACCTCATCAGACTCTGATGCGTTTTTAAAGACATCCGTTCAAAATCGGACGGCTCGTGGAACATTTCTTCCCAGCGACTGTAAATCAATCTTCCAACGTGACCTGGCCATAGTCTCAGCTGATGCATGGTCTGACGCCGTAACAAGGCCCCCAAAGGTCATGCGCCTGTGGGCTGAGCTGACTGACTCGCTCAATGCCGAACTGGTCCCGGCAGTGCGCGCAGGTCAGGGACTTGCCAGTGTCAGTCTCCATCCCGGATAAGTCGAAAGACGGCAGTCCGGTTTTTGGAGAATATCGTTACTCGCCGCCCGAATTAGACCGACTCCTCTCGAAAATTGTGGCATGTTCTAGTCGTATTGATACACTATCTAATTGAAAACTTGTGAAAAAACATTTTCCTTTTCACCATTTTCCAATGTGTAACAATATTTTCCCCTGTTGACAAATGAGTGACGTCACATTACGTCATATGCATCGTTGACCAATTTCCAATCGCCCACTATACATCAGTGGTTCGGTATTTCGGTATTTAGTTCGACCTGAACGCCAGCATTCCAAGGAGTTCGAGAGGGCTACCCCACATATTCATATCAACGTCCATTTCCAATTACATAACTGCACGAGAATGGGCACGTCAAAAACAGTATTGCCCGGCCCATTTGCAAGGCGCGCGCTTTTCATCGGGCGAACAAAGAACTGCCATTCATTCACGTTCATCCAGCGCGCGCTGCGTTTAGGGACAAGGTATGCAGGCACAATGGCACAGTCGTGACAGGCTGGACCTGCTAACGGGAATGTCGAATTTGATTTACGTAGTGTTGAGGAAACGAAGCGCTGGTAGGAAACTCCGTCGAACCGCACGAAGACGGTGATTAGCGGGGTGAAACTTATTTCTGGAGGATTACCTTCGAGCGATTCATCGGGCTTTCGACTATTTCAACCCGGAGAGCGAGACGTTTTAAGTGACTTGTTGCTGACATTGAGGGAGGACGATTTAGCGTGCCGGTTAGCTGACTGGAGAGCATACAGTACGGGGTGAAATTACTTTTGAAGGAGCACAAAATATTGACGTAGGAGACGATCAACAGTGCCCAAAGATCGATACGTCACCACAACTGCGAAAAACAAATCTACAAGTCAGAAAAATGAGCAGCGAGGCACGCAGAACTGAAATCTGGGGAGGACCTGCCAAGCACCTATAAGCTGTTTGTTACTGAGGGACATTGGGCTATTGTTTCACTGATGACGAGAAATACATGGCACATTTGAATGCGACAACAAACAGAGTTCCAATCCATGGGGCGTCACTGGGTCACTCAGAGAAAATTCTCCAAATAGCAATGATCCAAGTTGTAGTCAGTTAGCAACACAACACCATCAGCATCTACCGATGCCTGGAACTACGGCTGATAAGCAATTCCTAAAACGCAAGCAACGGACTGACACTGCTGGCACTCCTCGCGGGATCTTCGACGAAAACAGGCTGACGCCAGGGAACAGAACCCCAATATCGCATGGCGGAGTAGGAGCCATACCCATCGCATCGCATGACGACCACAGCCGCGGAACAGCCAACAGCAGCCATCTCGAAGCGGACCGGCTGGAGGCCGTCCAAACGTGGCGTACACGGACCGCCAGCCGACCGGGCGCCGCCTGCGCCACCGGCGCCGACCCTGCTGCCGCCGCGGCGTCGGCGGCGCCCCTCCCCGACTGCAGACCAGCCCCGGATGTGGGCCATCGAGCCCAATCGGACCATCAGTTGAGCTCATTGGCAGCGACTGGCGGCCCTCTGCAGCCGGACGCCGGAGCGGCGCGGCTCCACAGAGGCCACGTGGCCGGGGTCAGATTGGCCCCGCTGGTTCTCGTTAGCGTACAGATGTGTTCCTGCCGCTCCGGCCCCACGCTGCTCAAGTCCCGCTCCTGTGGCCCAGGCGGAAGCCGACGTGAGCGGAGGCCCGGCATGTGCCCCAATGGCAGCCGCATTATTGCTCGACCACATTTTGACACTGCCGAGTAGCTCGTTAGAAAATGGGGAACAAGGAAACGAAGCTGCAGCAGTGCAAGCAAGAGTAAGTGATTCCAGTGTCAGTAAAGTTCGATTCGTTTTGACTGTCTTGTTCTATGTTTACTGTATAGCTGCGGCTGGGATTTATAACATGTCAAGCGTCCGCCGTTTCGGTCCGTGATGTGAGGGGCGTTTGACGGTGGCTTATGTGCGTGCGTGGTGTGTGCACGGTGTGCGTGCGTGTGTGTGTGTGTGTGTGTGTGTGTGTGTGTGTGTGTGTGTGTGTGTGTGTGTGTGTGTGGTGTGTGTGTGTGTGTGTGTGTGGTGTGCGCGCGGTGCCTGCGTGCGTGTGTGGCACGTGTGTGTGTGTGTGTGTGTGTGTGTGTGTGTGTGTGTGTGTGTGTGTGTGTGTGTGTGTGTGTGTGTGTGTGTGTGTGTGTGTGTGTGTGTGTGTGTGTGTGTGTGGTGTGTGTGCGTGTGTGTGTGTCTGTGTGTGCCCGCGCGCCCGCCCGCGCGCCGGCGCTCGAGTGTGTGTTTGGTGGAGGGTGAAGGGTGGCGCCGGCCGGAAGGCGAGGCACGGACCCTGCGACCGGACGTGGCACCTGGATGCCCCTCACTGCCCTCCATTTAGTCGCCACCCATTCGCAGCCGTGGGAGGCCGGGCCCGTTCCCAAAGGAGCGGCCGGGCGCCGTGACGACGGCCGGGCCGGCGCCGGAAGCGCGCAGCCATCCTCTCTGGATGGCCTGCGTTGTGTGGCGAACGACGTCAGCCGCCAAGGCTTTTCTCAGGACTGCAATGATGCAACGCTGCAGTGGTCGGCAGGCCGGCGGCATCTGTGCTGGGCGGCGCGCGCGGCTCTTAAATACACACTTCCGGCGCGCGGACTTCGGCGGCGGCGCCGCACTGCAGGCCGCCGACCGACCGACCGTCGGACTGAGCGACTGCCGCGGCTGACTCAGACCGCCGGCTGGGACCACCGGCAGACTGACGGTGAGGTGAGACCACCAGCTGACTGGGGTGAGGTAAGATTACCAGCTGACTGAGGGTGAGGTGAGATTCCCAGCTGACTGAGAGTTAGGTGAGATTACCAGCTGACTGAGGGTGAGGTGCGATTACCAGCTGACTGAGGGTGAGGTGAGATTACCAGCTGACTGAGAGAGTTAGGTGAGATTACCAGCTGACTGAGGGTGAGGTGAGATTACCAGATGACTGACGGTGAGGTGAGACCACCAGCTGACTGAGGGTGAGGTGATATTACCAGCTGACTGAGGGTGAAGTGAGATTACCAGCTGACTGAGGGTGGGTGAGATTACCAGCTGACTGAGGGTGATGTCAGACCACCAGCTGACTGAGGGTGAGGTGAGGTGGACGCCCAGCTGACTGGCACGATAAGCTGGGACTAACGGCTGAGTAACAGCGCTTATGAGAATGAATGACAAGGAGCTGGGCGACTCACGACTACGGGATCGAACTTTGAGACCCAAGGCAATGCAGGATAACAAGGCTCAAATGGAAGTTTCGAGAAGACCCATGACCGAGCCGCAGAACAGCCGACCCAACCAAAGCATCCGTCGATGACAGGACACCGCGGCCCGCCGCAGCCCCAGACCACAGGCCAATGTCCGGTGAAATACGATCATTCAAGAACAATTATACCA
>NW_023596297.1:27707564-27768949 GCF_011947565.3 Pollicipes pollicipes | reverse complement strand
ATTTTGCATTGCTAATTTTAGTCTCTGTTCTGTCTGTTTCCGCTCTGTTTAGTTCTAGGTCTAGTCTGTCCATTTCCGAGGTTTCGTTGTTTCCCTGTCAGCGTCCACGAGGAGTTGAGGCGCGGTGTTGGCGATGGGCGGTCATCAAATATAGCGCACCTAAAACCTCGGTGTCTTCGACGTGGCGGCCGTCTACAACTGGTGGCAGCGGTAGGATGGAGGGCCCACGTCGCAACTACTGCCGCGTCGACGAGATTTTCGCGCTCATTCGCCTGCCCGGTGACGCCTGCCTTATCTGGGGTCGCTGAGCGCGCCTCTGCGACCGCCCGCGGCCACTCGCCCGCCGGCCGGCCAAGTGACCTCCGGCCGGGTCGGTCTGGTGCGTGCTTCCTGCGCGGGACGCCGCGCTGCGTCTGAGCGGACGGCCGGTCCGGCTCTGCCGTGCGCAGCAGCGGGAGTAGCTGTGACTGATGGCTGCCAGGTGATACCGGGCTGCTGGCGACACTGTCTGGGTACCTGCGCTGCTGCAATGGTCGGTTAAGTACCTAGTCTTGCTTCATCTTTTTTTGGACTGAATTGCTTTCCTGATAGCATGGACTCTAAGCCTCCCGTTTCGGCTGATGTGGCTCCTGCTGCGCATTTGAGATCCGAGGTGGCTGGTCTGACGATGCCGAGTTTTGATGGACGTGGTTCGCTGAGACGCTTTCTTGATGATTTTCAGCGGTATGCCATGCTCCGAGAATGGACCGGGGAGCAAATGTCAAATGTCTTCCCGCTGTCGCTCACTGGCATTGCTCGTGACGCATTCGATAGCTTGCCCACTCAACAGGCTGCCACCTTCGAGACGGCTGCTGCAGGGTTGAGGTGCTTTCGGTGCTAAGACCGTGACAGAGCATCACCTCGCCTTGCGTGAGTTGAGGTTTAGTGTGGGCGAGAGTCTCGATGCGTTTGTCATCAGATTTAGAAAGCTGATGGCTATGGCCTTCCCTACCCTCACCGATACGGGCTCACTGATGTTCAGCCATTTCCTGGCCACCTTGCCCGCTGACTTACATGCCGCTGTTATTGCGGACGGTATTTCGTCCTTTGACGGCGCCATCACTAAAGTGCGTAACCTGATTGCTTCACAGGCATATCTGAAGCAGTATCAGCCCAGTGTCCGCCGTCTCGACTGTGACGGTGAACTGGCTGTGTTGACGAGGAGGGTGATGAGCTTAGAGGCCGCAGTTCAGGCAGCCTCTCGTCCCGGTGGCACTTCTGCCGGTCAGAGACCACGGCTCGCGGTTATGTCTGTGCTGCGGTGGGCAGAATCATGTCCGCGATCGCTGCAGAATGCGGAACCGGAAGTGCTTCAAATGTCACTCAGTTGGCCACTTGGCCGTGATGTGCCCCCAGATATGGCTTGAGCAGTCTTTTCTGCAGGGAAACGAGTTGGGGTCCGGCCGCCGAGAGAGCAGTCTCCAGCGAAGCGTTCCACCACCGAGCGACCGGACCGCTCAAACTCCGATGGCGCTCAGTCTGAGTCACCATCGAATGTGATATCACTGACCGATGACATGCGTCTGACGGCGCGCCTCGCTGGTGTGGATTGTCAGTGCCTTCTTGACACAGGTAGCTCGATCAGCGTGTTGCATAAGTCCGTGTTTGATGCAATGCCGAACCTGACACTGAGAAAGACATCTGTACAGGCCCGTACTGCGTCGCATTCTGAGCTCCCACTTCTTGGTCGAACTGTGGTGCCTTTCGACATTGCTGGCGTTAAGTGCACCGTACCATTTTTCGTTTCTGATGTTACTGACGTGCCTTGCTTGCTCGGTGTTGATTTTTTGCAGCATTGTCCCTGTGTTATTGATTTGCGTGCAAAACAACTTTTTGTTACCCCCGTCGAGGCCGTTCGTTCAGCGTCCGCTCACGCTGTGACGATCGGCGACGTTTCTTTGAGTGCTGACAGAGTCGTCTTTCCTGGCACTGAGGTTATTTTAAAAGGTTTTGTGCAGAATAGTTTCTACAATGGCCCTGCTCTCGTCGAACCCGTTGATGAACTGAATGGTTTACTGGTCATCAGTGCACTCGTGACTGTCGCTGGCTCCAGAGTGCCATTTGTTGTGCGAAATGTGACGACTGAGCCCATTACTATTCCCAAAAAGCGTGTCCTGGCCAGGTTGGAGGTTGGTTTTGCCGAGCAGCCACACTGTTCGAACGATGAGCTGAGGACTGAGCAAACTGTCAGACTGCGGTCTGACCAGTGTGGTTCCGACCTGTCGCCTGAGCAGAGAAGTAAGTTAGAGTCGCTACTCGAACGACACGCTGACATCTTTGACGGTCATATCGGGTTTACGGATCTGGTCACCCATGAGATTGATACCGGTGACCATCCTCCCATTCGTCAGCCCCCCAGGCGTGTTCCACCTCACCTGGCGGACGAACTGCATTCTCAGCTCCGTGAGCTAGTCAGTCAAGGTATTTTGGAGGAGTCTGATGGTGCATGGTCGTCCCCAACCTGTCTGGTGAAGAAGAAATCTGGTGTGCATACAGACTGGTTGCTGATTTGCGCCGCCTGAACGCCGTGTCAAAGGTACCAGCATATCACATACCGAGAGTTCATGATTCGCTTGAGGCATTGGCTGGCTCCGACACATTCTGCCAGTTGGATATGAACAGCGCATATTTTCAGGTTGCCGTGGATCCTAAAGACGGGGACAAAACTACCATTACCACACCGTTCGGCACGTATCGTTATACTCGCATGGTTTTTGGTTTGGCTGGGGCACCTGCAACCTGTGCCCGTCTTCTTGACGTCGTTTTGGGAGATGTGACTCCCCGAGACTGCGTTCATTATTTTGACGATATCATTGTGCATGGCTGTGGATTTGATGACGTCATTACCCAACTCGACACGGTTCTGCAACGTTTTGAGAGTGCTGGCCTTACCCTGAACCTACAGAAATGCTCATTTTTCACCAAAAATGTGAATTTCTTGGGACATGTAGTGTCCGCTAATGGTGTGTCCACCGACCCGGAGGAGGTCCAAAAGGTAGTGGACTGGCCCTGCCCGGGCACACAGAAGGAACTAAGCAGTTTCCTTGGGCTGGCTTCCTATTTTCGCAAGTTCATACGAAACTTCGCTGAGATCGCTGCCCCCTGTTCCGCTTGGCCCAAAAAAACACAAAGTTCGTGTGGACTGAGGAAACGCAAAGCGCGTTTGACATGCTGAGGCGAGCGCTGTCGCGTGCGCCTGTTGTGTCATTTCCGCGTTTTTCGGCTGGTGCGGGAAGGTTCCGTCTCGATACTGACGCATCTGACCTGGGAATCGGGGCAACCCTTTTTCAGGAGCAGGACGGTGAGGACCGTGTGATTGCCTATGCCTCTCAGAAACTGAGCAAATCACAGCGTAATTACAGCACAACCCGCAAAGAGCTTTTGGCGTGTGTCGTGTTCGTCGAACATTTCAGGCACTATTTGACTGGGAAACGTTTCGAGCTACGCACAGACCATGCCAGCTTGCGTTGGCTCCTGACGTTTAAAAACCCTACTGGAATTTTGGCGAGATGGTTTGAAATACCTTCTGCATTTGATTTTGAGGTAGTGTTCAGACCTGGTGTTGAGAATGTCCCTGCCGATGTGATGAGTCGATGTCCCCAAATGACGTGTGACGCCGAAACCCAGACTGATGAACATGTGTGTGCGGTGTCTGCGAATTCCTGGTCTAACAGTTTCCTGCGACACGAGCAGGATCAGGATTCTGCAATTTCGGAGATTGCGAAACATTATCTCTGGGCAGAGACCAAGATCCTCTTCTGTAGTACACTGAGTCGATTCCACTTTTGCGCCAATGGCACCGTCTGAGACTTATCGATGGTGTTGTCTTCCGCTGCTATCGGACTTGCGCTGATGGTGAAGACCAGCTACAGCTGGTTGTCCCAAAACAGCTGATACCCGGTGTACTGACGTCCCTACATGCCGGCCCTGCTGGTGGCCATTTTGGCTCAGAGGTCGCTGACGTCAACGGCGAGACGCGAGTTTTGGTGGTGCGGGATGGAGGCCGTCATCAAAGATTTTTGCAGCCGGTGTGAGAAGTGCAACACACGAGCTACTCCTATTCCGTGCCCAAGGGCTTCAATGGGTGAATTGCTTGCCGAAGAACCTTTTGAGACTGTGTCTATCGATTTTCTATGTGGCCTGCCCACGACGACCCATGGGAACAAGCATCTTCTGGTGATCTGTGATCATTTTACTCGCTGGTGTGAAGTGTTTCCGGTCCCCGACATGACTGCCGCCACTGTTGCTGATGTGATTGTCAACCAATTTATCGCGCGTTTTGGGTGCCCCCGCCGCATTCATTCAGACAATGCTGGAAATTTCTCTGGCACTCTTCTTGCTGAGGTTTGTCGATTGCTGGGCGTTAAGAAAACGCATTGCTCTGCTTTTCCATCCTGAGGGGAACTCAAAGTGTGAGAGAATGATGCGAACGATACTGGACATGTTGGCAAAGTACTTGGACGAGAACCATGGCGACTGGGACGCTCACTTGCCTCTGCTCATGCTCGGATACAGAGCCAAGGTACATTCTTCGCTGGGACACTCTCCATACTACCTGATGTTTGGCAGAAATCCTAGGTTACCAGCTGCGGTGCAAATCCAGGCACCATCTGCTGTCCCCAAGTGCGCCACGATTTCTGAGTATCTGTCCAGACTCACACAGCGGATCAAACTGTCCCACAAGTTTGCGCTGCAGGCCTCAGACAAGCGTTATGCGCGCAACGAGAGATTGTTCGACAAGAAGCTGACCATGTACCACTTTCAGGCTGGTGCCGCGGTGTATCTGTTCAAGAGTGTAGCTCAGCGAGGCCAGTACTACAAGTTTGTCAGGCCATGGAAGCCTGCGGTGGTTATGGCTAAGCTGTCTGACCTCAAGTTACAGGGTGAGGGTGCTGGGAGGGAAAAAGTCTGTCGTTGTTCACCACAATAGACTGAAACCTCGTTCCGACGACCCCTCAGCGCCTGTCGCAGGCCCAGACATGACTATGCCAGGCTCGGCGTTATCTGCGGACCACGAGGTTGGAGATCAGCCTTCACCCCGATCACCTCCGCCACCAGATGGCGCGTCACCGAAGGGCGACTCGTACTTGTCGCCATTTGCTCGTGGCACATTTCCAGCTGGCGAGAATTCGGTAACCGCGGCTGTTGCTGTGGGTGGCCCGGCGCCTCTCTCGACAGGGATGCCTGTTCTGTCAGAGGTGCAGGATATATCCGCTGCGGTTCCGGAGAGACATGTGGGTGAGCACGCCCCTGATGTGCCTGATGTTCCCGTTTCTGCTCCGGATGGTGGAGATGGACCACTGACCGCACCTGTGCTGGTGGCTGATGGGCTCGTGACCGCTCCTGTGTTGGTCCATGATGCGTCTCCGAGGGCCCCTGCTGCTGTGCCAGCCCCCCGGCGCTCTGACAGAGCTTTAGGCCACCGGATCGCTATTGTCCGAGTTAAGTCGTTGGTTAAAATTTTCTTAAGTTTGGCTAAATGTGGCAGAAATGCAATTGGATTACATGGGATAAAATGTACTGCCTGGGTGCTTTTCTGGTGTCGTGTTTGGCAATGTCTTCGCAGGCCTACGGGTGTAGCGCTACCTGTTGGTGTGTCCTGTTAACGGGACAGTGCACATGGGCATGACATGTATAGGAGTGTTGCTCACTGACTTCACGAACCCTGTTTCCCAGTCCCCCAGTCATGCCTCAAGCCGAAGCTGTCCTTTATTATTACAATTACACGGAACTTACACCGCACTGTGGGTTGCGTGTGCTGCGTATGTCGTGTGTTTTGCCTAGCGTTCGCAGATGGGTCGTCGCTGCGGCCGAGCTGCCCGCGGTTGTGCTGTCCGCGGCTGAGCTCCAGGCCGAGCTCTGTGGCCGTGATGTCCCCGGCTGGGCTCCGTGGCCGTGCCCCGTGGCTGTGCTCCGCGGCCGAGCTCTTCGGCCGAGATGTATGCGGACGGGCTCTGCGGCCGAGCTCTGCGTCGGTGTTCTGCGGCCGAGCTCCGCGTCGGCATTCTGCGGCCGTGCCGTGATCGTGCGCTGCGACGGAAGATTGCGAAGTGATGTCTTTTTTTTGGTTAACAGGGTCGGGTGTAGTCGGTGCACCGTTTGCATTTCTAGTTTGATTTAGTGCTCGCTTCTCGTTTGTTGAGTCACTTAGCTTGCGATTATCTTGAGGTCTAATTTAGCGTCAGTCAATCCATGCTATTTTAGTATTCATTTTGTATTGCTAATTTTAGTCTCTGTTCTGCCTGTTTCCGCCCTGTTTAGTTCTAGGTCTAGTCTGTCCATTTCCGAGGTTTCGTTGTTTCCCTGTCAGCGTCCACGAGGAGTTGAAGCGCGGTGTTGGCGATAGGCGGTCATCAAATATAGTGCACCTAAAACCTCGGTGTCTTCGACGTGGCGGCCGTCTACATGTCCACTATATGTCAACCCCACAAAGCTTGAGATATATGACTTCCGAAAGTGCACCTATATATTAACGCACTGAACTACCCAACTGCTCAACACGATTTCAATATGAAACAGGTTTTTTGATTCAACTCCGAACAACATCCTTCAGAACGTGATTATCACCGGCGATGTAACGTTAAGTATTCCTTAAAAGGGCACTTAAGATGCCCACACACGACGTACCAAGTGGCGTTGGCGTCGGTCGTGAGCGTCGTCATCGGAGACCTCAGAAGCGGCTGCGTCAGCTCCGTAAGCACACACATGGGCGGAGAATGACCATCTTATATCGTAAAACGCGGTTTTCATTCCTGATAAGCTACGGGGAGGACCTGATTTCACATCCCATGTGACGTTTTTTAAAGCAATATGACAGCAAAATGTACCTTGAGGTAGCACTGTACAAACATGCCTAGCAGAACCAATTCAATTTGACCTCAGTAACTGGTGCCAAGTAGTTGGTTAATGCTCGGTGAGACTAACTGGTGCCGGCACCACATCCCTTATTCTCACATCTTTTTGGGATAATCCTCAAGTGGTTCGACCGTATTTATGTTAAAAGTTAACCTCATCAGACTCTGATGCGTTTTTAAAGACATCCGTTCAAAATCGGACGGCTCGTGGAACATTTCTCCCAGCGACTGTAAATCAATCTTCCAACGTGACCTGGCCATAGTCTCAGCTGATGCATGGTCTGACGCCGTAACAAGGCCCCCAAAGGTCATGCGCCTGTGGGCTGAGCTGACTGACTCGCTCAATGCCGAACTGGTCCCGGCAGTGCGCGCAGGTCAGGGACTTGCCAGTGTCAGTCTCCATCCCGGATAAGTCGAAAGACGGCAGTCCGGTTTTTGGAGAATATCGTTACTCGCCGCCCGAATTAGACCGACTCCTCTCGAAAATTGTGGCATGTTCTAGTCGTATTGATACACTATCTAATTGAAAACTTGTGAAAAAACATTTTCCTTTTCACCATTTTCCAATGTGTAACAATATTTTCCCCTGTTGACAAATGAGTGACGTCACATTACGTCATATGCATCGTTGACCAATTTCCAATCGCCCACTATACATCAGTGGTTCGGTATTTCGGTATTTAGTTCGACCTGAACGCCAGCATTCCAAGGAGTTCGAGAGGGCTACCCCACATATTCATATCAACGTCCATTTCCAATTACATAACTGCACGAGAATGGGCACGTCAAAAACAGTATTGCCCGGCCCATTTGCAAGGCGCGCGCTTTTCATCGGGCGAACAAAGAACTGCCATTCATTCACGTTCATCCAGCGCGCGCTGCGTTTAGGGACAAGGTATGCAGGCACAATGGCACAGTCGTGACAGGCTGGACCTGCTAACGGGAATGTCGAATTTGATTTACGTAGTGTTGAGGAAACGAAGCGCTGGTAGGAAACTCCGTCGAACCGCACGAAGACGGTGATTAGCGGGGTGAAACTTATTTCTGGAGGATTACCTTCGAGCGATTCATCGGGCTTTCGACTATTTCAACCCGGAGAGCGAGACGTTTTAAGTGACTTGTTGCTGACATTGAGGGAGGACGATTTAGCGTGCCGGTTAGCTGACTGGAGAGCATACAGTACGGGGTGAAATTACTTTTGAAGGAGCACAAAATATTGACGTAGGAGACGATCAACAGTGCCCAAAGATCGATACGTCACCACAACTGCGAAAAACAAATCTACAAGTCAGAAAAATGAGCAGCGAGGCACGCAGAACTGAAATCTGGGGAGGACCTGCCAAGCACCTATAAGCCGTTTGTTACTGAGGGACATTGGGCTATTGTTTCACTGATGACGAGAAATACATGGCACATTTGAATGCGACAACAAAGCAGAGTTCCAATCCATGGGGCGTCACTGGGTCACTCAGAGAAAATTCTCCAAATAGCAATGATCCAAGTTGTAGTCAGTTAGCAACACAACACCATCAGCATCTACCGATGCCTGGAACTACGGCTGATAAGCAATTCCTAAAACGCAAGCAACGGACTGACACTGCTGGCACTCCTCGCGGGATCTTCGACGAAAACAGGCTGACGCCAGGGAACAGAACCCCAATATCGCATGGCGGAGTAGGAGCCATACCCATCGCATCGCATGACGACCACAGCCGCGGAACAGCCAACAGCAGCCATCTCGAAGCGGACCGGCTGGAGGCCGTCCAAACGTGGCGTACACGGACCGCCAGCCGACCGGGCGCCGCCTGCGCCACCGGCGCCGACCCTGCTGCCGCCGGCGGCGTCGGCGGCGCCCCTCCCCGACTGCAGACCAGCCCCGGATGTGGGCCATCGAGCCCAATCGGACCATCAGTTGAGCTCATTGGCAGCGACTGGCGGCCCTCTGCAGCCGGACGCCGGAGCGGCGCGGCTCCACAGAGGCCACGTGGCCGGGGTCAGATTGGCCCCGCTGGTTCTCGTTAGCGTACAGATGTGTTCCTGCCGCTCCGGCCCCACGCTGCTCAAGTCCCGCTCCTGTGGCCCAGGCGGAAGCCGACGTGAGCGGAGGCCCGGCATGTGCCCCAATGGCAGCCGCATTATTGCTCGACCACATTTTTGACACTGCCGAGTAGCTCGTTAGAAAATGGGGAACAAGGAAACGAAGCTGCAGCAGTGCAAGCAAGAGTAAGTGATTCCAGTGTCAGTAAAGTTCGATTCGTTTTGACTGTCTTGTTCTATGTTTACTGTATAGCTGCGGCTGGGATTTATAACATGTCAAGCGTCCGCCGTTTCGGTCCGTGAGTGTGAGGGGCGTTTGACGGTGGCTTATGTGCGTGCGTGCGTGTGTGCACGGTGTGCGTGCGTGTGTGTGTGTGTGTGTGTGTGTGTGTGTGTGTGTGTGTGTGTGTGTGTGTGTGTGTGTGTGTGTGTGTGTGTGTGTGTGTGTGTGTGCGTGTGCGCGCCGTGCGTGCCTGCGTGCGTGTGTGCTACTGTGTGTTGTGTGTGTGTGTGTGTGTGTGTGTGTGTGTGTGTGTGTGTGTGTGTGTGTTGTGTGTGTGTGTGTGTGTGTGTGTGTGTGTGTGTGTGTGTGTGTGTGTGTGTGCGTGTGTGTGCGTGTGTGTGTGTCTGTGTGTGCCCGCGCGCCCGCCCGCGCGCCGGCGCTCGAGTGTGTGTTTGGTGGAGGGTGAAGGGTGGCGCCGGCCGGAAGGCGAGGCACGGACCCTGCGACCGGACGTGGCACCTGGATGCCCCTCACTGCCCTCCATTTAGTCGCCACCCATTCGCAGCCGTGGGAGGCCGGGCCCGTTCCCAAAGGAGCGGCCCGGCGCCGTGACGACGGCCGGGCCGGCGCCGGAAGCGCGCAGCCATCCTCTCTGGATGGCCTGCGTTGTGTGGCGAACGACGTCAGCCGCCAAGGCTTTTCTCAGGACTGCAATGATGCAACGCTGCAGTGGTCGGCAGGCCGGCGGCATCTGTGCCGGGCGGCGCGCGCGGCTCTTAAATACACACTTCCGGCGCGCGGACTTCGGCGGCGGCGCCGCACTGCAGGCCGCCGACCGACCGACCGTCGGACTGAGCGACTGCCGCGGCTGACTCAGACCGCCGGCTGGGACCACTGGCAGACTGACGGTAAGGTGAGACCACCAGCTGACTGGGGTGAGGTAAGATTACCAGCTGACTGAGGGTGAGGTGAGATTCCCAGCTGACTGAGAGTTAGGTGAGATTACCAGCTGACTGAGGGTGAGGTGAGATTACCAGCTGAGGGTGAGGTGAGATTACCAGCTGACTGAGGGTGAGGTGATATTACCAGCTGACTGAGGGTGAAGTGAGATTACCAGCTGACTGAGGGTGAGGTGAGATTACCAGCTGACTGAGGGTGATGTGAGACCACCAGCTGACTGAGGGTGAGGTGAGATGCCCAGCTTACTGGCACGATAAGCTGGGACTAACGGCTGAGTAACAGCGCTTATGAGAATGAATGACAAGGAGCTGGGCGACTCACGACTACGGGATCGAACTTTGAGACCCAAGGCAATGCAGGATAACAAGGCTCAAATGGAAGTTTCGAGAAGACCCATGACCGAGCCGCAGAACAGCCGACCCAACCAAAGCATCCGTCGATGACAGGACACCGCGGCCCGCCGCAGCCCCAGACCACAGGCCAATGTCCGGTGAAATACGATCATTCAAGAACAATTATACCAAACAGTGATAACATGACAAAGATAACATAACAGCATAATCTCTCGGAAAGCTTATGTATGTCAACCAAGACATGACAAGCACATGGCTTGGATTACACTTTGATATAAAAGCCGGTTGAAGCCGTGGACACCACTACCTTGATTAAAGTTTATCCGCCTACGTAAGTGCTGAGGCCGATAGCGAATCACAAAACAGAAGTGTGGAAACATTAATGAATTCTCCGCAAGGGCGGATCCGTGGAATCAAGTATTCCGACGACCGCTTTCACATTGAGATAAGGCTCTGCTCTTTCACGTTGAGGACGCAGCCCAGGTCTTTGTAACGCCTAGATAGCAGGCAGAGTGCGACCGATGCGCGGCACGGCGGTATCTACTGATTCGTCGGTTGGCCGCCATCATTGCCGCGTGTCGCCATGACGACAGCTTGATCGGAGACGCCGTCGGCTCGACGGCGTCTGAAGAGGGTCCGCCGATGGCCCGCCCGAGCAGGTCGCCACGGCGGCCCGACGTCCGCAGCCAAGTTTCGCTGGCAAAGCCACGTCTCAGATGCGATCGGATTCACCTCACAGACAAAACGCATGTATTTCCGGGTGGGCGCAACATCGGCTACACGGCGCGGCTAGAACGCCGCACCAACTCGGGGCGGCGCCGGCGCCGGCGCCGCGGTCAGCGCGCGGCGCCGGCCGTCGCGGCCAACACCCACAGGCCCGCTATCACACGGGGCGGCGGCTTCACGTAAGACAACGCCCCAGGTCGCCCTGATCAGAGCCGGGTGGGCCGGCCGGCCGGCCGGGCCGAGTCCCGCACCGATCGGCGCCGATAGCGCCCCGCCTTGATCACGATCACACACAAACAGCGGCGCGGCCGAGCTGCCTTTGATCGCCGCCGGCGCTCCCAAGACGGCGGCGACGGCGGCGGCGGCGCGGCAGGTCCGGATGCCTGGCGAGCCGGCGAGCGCGGAGGGCAGCGGGCAGCGGCTCGCCGACGCGTCGGCCGCCAGGCAGCGCCGGTGCGCTACGTCAGGTCGCTGAGGTTGATGGTGGAGTGCGGCAGCGGCTCGGGCACGGCGCCCAGCACGTCCGACTCGCTCAGCGGCGACAACGGCTCCTGCAACGGCGATTCGGCCTCAGCTCATGACACACCGGCGGCCGTCAGAATGGCGGCAGGCGACTCATGGCACAGACGACGCTGCCAACACGACGGAATGCTATTCACTCGGCAGATATGTGCGATGTTATTCGTGCCTAGGGTGACGTCACATTCACTGAAACGGAGGAGCAAACTACATGCCCCTAAACGCTGCATGTTTATAATGAAAGTCCAAACAATCTTCCTCCGGGAATACGTGCGTGACGTAAGATACACTAATCGCCACATGTTCTGCGGTGCCATCGGAATGTCACTCTGTACATGCACTGGCACCGCTAGCTACAATATCGCGAATGCCGTGATGGGACGAATCCGACGCGCTGTCGACTTCTGGCGTGGGAAACAAGTCGGCTAAAACAGCTACCGGGAAGTGGGGAGGGTCGTCACCTGCTGTCTGCTAACAATGGTGTGAAGGCACCGCGCGAAAAGACAACACCCCGTCTGCATGTCATCACACGGGCCCCAGGCACAGGGATCAATGACAGCCTTGACTCGGTACGGGGCTCGGTCGCGCCACCGAGACGTCGTGGGAAACGTGTGACAGCAGCCATTTAATGATATTCGGCGTGACGAGGAACGTCGTCGCCTTCCACACCTCACAAAGGCTCACAGACGCCCACTTCGGACGTTAATCCTCGGAATGCACAGGCCGAATTGTGACCCATGGTTGTTATTAGCTCCACTGACTTCATATCGCGTTAGTTTCCAGGCTCATGGACGGATGGCGTCATTTCCGTCTAATGGAAGGACAATGGTGTAATCGTGGGAAAACATACACTGGGCGCACGAGAGCATGCGATTCGGGCAGCAGCCCGTCATTACTCCACGGCGTGACCGAATGCCTTCGGCAAAGAACAGCGTGAGTACAAAAAGGTTTGCCCTTGCAACGCTGGGTCAACATCACACGAAACGGTTAAGCCTAAGTGAATTTCTGCGTGTGTAACCACATTTCGTGTCGCTGTGCATGATACTCTGCGGTTGGGTGAGCCGCCCTCAGTGCATGTCGTAAAGTTGGTGCTAAATATTAGCATATAAACACTGCAAATCACAGAAAGGAACGTTCTAATGATTCTGCACACAAAGGAACCACGCGTACGCACACACATACATATGCATATACGCAGGGGCATGAAAACAGATGACGATCAGATCAGATCAGATCTGATCTGTCAGATCTGATCAGAAACAGGTCTGGGGCTGAGTCGATCTCATGCACCGGAACCGACGGTGGCGCCGCCTGCTCTCCTTAGATCCGCTCTGTCATGTGCCAACATGCGTCATCTCAAGACGTCATTCAACGTCATTCAACAAAATACCAAGTGCCTGCATTTGAATGATTGATTCGTTTCATCTAAACTCTCGTTTATACGAATGCATGGAATTCCTCCACTAAACCCTCGGACATGTCCCCTCCTCAAACTGGTGCCGCCAATGGCCGCGCTCAGGGCTCCAAACATGGCCGATATATGCGCAAAGAACGGTTTAAAAAGGCATCAAGATTCTTCACTACCTAACACTGCTAAAAAGCTGCCGGTAAGCCTGAGGAAAACAAGTGGGAAAACCTCTTTCGGCGGGCTCTACAGGAGAAGGGTCGAAAAGGCGCTACGATTTAATAATTTGGCACGAAAACCTGACACTGCTTCCCATACACTTGCGAAATGTCCCAATGGCACCATTTACCACCTGCGCTCGTGACCCGACGCACAGTGTGCCGTGGCGTTTGAAGGTTTACCCAAGTTTAGAGTCGTCCTAACCTGAACCGGCTAACGACCACCCCCGTCTCGTCTCAACACCTCAGCGTGTGCATGAGCGGGTTCGTTTATGTTCACGACCACACGTCACCCAGGCTGTCATCACACGGTCCGCCCAGGAGCGCCGGGGCGCGTCTGTGAACGACAGGTCACCGGAGGACACCGGCAGTGCAGTGCGGCGGCGGCGGCAGACGACTCTACGCAAGCCCAGGCATTAGGAGCCGTTGCGCGTGGCGGCGAGCCGACCTGTCACGAGGATTTCACCCGCCCGGCCGGATTCTTGGCAAACCGGCTGGCTGGGTTAGCTGATAGCGGCTTTACCCCGCCTGCGAAATGGACCCTCAGGCCCATGCCGCCACGGAGCCGACTGTGCGTCACTGGAGGTGTCTGACACATGAGCCGTTACCGACTCAGGGGCCGCTGACCAGCGCGCAGGACCCTCTGGTTGGCATTGAAGCGGCCGGCCCTGCGGGTCGGGCCGCTGAATACAACCTCCAGCCGGCTTTTGGCCCGCAAATCGGACCCTTAATCGTAGGTCCAGAGGGGCCCGAAGTGCCCCTCGGAACCTAAGGAAGGGGGACGTGCTCCTGTGCTCACTCCCCCGCCATTTCTGCCTGCACTACTGGTTACAATTACTCACAAGCCGTCCAAAGATTTGTGTGATTTTTAAAGTAGTTTCCATGCCGTGCCCCGTCTTCAGTCATGCGACTAGTTCAGCCCACCGATCGCTGGAGAACGATGACCGCAGCTCCTCATCATCGCTTGAATTTTGTTTACCCTGACCACTCCATCCACAGATGCCCGTTGGATCCAGAGAAATATTGGGCTTGCATCCCAAGATGGCTGCCGGTGGCGAAATTTAAGGGATTGCGGACAGAAGATGTATGACAGGATGCTGTTGACAGACAGGATAAAGACAGTATGTTGTTAACAAACAGGGTGACAGGACGTAAGACAGGATGTTGCTAACAAACAGGATGACAGGATGTAGGACATGGTGTTGACAGACGGGATGACAAGATGTAAGACAGGATGCTGGCAGTATGTTGGTTGTGCGTCGGGCATCGGTTAAAAAAGACTACAAACAGCCAACACGCCGCGATCGGCGACATCTAGTGAGCGCTACACAACAAAAAGCGATGATCAGCCAATCAGAAGCCCCATTTGTGGTCATCACTTTGTTGGTCTAGTTTGAAACGCAATAGTCTTAAGCGCAACATGTCTGAAAAACTTGATTTTAAGCTCAGCAAGTGGTACATTTTGGTTATTGATGAGGATATGTAAATAAACATGCCCCGGATAACTACGGCCTGGCCATTTCATTTGAAAACACCACATATGCGTGGATCTTTCCCTGAAATTTGAGCTACTGTACAAAGTAACCTGCACACCGATTCCAGCCTCACATACAGGACACCAGCCCGGGATCTTAGACGCTTCCTCAGACACCACTCATCCTCGAAAAAGTCACGATTGGAGGCCAGGTTGGAGGCCAGGCCAGTCACGATTGGAGGCCAAGCAGCTGTTTCAAAAACCTTGATCGCCTAAAGCGCGACGCTCACCGCCGGTACCAGCTGACAGGCTGCTAAACCAGAGGCTGGCAGGCTGACGGACACTCAGAAATTCAGACGGTTTCTTAGTGACCAACTTGGCAAGACCTGGGTCCGAGCGCCGACACATTTCATGACCTGGGTCAGAAAGTCCTGCTGCGGACAGCAATGACATTCTCTGTAAATCCTGCTCACTTCCCAGAGTGCCGCAGCCCGAGTCTCAGTTTCATAAGACGGCGCTTCTCGGCGCATCAAGCGGTTTTTACGCTCAGCGGCGTGCCTGATGTCAAAGATCGGCATTCGCTTAAGACCATTATTACCCATAACGATGAGATACTCCGAAAAATACCGACGCCGGCTCGGCCACAGGCGTCATCTGGCGCTGCTAAGAGGCTTAGAAAGCACTTTGAGGCGCCTTAAAAGAGCTGGGATCAGATGTCAAAACGTTTCGTTTGACATGTGGAGCACGACGTCTCGGCTCCTTGAAACCAGCCCCGCGTGCACATGACCAGCACGTCTCGGGCTGGCGCGCCCACACCGCCACGACGGAGCGATACTGATGACATCCAGACCTAGCGATCGGTGCTGCAGTGATATGTGCGCGGAACGATCAGTGGCGGCTGTTTCGGTAGTGATAATTAGCCACCCCACAGCTGGACCATCGCCGTAAAAATCGCTCAAGCCGGATGGCGTGATGGCTGGTGGAAAAACTGTCACGACAATCCCGCGATAATGTTCGCACCGCTTGTTTGCAGAGCTAGTAACACCATTCGCCCTCTTATAAAAAAAACAGGTGCCAAGCCATTGCCATTCATTCCGTACAGGTTTGCCCCCTGGCGAGAACCGCTCCATCGTCATGCATTCTCCGCCATCAGCAGACAGCGGAGCTCGGTTAGCGCCTTGCGCCGGCCTGACAGTGGGGCTCCGTTGGCGCCTGGCGCCGGCCTGACGGCGGTGCTCGGTTGGTGCCTTAAGCCGCTTTGACAGCGGAACCCGAAGCGGGGCTCGGTTGGCGCCTGGCGCCGGCCTGACAGCGGCGTTCGGTTGATGCATTGGGACGGTCTGACAGCGGGGCTCGGTTGGTGCCTTACGACGGTCTGACAGCGGGGCCCGAAGCGGGGCTCGGTTGGCGCCTGGCGCCGGCCCGACAGCAGGGGCTCGGCTGGCGCCTTGCGCGGACCTGACAGCGGGGCTCTACTGGCGCCTGGCGCCGGTCTGACAGCAGGGCTCGACTGGCGCCTGGCGCGGGGCTGACAGCGGGGCTCGGTCAGCGCCTGGTGCCGGCCTGACGGCGTGACTCGGCTGGCGCCAGGCGCCGGTCTCAGCTGGAAGCCGGGCGGCGGACACTCACCAGCGGCGGACGACAGAAGCCGTGCGCGGGCGGCAGCCCCGGGGCGTAGTAGAGCGCCGTGCCTGGGGACAGGGTCGTGCCAGGTCAGCGGTCGGCAAGCCGGCACACCACACATCGGCCGCCGGCACCGCACGCGCCCGCCGGCCGCCGGTGGGTTACACCCGGTGCAGCAGGCCGGGAAACCAGGGAGGTGGTGGACGCTCCGGTCAATTCCAGGGGGAAAGAGAAGGGCCGGGGATGTTGGCGGCGAGAGCGGCACCGCCGCCGCCTACGGCTCGACGTTCTCCTACAGGCTACAACCATGTCCGTGTTGGCGTAAATACTCAGACGGCGCGTGACGCATCTACTAATCACATTGAGCACAGCCAGCAGCTGACACTGATCCCGGCGGACCCCATGAGCCGCGAGGTCGTGCAGAACTACACCGGCTTACTGGCCGCTTAGGAAGCCGGCCGTAACCGGCCCCCGCCACCGCCTCCGTGTCTGCCTCAGAGGCCGAACCGCACATGCAGAACCCTACCGTCACGGCGGAGACATTTTTCGGGAGCCGCCGACTGACACTGATCATTCCCATGGCCGGCGGCGGCGGCGGCGATCCGACTGCGGCGGCGGCGGCGCCCCGGCGGCCCTGTGAAGGACGCCGGCCGACCCGCTGAGCCGCGCTCAACGCCGCTCAGCCGGCGCCCGATCCTGAGCCGTGGGCGGCGCCGACCCACTGATCTGGCCGCCGACCGACCCGACCTTTGCGGCTCGCGCGGCCGACGCTCGCGCCGCAATCCGCCCGATCGCGGCTTCGGCAGGGGATTTCACGCTCCCATCACCAAAAATAGCCATGGCGTTCGGCGTTGCGTGACCGGTGATGCCTTGAGGTCGGGCGGCCGCGCTGCACCTGTGCCGCGCGGCGGCGCGATCGTGGTAATGCCCGCTGCGGCTGGGCTCGGCCACGGCGACGCGTCTCCGGCCGGACAGAGACACGAACCAACCCTCGTTGCCCCAAGATGACTCGGTGCTCGGGCCCGGACCGACGACCGCCTACACAGCTCCATTCTACCAACTGAACCACGGGTACTTGTACGGATACGGAAACGGATACCGACGTCAGTCTCGTTGCTGCCGCCGCGTTCGCCTGTGATCACCAGCTCGTGACCGCTGCACCGGCGAGGCCACCGCGAGCAGACCGGCCCCGCCGGGCGGCAGCGGCACCGGGCCGCCCCCGCGCGCCAGAGGTGCGGTCTCGCGTCACTGAGACCTCCTGTCGGTGTACAGCGCGCGCCCGTCTCTGTGCGGGGCACGAGCCGGGCCAACCACGGGACGAGATGGGGCGCGTCGACTGGCCGGGCAGCTCGGGGCTCGAGCGGAAACACCTCCGGAGAGATGCTGCAGCTGCCTCAGCACGGGGCGGTGCCAGTGAACCCGGTCGCGGCCCACAACATTTGTGACAAATGCATAAAGGTACCCGGATTGGCGCGTTATGACACCACACATTCATTACAAGCGACCGCAGCCACACGCCGATCGGACGGCGGCTGTGAGGTCAGCCCGGCGCGCCCTCCTGCCACACCTCCTTCCACAGCAGCGGCTAACTCTGACCCCAGCGCCGAGGCCGGCCTACCTGGCTGGGCTGCAGCGGCGCCACCGGCGGCTGGCGGCGGCGCGCGGGCCTGGCCGGTCGGCCGGCGCTGGCGGGCGGCCGGCGCGCGGCCTGGCCGACTCCGCCGCACCGCCAGGTGGCAGCTGGTGACGTCAGTGCGCGCGCATCCCGAGTGGGCAGTACGCCGTAGACCCGGGGACAGCACGCCCACACCCAGCCGTCGCAGGTGACGCACCTGGCAGAGGGTGACGGGCGGGGGTCAAACGGGCACACTTAGGGGGCAGGTCACAACCGGGTCAGCCAAATCCACTCAGAGATCAGGTCACAGCTGGCCAGATGGGCACGCTCAGAGATCAGGTCACAGCTGGGTCAAACAGGTCCACTCAGAATTAGGTCACAGCTGGGTCAGATGGGCACGCTCAGAGATCAGGTCACTGCTGGGTCAGATGGACCCACCCAGAGGGAAGATCACAACTGGGTCAGATGGGCATGCTCAGAGATCAGGTCACTGCCAGGTCAGATGGACCCACCCAGAGGGAAGATCATAACTGGGTCAGACAGGCATGCTCAGAGATCAGATCACAGCTGGGTCAGACAGATCCACCCAGTTGGCAGATCACAGCTGGGTCAGATGGGCACACTTAGAGATCAGGTCACTGCTGGATCAGATGGGCACATCCACAGGTCGGAGCATTAACTACTTCATATTTGATGAGACCTAGTTTAAAGCCAAGCCAGCAGGTAGTGGAACTGGATACATCCTAAACCAAGCACAAAGGTCAAACCGATCAAAGTAGATACAAAGAACAGCACACAGCAAAAAAAGGACATCTTGACAGTCGCAGCACCAATAATGTACACACACGTAATCCATCACTTTTTCATCCACACAAATGGAACCCATTTCCATGCAGCATCTCTGGAACATCCACGAGCGCCTGCCAGCACATCACGACCCGCATAGCCCAAGCGGCAGGAGGTGTCGTTGGCCAGCAGCCGACAGGGGCCCCCGCTGGGCGGAGGAGAAGCCCGGGCCGGCGGTGCGGCGTCGCCGCTCACCGTGTCCCTGGCGCCGCTGGTGTCGGCAGGAACGCGCGCCTCGGCTGGCGTCGGGCCCTCGTCGAACGCGTCCGGCCCCAGCTCGATCCCCAGCCGCCGGCACTCGTCCTGAGGCACGGCAGACGGCGTCAGCCTGCGCCGGCTCATCCACCGCCGGCCCGGTACGCAGCGGCCCCACCGCCGCCGGGCGCGAGCTCCCGGCGGGTCGTGCGGCACAGCAACCATAGCCATTACTTCTGACACCGCAAGACGGGCCAGCGTTCTCGCGCACTGTCAAGGCACTCCATGGTGCTGACTGGCGTTTCGGGGCGCGCCGACTCCTAAGGCCATTTTGCGCCCACTGCCAAAGGACTCTCGTACATCTGCAAGACGCTTTGTCCAGCCGAGAGGGCCGCGGGGCGCACAGCAGCGACATGACACCGAATGACCGCCAGAAGTTCACACCGAAACACGGGGCTAAACAGAAGCATAACTGCCGGCGAATAGCGGTGACTTGTCGAAGGGAGTACGCGACAAGCTCGGCGCGTGGGCAGAGGCCGCCTGGCCCCCGGCGAAAAGAGGCGCTACCACACAGTTGACCCACCTCTGTGACGTCACACTTGACGAACACCTCGGACGGGCCCGAATCGGTCTCCACCTCGAACGGCACGTACACGGTCAGCGTCTCCTGGCCGTCCGCCGACGCCGGCTCGGCCTCTGCGCACAGAGCAGTCAGTCAGCAAGCAGTCAGTCAGACGACATCACCCGACTCCTGGTGATGCTGTTCCGCAGTCGGAAACAGAAAAAAGAGTGGGGGATTCCGTATTCTTTCATGTGGAATGACGGTCCATCGTTACATCAGCGTTATAGGGAGACACTTCGCATGTTAATAGCATGTTGAAAGGCACCTGGTGACAGCACACCTGCTTTTTGAACATTTTACTTGCCTTTTCCGACTTCAACTGGTAGCCTCCCAGATATGCGCCATGATTTAAAGGAAACGTTATTGCAAGTGGGCCATGGTTTAAAGGAAACGTTATTGCAAGTGGGCCATGGTTTAAAGGAAACGTTATTGGAAGTGAACTGTATCTGCACATGCCCTTATTAACTGACTGTATTACAGTAAAGCATGGCGACCGCTGCATCACCAGCATCAAGTGGAGACTAACCCTCCACCCAGTTGAGGCTCTCCGGATTGAACTTGGGTTTCTTCTTATTCGGCCGAGGCCCGTCGTCAGCACGCGCAGAGTCCTCGGGTTTCAGCAGCTTGGAGGTGGACGTGCCGTGAATATCCTGCACGACACACGGCAGCTTCGTCAGCAGGCGTCGGCCCTCAGCCCCCAGCGGCCGGGCCAGCACCCCTCCGCCCGACCCTCCACCGCGCTCCGGCGGCCCTGGCAGCGGCAGGCGAGCATGGCAAGTCTCCGAACACACGCAGCGACGCGACACTGCTCAGAGTCGCTGACGCCGAGCGGCGCGGCCACGGGCGAGCGGCGCGCCCGCCCGTCCGGCTCGGTCGCCCGGGCATCGGCCCGCTGCACAGCCGGCAGCGGCGCTCCACCGTCCGCACCTGCAGATGGATCTGGCGGTAGGTGTCCGACTTGAAGCGGGCCCCGCACAGCGGGCACGAGATGCTCAGGGCGGCGCCAGTCGGCTCGTTGGCCGCTGCCGCCGCCGCCGCCGCCGCGCCGTGCGCCGAACGCATGTGGCTGGCCAGCGAGAACTGGTGGGTGAAGCGGAGCCGACACCCTGCGAACGGTCCCGGCGCCGCTCGGTCACACGACGTCCCAGCGCCACCCGATCACATGACGTCCCGGCGCCGTACGGTCACCAGATGTCCCAGCGCCACCCGGTCACATGACGTCCCGGCGCCGCTCGGTCACAAGATGTCCCGGCGCCGCTCGGTCACACGACGTCCCAGCGCCACCCGGTCACATGACGTCCCGGCGCCGCTCGGTCACAAGATGTCCCAGCGCCACCCGGTCACATGACGTCCCGGCGCCGTTCGGTCACCAGATGTCCCAGCGCCACCCGGTCACATGACGTCCCGGCGCCGTTCAGTCACCAGATGTCCCAGCGCCACCCGGTCACATGACGTCCCGGCGCCGCTCGGTCACACGACGTCCCAGCGCCACCCGGTCACATGACGTCCCGGCGCCGCTCGGTCACAAGATGTCCCAGCGCCACCCGGTCACATGACCTCCCGGCGCCGCTCGGTCACAAGATGTCCCAGCGCCACCCGGTCACATGACCTCCCGGCGCCGCTCGGTCACATGACGTCCCAGCGCCACCCGGTCACAAGATGTCCCAGCGCCACCCAGTCACATGACGTCCCGGTGCCGCCCAGTCACAAGATATCCCGGCGCCGCGCGGTCACAAGACGTCCGGGGCCGCGCGGTCACAAGATGCCCCGGCGCCACCGGCCCCGGCCGCACCACCGCGGCGGCCGCCCTGGCCGTGACACACCGACCCAACCACATGCTGCACATCTCACAGAGGGTGCCGTACTCGGCGAGCCTGCGTCACCCTCTGCCCACCCGAGAAGAGCCGCCGGTCACATACCCCGCTGCGGGCACTGGTAGTAGCGGCCCAGGTGGAGCCGCACGTGGCTGCTCAGGTACTCCATGCGCCGGTACGACTTCTCGCAGCCGGCGTACGGGCAGCGGTAGTTGCGGCGGCCGGTGTGCTGCGACAGGTGGCGCCGCAGCTTGGCGTGCGAGTGGAACGCCCAGGAGCACTCCTGCGACGGCCCGGGGCGTCAGGCGGGGGCGCGCGCGCTGACACCGCGGCGCCCGCTCGACCCCGCCGCCGTCCGGTACGGCCACGCGCGGTCGGCCCGGACTACCGGGACGGTGCCAGGACAGAGCGGGCTCGCACGCCCGCCGGCTGCGTCGGAACTCAATGCGTTGGACGCGAAGCATAAACTGGAGCAGGCCGACCTCTCTGGCACCTGGCATGAGTTTGTTAGCACTGCTCGCGAACTTATGCCAAGCCGGTCACCAAGAACGCCATAGTCTGAATGATCATTGCCGTGCGGCCGCACCTCTGTCGCGTCCATTCCCCAACACAACACCTATCTGCCGCATACTGGCCGACCGACCCCGTCGCGCCCAGACGCTAGCGTCAGCCTGGCCCGCCCACTCACCGCGTAGGTGCACTTGTAGCGCTTCTCGGCGTGCTCCAGCTCGTGCAGCTTGAGCAGCCTGCGTGACGGCGTGACGTGGTCGCAGCCGGGGCGCGGACAGCGGAGCGTGACGCCTCGCGGCAGGTGCGCCCGCACGTGCAGCTTCAGCTCCGACGGTCGGTTGAAGACGCGCGGACAAAGGTGGCACCTGTGGCGGCGGCGTCGAGGTCAGGTCAGACCGTGGCCGGCGCTGCAGCGGTGCCGCGGCCCGCCGACCGCCCGCGTGCCTCGCTGCAGCTGTCGAGGACGTAAGGTCCACGGGCGGGCTGGCCACGGGCCCACACGGGCGGCCGCTGGACGATTCACACCGGTATCAGCAGGGAAACTGTCAGACGTAATCACAGTGGACCATCCGCAGCACGACCGCCTGACATCAGTCACCGACAGCCTCGTTCCGGCGCCTCGCGAGACCGAGCGGCCGGCGCCGCCAGCTCACGCCCGGCTGTACTCACGCGACGGTGGGGTGCTTGGGCTGCCGGGCGGGCTGCTCCGGCGGCGCCGGCTCGGTCGCGACGGCGGCGGACCGCTCGGCCGTGGCGCCGTGCACCAGCGCCCGGTGTCGGCGCAGGTTGGTGCGCGTCCGGAAGGCGGCCGCGCAGCCCGGCAGGCCGCACTGCAACGCGGCGCGGTGAGCCGAGGTCAGCGGCGCGCAGGGCCTCTCAGGCCGCCCCGGGATCGCCCATCCACGCACACACACACCACCCCGCCGGCTCACTGCGCTCGGGCGGCCGGCACAGCGTGATCGCTTCTGACTGTGACGCTGCTGAGATCACGGACCCGAGATGGGCGGCACACCGCCCCATTTCCAGCACGCGCCGGCGGACAACGGAACTGTGGTCCCAAGCTCAGATCGTAAGCCGTGACGGCTCAGTAGCGGCATCCGCCACCGGCATAACCGAGGAACCGAGAGCCGCGGTTTGTGGGTGATTTAACACGGCGAGGCAACAACGACTAGAATCGCGTCGCACACTAGGTAGGCAAGCAGCGAGCGGCATCCCTGCACCCACCTGCAGGGTGGCCTTCTCATGGGTGGCCCGGTGACGGTTCAGCTTGCCCCGTTCGAAGAACTGCCACGTACATCCCTCCTTGTCACACTGGAACCGGGCACAGCGTTCTCGAGTAAACCACGCACAGCCCTCCTTGTCGCACTGCAACCACGCACAGCGCTCTCATTAAACAGAACACAGCCTTCCTGGTCGCACTGCAACCACGCACAGCGTTCTCAGGAAGCCACGCACAGCCCTCCTTGTCACAATGGAACCGGGCACAGCGTTCTCAGTAAACCACGCACAGCCCTCCTTGACGCACTACAACCAAGCACAGCGTTCTCAGTAAACAATGCACAATGCCCTCCTTGTCGCACTGGAATCACGCACAGTGCTCTCAGTAAACAACGCACAGCCCTCCTTGTCGCACTGCAACCGCGCGCAGCGTTCTCAGGACGCCACACACAACCCTCCTTGTCGCACTGGAACCACGCACAGCGCTCTCAGTAAACCACGCACAGCCCTCCTTGTCGCACCGGAACCGCGCGCAGCGTTCTCAGGAAGTCACGCACAGCCCTCCTTGTCGCACCGGAACCGCGCACAGCGTTCTCAGTACGCCATGCACAGCGCGTATGGATCTGTGCACACGCCGACGAAACCCACCTGCCACGGACTCGTCACTTAGCCATCGATCAGGCGTGCGATGGTGGGTGGGGTTCGGACTGACCTTGTACGGCCGGTAGTTGCTGTGCTTCAGAAGGTGCACCTTCAGCTGGAACAGCAGCCGGAACGCGTCGGTACAGTCGGGCCGCGGGCAGACGAAAAGGCCGCCGGCAGCGCCGCGGTCGGGCCGCACCTCCACCCGGCTCAGGTTGACGCCCAGGTGGGCGAGCGCCGCCGCCATCACCGGGTCGTCCTCATCTGGTGCGGAGACAGGCGGCGCTCAGCGAAAGAAAGTCAACGCTCAGCGAGAGACAGGTGGCGCTCAGCGAGAGACAGGCGGTGCTCAGTGAGACACAGGCGGTGTTTAGCAAGAAACAGGCAGCACCCAGCGACCGTAGATCATAGGTCCCATCACAGGCAATCGGGGCGGGCCACGCACCTGCAGCGGTGGTGTACGGCGGCTCCCTGCGCGTCCTCGCCTTGTCGTGCCCGGCAGCCGGGCCGCCGGGCCTGCCTCGGCTGGGCGGCCGCCCAGGCGCGGCGACTGGCGCCTGGGCCTCGGCCGCCGCCGACCCGTCGGCCAGTGCGCTGGCGCGACGCCGCTTCTTCTGTAGCGCACGCAGCACGCGCGACGCCTGCGTCAGATCGGCCGTCGGTAGGACGAACGCCTGCCGGCCGCGCGGCGTGGTGATGGTGATGACCGTCTTGCCGTGCTTCTTGTTAGTCACCACCGAGATCGAGGCGACGGGCGGCGGGCGCGGCGAACCCGGCGGCGCCTCCGCGACACGTGGCTTGACGTCCGGCGCCGGCGACGATCTGTCCGGCGGTGGCGATGGCGGTGGCGGAGGCGGCGGCGGCGGAGGTGGCGGCGGGGCGGACAGCGGCAGTCCGTCGTCCGGAAACAGCTCGTGGCCGGAGAGCGAGCCCAGGTCGACGGGCGTGGCCATGTCCAGGCCCAGCGTGCCGGCGCTGGTCGGACAGAGCAGGCCCAGCTCAGGGTCCTGCGACAGCTCGTGTAGCGACACGCCGCCGTCGCCGCCGACCGGCTTCATGTTGGACAGCTCGGCCAAGAAGTCCAAGTCGAACTCGAGCTCGTTACCGAACATGCTGTCTATGTCGAGGCGGTTCTCCACCACGGCCTCCTCCGAGTGGTCCGTCTGCAGCTGGCGCAGCCACGCGTCCAGGATCGTCTGCGCGCTGCCCTCTGCCGGCTCGGCGCCGCGCTCCGGCGCAGGCCGCTCGGCAGGCGTGCAGCCCAGCTCCGCGCCGGCCGGCGACAGCAGCGGGTCCATGCTGACTGCTGTGGACCAGCCAACAGTAAGATCAGGGGGCTGTTTCTGAGGGCATCAGCCTTTGTATGCTGGCAAACAATACCTGTATGTTACAAATGTGGCACTAGGCACCTGTGACATATCCAATATTACCAGTGTACTTGCTACATACAGAAACACAGTTAAAGAACAAATTGCTTCCTGACAAAAATTGGGTTAAGATAATTTATCACATATATTGATGTCTTCAGATAAGATACATAGCATTTACATCAAAATTAGTCAGAAACTAAGGATTTTACAAGTTGTCCTAAGTTACTTGCTGCATCAAAACCATCTAACATGTTGAGTTCAGCTGGCATGACATGAATGATAATAATAATTCACAGTCATCTGCCATATGCCTAGTATGATGTGATGGAATATGTTTTAATGGTGCCCACACTGCAACTGCATAACATTTAAAAAACTGGCTTGATGCACCTCATAATTAGTTCAGCACAGCACCCAGCCAGTTTTTGGAGACTGCTTATGGGACAGTCTGCCAAAAATCCATAAGTTGTCCCTGATGCCAATTCACATCAATAATGATAATGTGCATTGAACCATGGTCATGTGGGCTCTGAACATGGCTCACACTAGACTAAACCATATTGGAACTTACTCCCTAAATGCTATACTTTCAGGGGCACTAGAAAAATCTTACATGAGCTTACTGTGAGACATTCTTATTTCTCGTGCATTGGCTCCCTATGCACTGAAATAAGTGGTTGCTGTGCCATGAGCAGTCACATTTACAATTAGGCATTTAGATCTACTGTGCTGCCATACATACTCAAGACATTCATGAAATCCTGCTGCTACACCAGGCTGAGTTTTGCAAACTGGGCCCAGAGGGGGCACCAGTTTGTATGAATCTTTAAGCCACTGTTGGGTTCCCTCAGAAATGAAATGATGGCACTAACCACACATACATCATTGCCATGGGTAATGACAACTTCTGTATTAAAAGTAGACCTATGCATCAATGTCAGATAATATTTCATAATGATGAGCAATGAGCCAATTTATCTTCAATGATGCCACAAAAAAGCAATGAATGACACATCCTTCAATACGTGCACCGCGGAGTTACTTCGCATGCGTAGAGGAACCTCGAGGCTGCGTAGGATACCTCTCAGTGGGAGCGAGACCACATGAAGTGACATCCAAATGCGTGAAACATTCCTCGCGAGGCTGATACCATACCTTGTTTTGCACTTAATACTTGGAACGGACGATCACTAATCCATCTTTATGCCTCAGAAGCCACAGATCCCCTAGGAACTATTCGTATTAACATGTGTAACAATATCCCGAGATAATAGCGTGTTTTGTCGCCAAACGTTGCCAAGGTCATAGAGAAAAGCACCTAGTACCAAAAATATATAAAAGCTACTTAAACCTATAAAACACTGAAAAACTCTCTGTAGAAGCTCACTATCCAGCCCTGAGTTCACCACTGCACGCATGGCTCTTTAACATCGCGCGCGTGGCAATGCCACTTGACAAAAGATGATACCAGACGAGAGTATTATAAATGACCGTTGCTGGCTGCGGCGCCTTAAACTAAAATTATGCTGAGCATTGGAACAATCGTGAAAGGGGCCGGCCAGACATTTCAGCTGTGATCAGAGGTAGCCAGTAACGTGTGGCTGCTGGGCAATGAGCATGTAGCAAAAGCGTGCCTTCCACCTGATTTGGACTGCGATGCCACGCGAGGTGGCTTGCTGCTGGGGAGTTTATAAACCAAAATTATGCTTATTGCATTAACATTTATTGGTTAATCGAGTTTATGAACACGGTATCCAAAAACCGTCACTAAACACAGTACCACAGAGGTATTGAGTGTTTAGTATATTACCAACGGAGTAATGTCGATGGGTCCACCAGTCTTCCCCAAGCTCATGTGGCTGAGGAGTGCACATGGAGCAGAACGTGCGCCGTGTGCACAGTGCACATATATTACGGTTACGAACACTGTCATCACCCCGGAGCCACCGATAGAGCATCGACATAGCCGTCAGTGTATTTACTAGAAAATCGTAAACAGGTCCAATTGATTCAATGGAGTGTAGCCTCACCTCACACCAGCCAAACATTACTTGTATGCGCACATGCAATCAGTTTCATTGTAGTCCAATACATTATACATCCATATTTCGGCCACGAACAGCGGGACCGATCGGTGTTACGGTAGAAAGACTTAAAACCGCGCCCTTGGTTGAGCTGGCCAACATCACACAGTGGGAGCGTACATAGTCTAATTACATGAGCGCAGCACAGCCTCGCTCCAATCACCCCCAGCGCGCAGCAGCACCAACCACACAGCCGTCCCGTCCGAGTACACGTGTCGGGACGGCGGGCACGCAGAGCCCGCCGCCAGACCGCCGCCGCCGGGGCCGCCGCTCCGCCAGGACACCGGCGGCCGCGGCCGCGTGCCCGACGCGCGCGGTGGTCCAGCTCAGCGGCGGGGGCCGGTCGGCGGAAGCCAGCGACTCCCCTAGGTCCGCTGCCCCGGCGGCAGCTGACTGACGTGCTCGTTCGAGTCGAGCTGCTTCAGGAGTCGGAACAGGGCGGCCGCCTCCCGGATCCGGTTGAAGTCGATGCAGAACGCCTGCACCTCGATCAGGATCGTCTGCAGGCAGGCGGCGCCCCGCGTGTCAACCGTCAGCACGTGTGCACCAGGCGCCGAACGGCGCCACGGCGCACAGGCGAACGTCAACACCGCGGTCCGCCAACACGACCCACACGCATTCCCAGGGACACAGAGGTTGCTGGCGTCAGCGGGCAAGTAAACACCACCTTCTTCTTCCGCCGTCTGGCGCATCCGACAGGTCGAATACCCCTCCCCCCCCCCTCACCTAGCACACACACAGGAAGTCTGTCCGCCGCAGGAAGCAAATAGCGCCGCTCGGGCTGTCCTGCATCAGCGCCAACGTTAGAGCGCGGCCGGGGAGGGCCCACCTAGCACCCGGCACAAAAGGCGGTCACACGACCTGCAGCTGTCAGGGGCAGCCGTAGCCGAATGGGGAGAGGGAGTGTCAGAGGGCTGGCCACAGTCGGCGGGCCAACAGGGTTCACTGAGTGCAGATGTGGCGTGGAGGGGAAGAGGCGGATCCCAGCAGCAATAACTGACCCGCACTGCTATACACACGGTCACGGCGCGAGCTCACATGCACGTTGATGATCTTGTTCCTGATGAGAGACTGCAGGAAGACGCAGACGAGCCGCACAAGCCGGTTCTGCATGTAGCGGTCCTTGATGGCCTCGCAGGTGGCGATGCAGTTGGTGATGTAGAGGTGCACGAACTCGGCCGGCAGCTCAACGGCCGTGGTCAGCCTGGCGGCGGGCCGGCCGAGTCACTGATCGCGCCTGACAGCGAAGGCAGCGCGTCTAAGACAGTTAATTGCCAGATGTCTGACTGAAATGCGGGGTTGCCTAGCCTGGCCTGGCCTGGCCTGGCCTGGCCTAGCCTAAGGTAAACTAAACAAGTGCTGCTTGTGCCTGGTTTCATGCACGACCGTGGAACGAAGAAGCAGCCACGGTTCCGCAGGCTTGTCCGTTAAGACGCACCTGTTGACCACCTCCATACTGTGCAGCGACATCTCCATGTTGACCAGCACGTTGAAGTAGTCGGTGATCTGCGGCGAGTCCATCAGCTGGAGCAGCACTTCAATGGCGATGATGGGGTTGTGCTCCACAAGGTCTGGAAGCTGAATGAAATCGAAGGCGTCAGTTCATCCCAGTGTTTCGATATTCGACCATTTCGGTGGCAGAGATGTCACTATTTTTCACGCTACTCCGCCCCGAGCTTGAGGTGCAATGACTGTTGCCCTGCCCTTGCTCAAAATCGGCCTATCAGCATCGACCCAGGCGGCGTTCAGCCCAGCGTCTAAGAGCCTCGAGCTTGACAAACGGATCGGGCAGGCCACACGTCTGGGTTCAGGGTCAAAGGGGACAGATAAGTGCCAACGAATGGCGTGCAGGGGCCGCCGGAGAGCCAGGATTCAGGTGCCATGAAGTTATCTTCACATCCTGCACACCTTACTGAATGAATTTTGGGGCGCTGGTTCATGCGGGCCGGGCCAAGCGATCGAGCGTCAGGGGCCGGTCCAGCCAGATCAGACGAGCACAACGCCTAGCACGGACGCCAGAGGTGCCGTCGCGCTCACTGGTGCCGCTATCATCAACGTGACAGCTCACGACGTCGACAAAACAATGGTATGTCACCTCACCTGTCTGCAGCCAGCCAGCATCGGGCACAAGACACCCATAAGGCCTGTCCTGAGGTCAGAACTTCACACGACTATTGCAGCGCAAACGCTGCAGGCTCACGGCAAAAAGAGACACCTGACTCACCACTCAGCTAACACATCCGGGGAAACTGCATCGACCTTCGACGTGGCTGACTCTATACGATTGGCTTGCACGTTCAATCCCTTCACGCCCGTTGACTGAGTCCTGTGACCACTGGGCGGTCCGCTGACTCCCCGCATCATGTGAACACCACGGGGCGGTCCTAGTCAGCGACGCCGTTGAACACCGCGGGGCGGTCCTAGTCAGCGACGCCGGTGAACACCGCGGGGCGGTCCTAGTCAGCGACGCCGGTGAACACCGCGGGGCGGTCCTAGTCAGCGACGCCGGTGAACACCGCGGGGCGGTCCCAGTCAGCGACGCCGTTGAACACCGCGGGGCGGTCCCGATCAGCGACGCCGGTGAACACCGCGGGGCGGTCCTAGTCAGCGACGCCGGTGAACACCGCGGGGCGGTCCTAGTCAGCGACGCCGGTGAACACCGCGGGGCGGTCCTAGTCAGCGACGCCGGTGAACACCGCAGGGCGGTCCTAGTCAGCGACGCCGGTGAACACCGCGTGGCGGTCCCAGTCAGCGACGCCGTTGAACACCGCGGGGCGGTCCTAGTCAGCGATGGCAGCGGCGTGCCTCACCTTGGCCGGCGTGACGCCGACCTGGTAAACGGTCTTGAGGTCGCGCTTCAGCTGGCTGATGAGCTGGTTCTGCTGCTGCAGCGTCAGCGGGCCGTGCACGGCCAGTGCCATCAGCTGGCGCGCCTCGCCCACGCCGGCCGGCGCCGTCAGCAGGCTCGGGTCGTACGCCACCTGGTGCTCGTGCGGCTCGCTAGGCACCATGTACACCATCTGCAACAACACACGCACCCCGTCTGCGCTGGTGGTGGTGATGACTGGAGCGTGATGGCGCTTCGGTTTGCACCCCGTCGTCTACGCTGACCGACTTATTCGAGGGACAGACAAACACATTTTATGATAACGCTGTGACTCTTTGTCAGGATAATGTTTTTCTACCTCCAGACTGTTTGGGCCTCATGTAATTAACAACCAACACATCGCAGGGACACCTAAAAAGCCCGAGCTCCATAAGAAAGCACGCGTTAAATCAGCACCACCCCGCACCGCACGCACCACACGCTATACCCCCGGCTCCTATTTGCGCACGTCACACCGGGCACCTGCGGGCGGCGGCAGAGCGGCCAGAATGTCAGAGCGTGCGCAGAGTGGCTAGGCGACAGAGCGGTCAGACGGCACGCACCTCGTCCTGGCAGTTGTGCAGCGGCGGCGGCAGTCGCAGAAACTCGGGCGACACGCACTGCTGGGCGTACGGCGTCGGTCCGCCCAGCACGCCCTCCGCCGTGCGTCGAGTCACGTTCTGTTCGGAGTACGCCCTGGGCAGCACGCACACCCCGTTAGCGCGCGTCTAAACGGACCAGCAGACCTCGCGGGCGACGCAACAGCCGTGTCCACCGCGACATGTGCCCACTTCGACAGGTCGGCGCCGCCGTAACGCCTTACCACGGGCCCATGATCCACAGATGATGTGAATGCAACCCACATCCGATCATCATCCTCAGTTTTTGTCTGCTTAAAACAGTGCGCCACGACATGGTAGCAGTACAGCAACAATGCAATGAAAGCCCAATGGCAGCCCAGTTTACTGTCTGACTATGCACTAGAGGACCAACCAGGACTCGGTCTCAGGGCACCCGATCCGGCTTGAGTGCACGGGTCACCGCGGCCGATACGAAAACGACACGTTTCCCACGGCTGCGTGTGGCGCCTCCACGGCCGGCGGCCGAGTGGGCCCGCCAGCGGTCACACCGCCTTCCAGCGCCGCCTCACCCGGAGGCGTCGGGTCGCAGGTCGGGGTCGGGCACCACCACGGTGACGCCGGCGCGCGCCGCCGCCGGCACGTCGGCCAGCCGCTCGCGCACCACCGCCTCCAGCTCGGCCAGGCTGGCGTCGGCGGCCGCGTGCGTCGCCGTCAAGTCCGACTGCAGCAGCTGGCTGGCCGTCTTCTTGAACAGCTGCGAAGCACGGCGGCGGCGTTACTCGGCGACGCCGGGCGCCACGTGCGCGCCACACGACGGTACACACCCAGCAGTATCACAAAACATCCGACAGGTCTGGCACGCACCCACCTCTTTGTTTGGGTTTGTGATGAGCTGGCGCACAAAGTACTTCTCCCCGGGCGTGAACTTGGTGAATTGTGTGGCCGGATCAGCCGGCTTGCCCGGCGCCTTCGACAACTCCGTGTGCTGCTGAAAAAGCAAGAAGCATGCCAACATCCAACAGTGCTCCTGGGAGGCGTGCAAGACAGCAGCTTGGACTGTTTAACTCAGGTTAGCACACATGGTTGATGGAAAATTACAACCACTCCTTTGACATGCCCTACCAATTTCATAACCCATCAATGCATTAAAACATATTTGTCAGCATCCCCCCTGAAATTAACAAAAAACATAGCCAAAAGTGGATCTATAGAGACAAAATGTGGCTGTTGAGGGGGGGGGGAGGGGGGGAGCACTGCAGAATATGTCACACCATGCCCTAGTGGTGAACAATGCCACCTCCACAATGAGACAGTCCAAGACAACACCATGAGTTGGAGCCTGGGGATTCAGCTGATGATCTGTGGTCAAGAATGCTTCTCTGATGCACTGAGGCAACAGCTCAGAGTCAGCACCACCAGGCAAAATATCAACACTGCTGCCAGAGTTGTCACACAATAGCTGGCTGGCCCTCCTGTTTGTGACCTTGCTGCTATCTCAGCACAGCATCAGGACCACTCACCATGATATGAAGAAAAACATTTGCAAAGGGGTTTCTCTTCAGGGGTTCATTTTTGTACAGAAAATACAGAATGGCTGTGGCAACTATTCTCTGCTGGGGTAGTGGCAGCATATCTGGCTGCAGCAGCAGGAAAACAAGTGCATTTCCAACTGAAAATGACACACACAGTTTGCATCAGTGACTCAGTTCATGGACATCCTACTTCAGTGGCAGAAACACAGGTGTTTTCATTTGGCAGAAAACAAACATGACATGATATAACCCTCAGGCTATCACAAGGCTAAGTCTAACTATTTTTTACTTATATGACCTTGAATATGTTAACAATATTTGGATTTGGCCATACTAGAAAAATATTTTGCATACAAATTAAAACTCATTTTCACTCAAATTATCAATAATACAATCTGCCAAAATGATTACCCTACCTTTGAAGTGGTCTTGCTTTGAAAATGTTGAGCAGCATTGTGATGCCAAGACTTCCACTGACTGCTGCTCAGTTGTGTCTTCCGATAGGAGCCTGTAAGGAATCATTGTGACACAGTTATTAACAAAATAACCACAATCCATGGGGCGATGCATTGATATCTTATTCATACGACATTTGTTCCTGAAAAAACAGGTTGAACATAAGATATGGGCCTACAAATTGTTGCTCTACATCCTGTAGTCTTTTGTGCTTGTAGCCTGGTTGGTACAATCAAGCATTTCAAACAACAAAAGCAACACACCATACCAAATCCCCAAATGTGCTTATCACTACAACTTCCAGTGTCAGCCCACAACTGGCCAAGCCAGTCAGGCTGACACAAGGTTATGCTAACTATGTTACAATCCATGGCATAATAATATTGACATTTTTCACAACTCTATTACATTCCTTTCCTGAAAAGGTATGATGAAATCTTTTGCCACCAGTTATGCTTAGCAAAGGCTTGGCCTGTCCTTGGAATTTTTGGCAGCATATTTTACTTTTTTTAAAACATAGGTCCCTGCAGCAGGCAATGGGAATCAGCATCCCAAGCCTACCACATTATTGCAGCATATCTATTGTCATCCATGCCAATGTCATAGCATGATCAGCCATGGACCTCATATGCCATGGGCCAGCATGCCAACAATACATGCTACACTGAACATGCCAGATGTAGTGGTGACAATCCAGAACCACTTCACTACATCCAAAACATGAATATGAGAGCCCATGTCTAATACACTGTACACAAGTTTAGACAATGGTGTATAACAATAGTGGCATATGTTTGAAATGGCTATGAGAGGTAAGGATGAATTTAGGGAAACATACGCCCAAAACATTTTTAAGAAGCAAAAATAATACATAAATACTGTGCAATTTGGCCTGACCTACATTCTGCATGCATATACTCAACATTCAGCAAATCAGCAAGGCATAAGGGTCCAGCACAATACCGTTGCTACTCCGTAATGGACTGGGGGTACATCCCGCAAAAGATACTCTCTGTTCATGGTCTTCAGTCCACAACATTGACAGCCTTTTGGTTCACCTTACCCCAGAAGGGAAGATATATCCTTTGTTGAAAGTGCCATGCCGACCACGATCCATAAACATCAAAAAGAATTGAGGCTAGCTACACCAGTGCTGCATCAATGATTTAAGCCACCATAGATTATTCCACGGTCCTGATTATTCATTGCAAGTGCGGAAATGCGCCACGCTATCGCAGCACCCAAGAAAGCGAAGAACAAAATCGTATCGCACATCACGGCGCATGTGAGACGTTAAAAGTTGACGCTGCATGAACGCCAAGACCAAATAATAAATTTTGTTATAATTGTGTTAAATACGAGTTACTAGTATCATAGTGTGTGAGGCTTGGGCGACTCAAAACGTCCCCAACAGGCGAACTGTTCTGGACGGATATGGGCTGAATAGGTGCGATCGCTCGAGCAGCCACGAGCTTGCCAAGGTGCGCAGGAAAGTTCCGCAGGCTGCGTAAGGGCTGCTTTTGTTCCAGCATGAAGACGGCTCAGGTGCTCGTCGGTCGTGAGAACGTGCAGTGTCAGCTCCAGCACATGTTGGCGAACGATCCAGGGGCTACGTTAGCGATAGCCACGCTTCTGGACATCATTGCGACAAATCAACCCCGTCAAGTGGCGCGTGCCGTGACTACAACTGTGCCGTACTTCGCTACACCGGCAAGATCGAACGGACCGGCCACACCGCTTTACGTCGACTAATGCGGAGAATGCCCGGAGGGTTTCGATCAGCAGCTGTTTGGCTTCGACTGGGGCCTCGTTTTCCCGTCACGGCAGTCCGCCGAAAATCGTAAAGATCCTCCTACCACAGCTCGATACTTTCGCCTCCCCCCACACTCACCCCAGCACCTGCAGATTCGACTCCCGCAGCACTGCCTATCTGTACTGCAGAACGACAGCTGCCCGGAAGCACCCGGTAAACGTCCCAGCCTGGCTGCCATCGTGACCATTGCGGGACACTGAACCGGCAGTGCCGCGCGGCCGTGCGGAGAGGCCAGGCGGCTCACCCGCAGAGAGGCTCGACAAAGCGGGGCCAAGCAGCGTCTCGGGAGTATTGCGGCCCATCACAGAGAACAAGACAGATATTTCAGCAGCCAGTGTTTCAGCAGGTGCCTTAAATGACTACCAATGTCAGCAGCGGCTCCATCACTGCCTGAAAAAGATTGCGCTCCCTCGAAGTAAATGTGATGGCTAAATATGTGGGCCAAATAGGGCAGTTTTGTTCTTTTCTTTTACAAATTCGAAGCTGTGAAGGTCACTGATCTTCACAGCAACCAAACTGACTGTGAAATGATTTCATCGGTTAGTTGCCGAATCCATAGACACAAAACAATGCACTCGGGTGAACAATAGCGTCGAGAGCAATCACACGGCATCACAACCTGCTCAAGTCGATCTTCATCGTCATTCTCTGGAATGAGCGAGAGGTTGAAGGGAGTGTTTCACATTTGTATGGGGTTTCAAACTGAAATCACCACCTGGAAGATTCCCCAGTGCAATTCACAGCATCGCTCTTCTTTAGACCTAATACCCTCTAGTTTCTTAGCTAAACGCCCGCGAAGATGTGCAGACTGTTTCGCACTTACTATTTTAAGACCATCCAGGCATCCATGACACCATAATAACGCCATTCAAATCCTGTCATGCCATTGGTGATGAAGTGATCAAGGCCAATAAAAAACATTGTCGCGTCGTTCACATGTGACATTCGTGGGAACGGTTTCCAGGTAAAGGGGCCATCAATCGGTCCTCAATCAATGTTGTGCAAGTACGATGGCGCAATCAAACAATACCGTAATAAGGAGTATATTTACAAGATATAGCAATTGTGTTGTCTAGAGCAGTCCTATGCACTGAAAAGTATGCTAATAACTAAAAGTGGGCCTATTTCATCGTACATGATGCTTGTTTCAATATCTTCAATTGTGGGACATTTCCTTCGAAATGCCGTAGATCCATGGACGTGGCGAATGCAAACGGAATTGAAAGTTGGTGCGAGGTGAACAAGGTCAATGGGCACGAAAGGAAAACATACAATCTCACATTCAAACTGAAGAAAGCAAGTGTGTCTCCCAGTCGACCGCGAACAGGAGGGTAGCGTATCAGGCTAAAAAGAGCGCAAAGCGAAGCATTTCTGTAGATGAAGTTGAAGCATTGACGCCGTAGCAGATGCGGCTGATCTGTCAACATACGGAGCTACAAGTTGGTCGGCACCATTACCAACGAGGTGGTTCACAATTAATGTGGGGTTTATCCATTCCACCACCTCCCGCTGAAACTACGAAAATGCTGCCACTCCCTGGGAGCAGCATCCTCTGGGAACAAGGACCAGGTCTTGACGCAAAATTTAACGGATTTGTGGGACGTCGCTAAGTGCAAGTGAAGATCCCAGCAATTCGCTGGCCTGTAACCACTGCCGATGCGTTCTGTCCACGCTCAGCGCTGCTCACGACTCCCACCTGGCGACATCCCCTTTCGGCCAAAAACTTCTTCGATTGCATGGCTGTAGGTACAGCTGTTTCATCCATGCTGTGGATGCGAGTGAGCCCATACTCATGCTTTGCTCCCATGCTAGCCAAATTGTCGAAAGATACTTTCGAAAAGCGTCTATGCGCGATATGCTAGTTGATTGCGGTGCTCATATCGAAGTATCTGGGAGTCGTCGTAAAAGCTCTCTCATCGACTCCCGGTCCGCCATATTCGCAGACTTGTCGAATGGATGGTTGATTTCCATGGACTTGACTACAGCGTCCTTCCCGTTTTCGTTAGCCGAGAAAGTCTCCCAATGGAGTTTCTGATTTTGCGGTGCGCATGATCTCGCAAGGGTAACTCAACTCCCCAACTTTGAGAAGTGCGCCAAATCCGTGGAGAGGCGCAGTTATGGGCGTATTTTGGTGGAAGGTCGAATGATTTTGCATGATTAAGGGACCAATTATCTTGCGAAACTGTATCCTTAGATAGAAAAAGTTGGCTGCACAAACAAAAACCATCGCTTGAAGTAATAATTCAGTTATGTCAATGATCCTGCTCGGCTGACTAACTCGTATGCTTTGACAGTATCTAACGCTACCAAAGTATGTTTGCACAAACTAATTTCGAGCAAACTATTTGACTGAATATATCTACCATTCAAGTGTTTGTGATTGCAAGGCATTTATATGCAATCTACATCTGTCTACCCACACTTTATGGTTGTAGCTGAAGGCATACATTTTCGTACTTTTCGTTTTGCGCACCACCCGTCCATGAGCGGTGAGGCTGCCCGGCGGAGCGTGGGACTGCGATCAAGGCGGCCATGGTCTGGAGCTCCCCCGCCTCACCAAACACGACCGAAACACAGCCGATAGGCCGAGAGATAGAGATGTTTTTGAGATGTTTGGTGCTCCGCCCGAGAACCCCGCACGCCGGCCTCGCCGACGTCCCAGCTGGCATCAGAAGCGTCACGCCACGTGAGAACTGGGCCAGAGGGGACGCGCAGGGGCCGCCCGAGGCGAAGCAGGAAGAGAGCGGGCGGGTCTTGCACCGTCACCGGCGACGCCTTGCCCGAGGTCTGGCCCAGCGGCACGTTGGGAGCAGAGCCCTGGAAGGAGGGCAGGCCGGTCCGACAACACACTGGACGGAGGAGGCTCGGCGGCAAAACTATTGGACTGCGAGAAAACGGGACGAGCCGACCCAGCTTAAAGAGACATTCCGGAAAAGTCTTCCAGCAGCTTCCAGGAGAGTCTCCCATGGGAGTCCAGAGCGGGGAGAGCTGAGGAGAAGTGACGGCGTCCACCTGACGGTGGCGTTGGCACCGACAACGGCGGCACCGACGGCGACATGCACGCATCAGTCTACAGGCTGCTGTCCCCATTCTTCCCGGACCATTGGCGGCTGGCGCTCCAAACGCGGCCCTTGACCCCTCCTCAGCGTACGGGCGCGGGGCACGGATGCCTATCCCCTCCCGTGTAGCTGGGGAAAGGGGGAGGGGAGATGCACTCGCCATGCGACCCTCCCGGCCGGCGATGTGTCTCTGGCGTACTCTCCCATGATTAAGGAAGGGAGATGCCCATCTAAAAAATTAACCTGATGTGCAGAAAACGCAGGGGTGTGATTTCGAAATCAGCTGCGTGGCACTGGTAACAGCGGGAAGGGGTAGCAGGGAGCTTGCATAAAAAGAGAGAAGCCTATACATCACGAACATAACACGACGTCTTTGCCTGTTTTCCTCATTTCCTTCGCACAATTTTGAAGTGCGTCGAGTGCGAGGCGCTGGGAGAATTTCTTGCCTGATCATGTGCTGTGTCTTTTCCAGGAAAAAAACAGCCGCTGCTCGACAAAACTTATTCCGGCAAAAGCCGATGATGCCGCTTCGGCAGCAAATATTCTGCCACAAGCGGTCACTATCTTATCAATACCACTTTGGAACTGAACTGGCAACAACGGCATTTCATATGCCGTTTTGAAGGGTGTTGGGACGGAACCAGCTTTAATACCTAATCGTGAAGCAAGCCAAAACTGCCGTCAAGGTGAGCCCATTGACCGAAAGAGTAAATCCTGATTCACAACATCGTTTTGCAAGCGTGCCTATTTGGCGAAAACCGCGATGTGAACAGTGCAGAGAAAGAGTTATGGGGTCTTACCATGACTAATGAAGTCTTGGGTGGGCATTACTTCCGCCTCCCATTCCCATAGTTCGCCACGACACACGGCTACCATGACGGCGGTCACCCGTCCAAGCGTGTGCCGGCGGGAAGTGCAGCTGGGCTCAGTGAGCTTTTACGTGATACCTCTCCCTCGGAGTCATTCAATTTCATTCAAGTCAGTCAATTCGGTCAATCAAGTCATTCAACACATTCAAAGGGTGGAATTCATGCGGCTTTAGCCAATCCCTTCACTTCATCAGGTTCTGGTGCAGTGCATCACCGCAACGGTGCTGGATGTAATGCGGGAATCCTGTGGTCATGAAAACCACGTTGGGTTGAAATCTCACAGACACCATCATGGGCAGCGGCATGAAGAGCCCATAAGTCGTAATTTAATAACAAAGCTAAGGGAAAGCCAAGTGAACATGTACGGCGTGCAGGTGAAACAACTGTTAACTTAGTTTGTCAGTGCAAACTAACGCCAATAGCTCATTGATACGCTAGGTGCTGTATACGCAGGGTTTGTGGGGTTTGTTAGTCCGTTCGCAGTACATGGGTACTGTCAGTGGGGCTGAGACTTCCTCAGAAAAGTAGCCCCCGCCCGTTGCAAATTTCTCCGGTGCTTTTGCTTGGAGGTGCCTGTTCACCATGGCCGCAACCGCTGCTAAGATTTTGGTGATGCGTGAATCTTAAACAGCGAGCTTTTTACACAGAGATTCAGACATCTGGAAGCAGACCTACGGTTGCGGCCGGATACTGGATTGGTGAGATAACAGTCACAAATCCTGTATGACTGTTTTTTGTTCAGCTATTCTAGCCTTGGATGCTTGAATTTGACTGACGACCTCATGCTCAACCTCAACATTGAAAAACCGCCAAGTTGCAAAGCGGCAAGATATTTCTGGCTCACAAAAGCTGGAGTAGCTGAAAAACAGCTTAACACAAACCTTTCCCTAACGGTCTTCACCTTATTGGATCATTTTCCTGCGATGTTTTTCATATAAATCTGCATGCGACCATACAACACTCGCTCAACACGACCTTTCTATCATGACATTTTGCTGAAGATAATTTTCCACGCGCTTATTTAACCTTGCAATAGTCTTGGGAGGGCATTGTCCTTGTGTTCTCCGTGTATTAACCCTTGTATCATGACCTCATATAATGTAATGACCTTATATCGAGCTAACCTAGTAAAGGCAAGGCTATGCGACCCATCTGGTTTTACATTGCCGGAGTAAAGATGAGTCACATGAATGGCGGTATTAGTTTCGTTACTTCGACTTCCTTAAGAAACTTTTTGTGGCAACTGAATTAGGTATTTTTCATCATGATAACGCCATTATTGCTGAGGAGCACGGCTCGCTCCCTACGTATTCAGAAACGCTGCGTTGCTGACCTATTCACAAGCTCTGACTTCGCAACTGAAAACTTTGCTAACATTAGGGGCGATACAACACAGATACTGGTTCCGAATATGAGACTGCAATACACATTTTGGTTGTGGTTCTGAAACACAAGCGGGCATGTCACCATCAGCCTAGAGCCACGCCGCGCATGTCGCCGCGCCCGGGCACCGCCGACTCGGCGCGTCAAAGATGACCGGGCATGGGTAACCAACCGTTGGCGACCAAAACACCGGACCGTTCGCCGGTTCCGTGATCATAAAAAAGACATTCGGGGAGGATCAGTTCAGAGGCAGGCTGAGCCAGCCACGCAGAGCGCATGAGCGAATGATCACACGCACGTTGAAAATACGTTGAGAGCGATCGCGTGCATAAAGGGCATCTGTCCCAGACAAAAACCGTTCCGAACCTGAAACAGCTGGCACTGCAGTGCCGCTCTGTATTACAAGAGCCACGCAACGACTGTGTTGTGTTCACGCCAATAGGCAGACAAGGCCAGTCGTCACGCATCTGTCGTGTTGCTTGACTACTTCCTGCTCCAACCATGCTTTTTGTTAACAACAGCCACGCCCGTGGCATGCCTGATCGGGATTGTAGATTTTTGGGCGTCCAGCGTGTATGATACGGACCGCGGTCGTTCACCCGCTGGACGCGGCCCGAGGCTCTCACAGGCTTCCTGGTAGACAAGTGCTGTTAGTGTGGAGCGAAGGTCGGGCGCGAAGATAGCAGTGCTGCACAAACCGCGAACACCACGTACGAAAGCTGGTGAACGGAAGGAAAACGGTGAGCCGGTTGATTACTATGTGTGTCGAGTTCACAATCTGGCGCTGACGTCGCAGAAGCAAAAGCAGAGCTTAGATTATTGACCACGTGGCATCTCGACCGTAAGTGCCACATTAGCCCGTTTGCGTGCGGGGGATTTTTCTTAATTTTTTTCGGTAGTAATCCATCTCATGATATTTAAACATATTAAAGGTCGATCTTGTCATTTTTCCATCCAAACTGATCTCCAGGGCGTGACGCACTTCGGCAATGCTATAATGGGGCCACATGACGCCCATTATCGCGTACTGAAAGCATTTAAATGGCACACTGCACACGTTAATGGGTGTCCCAGCACCTGCACATCGTATTGCACATGAGCCGTAAGTGTCAGTGGCGGATGCAAGACAAGCAGAGAGGGAAGGGGTAGCCTCTGAATCTCCCTCCTTTCAAACAGATCGTTACTAAGCCCATTCCTTACCACGAAGTAGGGAATGGGCTCCATCGGCTTATGAAGAGCAGGGCTCTGGCGATTGGACCGCTACGCTTCGTGGTCCCGAACGTCATTGTCTGTCTGTAACGTTGGTTCGAGGGCTGTGTCATGAGGTACGTTGGAGCTGTCTAAATGGCCAGGAATTGGTGCCAGTGGAATGGGTGGTGGTGAAATAAGGGGCGCTTTGGCCGCTGAAGGGGCGACAGGGGCCTGCGCTCAGGTGCGATCAGTTGGGCCGTCCGGGCCGTCGTATCATCAGTGTTCTGGTCAGGCGACGTGCAGCGAAGTGGAAGCTACCTGGGGCCCGTTCCTCAATGACAAAGGGAAGTTCATTCCCACTTCGAGTAAGCCCATCCAACTTATCTGACTCTACTATTGTATTATGTTATTTGTTTTTATTTTTGTGTTATATATTACATACATTTTTGTTTTCATATTATATCTATTTTCATTTCAATATTCTATTATATTATATATTACTCGACCTATCTGACCACTCTATCTGACTCACCTGTGACGTCACGGTCAAAACCCATTCCTTACCTTGTTAAGAGACGAAGTACGCTTGTTTACAAGTCAGCTATGGCTGTTTACTTAGCAACGCCTAAGAACAGTCGACGTATGGTTCAGGGTCTCGTATGCCATGAAAGCGGAACGCTCTCGACTTTACCTGGAAGAGGTGCTGGATGGCGGTATTTTCAACCGCAGAACTATCCAATAACATTACAAAGGAATGAGGCGCCACTGCTGCGCACCATATCGATATATGGGCTGAATCGACCGACGCTTATTCCTGGCCGCATTTAGATTACAGACGTTCTCGACAGACGCTAATGACGACGTCTTACGTGTCTGATGACGGGGGTAATGACGACTTACCTGAGACGTCACGGGCTGCCACCTCAATGGGCGGAACTGGGGCCTCCTAAGTCTATGAGGAACTGGAACCTGGCGATGCAGTTGAAGCACGTTGTCAACAGGCGTGGGAAGTATCTGGGATAGCCGGGCCTTAAATGTTCAAGACTGGTCAGCAGTCCCAGTCGTCCGACGGAGAGCACGTGGCTCAGTTTGGCACAGGAAGAGGCTTGCCGCCGGCTAGCTGATGAGGTGGCAGCTAGGTCCCGCAATAAGCAGTTTGTTCCCAAGTACAATGATCCGGTGGGATCGCTGTGAAGGTCAAAATAATCGTTATACAATGATGGGAAAACAGGGGCGTGGGTAGGGTTCTCTTGAGGAGTGGAGAGCGCAGTGAGGACATGACGCGCTGTTTTTGTAACTTTTCTGTCGAAAAGAAAGATGCTTGTCTGTCAGCAAGGAAAGTCAGGAAACCTATGGTGCTAAGAGAGCAAATGTGTTTGTTAGGGGATGGGGGCTCCGTCCCTTGGCTGCACCCATGGGTGTAATCACGTACCTGAGACTGGGGGAGACGGATCATGGTTAGAGTGGTCACATGAATGTGAAGGGGACAAACTGGTCTGAAAATTACATTTTGAATGGAAAACGTCGTATGTCCGCTCAATGTTACACCCATGGCTGCTGCACTTACGTATAGGAAGGCAGTTCCGTAAGGTAGGTTCTGGTGCGATCAGACGCCTTTAGTTTTTCCTTTTTTGCGGTCGAGACCGCGTATCAGTTCATGATAATTGAAAGATAAAACCCAAACCCATCTATTTCAATAAACTAGCACGCACAAACCTTGCCCCAGGTGGTTGCATTGACCCGCGTTCCATTTTCTGCCGGCGCTTATTCCTTCTCCCCGCCAGCGTCGTCAGACACCACACCGACGTCTGGTCCTCTAACGCCCACCACGCCCTCGGAGTGCACTACATGTCCACGTCTTGTACTCTGAACCTGAGCCTGCCACGCGCCATCACACGTCACACCGACCGCTGGCGCCCGGCAGTGCCGCCCGACCACGCCATGGTGCTCAGCAGGCCTACAGTGCGCGCGTCATCACACGTCACACCGATCGCTAACCCTCTGACGCCCGGCAGTGCCGCCCAACCACGCCATGGTGTCCAGCAGGCCTACAGTGCGCGCGGCCATCGCGGTGGTGCTCGCCGCCTGCCTCCTGCTGGGCGTGCTCATCGCCACCGGCGTGCTGACGTCACCATTCCGCCGGTCACGTGAGTCTGGCCTTTGGCACGTGAGTCCGGTCACGTGGTGCAGGACAGTCCTCTGAAGCTGTGGCACCGGTCGCCGAATTGTGTTGGTGATGGTCTTATTTATAGTCGGCGAGCAGAGCACTGACTTCGATGGAAGCTCAGTTCCTACTGCTTGCATCTTCTTTCTCGTTGTGACAACCTTCTTTCTAGCCTGAGCAAACAGTGGATCCACCAAATTTCAACTTCAAGGCCAAATTATTATCATGCGCGGGTACACAACCCTTTGGTGTACGAAAGGTTTGCAAAACAAGAGCTTTCGTCCCCCGCCTTGCGTGGAAACTCCTGGGTTTTTGAGTCCCGCTTCCGACGAAGAACTTCATCGTCCTCTGCGGTAGTGGGCGTGGGAGCTGTAGACTCTTCGTGACCTTTATGTCGTTAAAACTCGTTAAAACCTGACGACCATGAAGCACACATTTTCTTGAATTCCAGATGACGGTATGCCGGTAGCGGCGCATACCCATTTTTCAACGCTTTTCGGTAGCGTCGCAGGGCCTTTTAACCTTTGACCTTTAACATGAAGGTCTGGGGCATCAATTCCAATTCGCCCGGCAGATGTCAGGCGGGTACAGGTCTGGCTGCGCGGCTCCCAGGCGACCGAAGGAAATGAAGCGTGCAGCTGCGTCTGGCGCATCGGCTGCCCCAAGTTCAGCTGGCAGACCAACTTCACGTCGCCAGCGTTTCGCTGCGGCTACCAGCCCATGCTGGAAGGGTGGGTGACGGTCTGCTGGCCTCGTTTCGGTCCATGTTTTGGGTTGCGGAGTTCGTACTGGTAACCATCAACTCCTGCTTGGTGCGTTTGCAAGCACAGACCCGGATGCGGGACGATCAGGGAACGTAGCACTCGGATTAAAAAAAAAAGAAAATTCAGTTTCTCGTGATACGATCTTTATCACATGCTGTTTTCAACACTTTTATGTGTTCGTGCTGCAAACTTGAACATCAACAGAGCTTATTGATTGGGAGCCCATCAGTGTGCTGGTCTGTTAACGACTTGCTTTTCACCTGGCCGTGAGTTCTGATTCGTACGTACAAGTTAACTGATCAGCTCCGTTTGCTGAGTCTAACCATTTTCAAGCTAGATTTTGTTTCTCCAAAGTAAAGCAGGACACTAACAAAAAGCTAGCGTTTTCCTGCACTCACTGCTGAATATAATTATGTTCCCCTAGCTCCGGCCACCACCCAACAAAATTATGACGTCCTAATGAAACCTCTGCTCATCAATACGCCATTTTTCAACATCTCCAACACCCGGAACGATGTTACGAGAACATCCACACCTGTGAGCGCCTGTGCCTTTAACCCTCAAAGCAGCCCCAGCACACGGCCACAGAAGACCACCAGACGCCCTTGGCCGAGGGCTGACCCCCTCCCCCGTGGGCCGAGCGGTGCCTGACACCTGCCCCGGCGGCCGCGTTCCAGCCTGGTGACCGAGTGTCTCGCCGAGCGGCGGTCGGAGCGCGGCCGCGATCTGCGGCTGCACGTGGCCGGGCACGTGCGCGAGGCCTTCCTGGTGGACTACATGCGCCAGCGGCTGTGGACCACCGTCGAGCGGCAGACGTGCCGTCTCACCAGGCCGGCCGTCGGGCCGAAGCCGCTGGACGGGAACGGCTCGCTCGAGTATAGCCAAGTGCGGCCCGAGGACGGCGGCGAGTCGTGCGAGGCGGTGCACGTCAGGCCCGGACTGAGACTGGTGAGGCGCGCCGACGGCAGCGGGCGCTGGCCAACGGCGCCGACGCGCTCCAGGCTCTGGTAGCGGTGTGCAGGCGCCTTCCGCGCGGGGAGCCGCCACCACACCGGACCCGCGGACACACCGGACAGCCGACTCGATTTTTCGATTCGATTCGAAAAAATACTTTTAGATTTGCTTGCATGGGATCCAAAGGCTCGCTATTGGTCCTGACTGGCTCCATGCAGTCAGGTTTAGGTATCGTGTACTTGATGACACGACACCACTTGTCTCGGTCGCCAAGTCTCCTGTGACGCACCAAACGCCTTCTCACTGGTCGTTATTGTTAGCCAGTTCGCTTGTCAACTGCGGTAGATTTAGCTACTTTACCGAAGACGATAACCAACGATATAGCTGCTTTGCTAAACTGCAAGTCTAAGTAATGATTTTGTTCACTGAAAGCGCAGAGGGCATGATTGCTGGGTCCCCTCTCAGAGGGCCAGAGCCAAAGCATCAGCTAGGCACCTGCTGGGCTGTGGGCTGTGGGCGAGTGACCTTGGGTCGGTTTCAGGATTACAGGTACGTGGACGTGCTGGGCCCAGACACCTTGGGCTACGTCGACCACCTGATGACGGAGTGCGAGGCTGAGGGCTGCGAGGGCGACATCCTCATCTTCTCGGGCGGCGTCGGTGAGCTGCTCAACTCCACGCTGCTGGACAGCTTCACAGGAGTCAGGTGAGGGAGCTGGGCAGGCCGCAGCGGCGGCGACCGCTGACGCCGGCCATTGGCACCAGGTGTGTGTGTGTGCAAGATTTCACAATGGGGTGGGAGTCAACACTAAAAAGCAAGATTGTTGAGTAGCCGAGTGTATTCTTCTTGATTCCTGGCGTTCTGTTTCTCGATCTTTCTTATTTTTACGTGTCTGTCTGCAATTTTCAACCGTCAACATTGGATGACATACGTTTTGGAACATACCACAAATTTAGTAGGGGGTGGAAGAGCGCACGTGTCCCCAGGATTACTGTGTACGTGCGGCCCTGCGTGCCAGCAAGTGTCCACCAACTGGTCGTCACGTGTAGATCACATTGAGCATAGACAACACTGTGCTAAGGTAACCCTGACATTGTTGATACGGTTCATTTTCATGTCAATTTTACCATAGTACAGTTGAGCAGCAAAGCGAAAGCATGGACCTAGTAGACTTACCCATGCATGAGAGCCGTTTGTATGCCATGCGTGCATGCCCGACCTATTGCGATACAGCATTGGCCGAATCACTGTAAAACCCTGTAGGCCAGGCGAATCAGGACCCATCCGCGTGCATGCGTGCAGCATGCGTGCAATTTTAGCCTACGGGAGCTCTCCATCATAACTGGAGACATTTTTGTTAGGAATAAAGGTGATTAAACGCATGCCATAACTTACGCATTCTAAAACAAGAAAGAAGGAACCACTAACATTTACCGCAGGCCATCTACGATTTAAAGAGGTTTCCCGTCGTCGAAACACGTTTTCAAACGCACATCAGCTTATACTCGTTTCAGCGTTATTTGTCACCGCCATCCGAGAGATACACATCCAATTCAAACAGTTTCTGACGATATTTTAAAAAAAGAGAAGAAGATAGGGAGGAAAAAGAGAGATCAAAAGTTCATTAGAACCCGTTCACACGATACAAACAGCGAATGACTTGATAATTAAAGGTAACGAACACTGCATGCTAATACTCCATTGGTGATTAAGTTGATCGAGCCGTGAATGAACCGATCACAGCTGCGCGGCGTTTTAGTTGGCCACGTGACGGGGTCTGGAGGCGAGATTCCCCACCCCCCGCAAAAAAAAAACGGAGCGGAGGACTGCTTTACAGTCGACTCTTTGTGTAAGTCGGCTCTTCGTTGACTAGTCACCTGAGCGCGCTGACGTCTTTTGCCGGACAGACGGTTCCAGAGGCAATATAAGCGACTGCTGCCGATGTTCATCGACCTGGTCTCAATTCACAAAATGGAGGTGGTCGTGAAGATTCACGAGCCTGTGACGGACGAACTCATACCGGACAACTCTATGGTGCGAAACGACCTGCTGCAAGAGTACAACGCGCTCATCATGGAACAGACGTAAGAATCACACCTTTCAGTAGGAGTGCAACACGCTCATCGTGGAACAGACGTAAGAATCACACCTTTCAGTAGGAGAACAACACGCTCATCATGGAACAGACGTAAGCATCACACCTTTCAGCAGGAGTGCAACACGCTCATCATGGAACAGACGTAGGAATCACACTTTTCAATAGGAGAACAACACGCTCATCATGGAACAGACGTAAGCATCACACCTTTCAGCAGGAGTGCAACACGCTCATCATGGAACAGACGTAAGAATCTCACTTTTCAGCAGAACAACAAGCTAATCATGGAACAAACGTAAGAATGACACCTTTCAGCAGGAGTGCAACACACTCGTTATGGAACAGACGTGCGTAATGCACACTCTGCTGAAGCACAATTCACTTATCACAGTTTTATGAAATGGCAAGAAGGCGGATGACGCTAGGATGTCGAAACCTTGAAGCCTTCACTGGCACTCTTGCTGTCTTCACGCTTGGCTATAAATGTCTCGAAAAGAGCAGTTGTTTTCCCTCTCTCATACGTGATTACACATTTTAATAGCATATTTGATATATTGTTTCAAAGATTGTGACGTTTCTGATAGGGTCAGCATTCATTATTTCAAAGTCAAATTTTAGGCAGAACACATCACTAAAAAGCAATCACTGATTGTTTTGATCAGAACAACGCATTGTCATCTAGGCATCTATGTAAGTGTGACCACACATGTACCTATTGTTTTGGCCTATTGTTTTCTAGCTCTGGTTTCCGTAGACCGATGGCCGTCGCTCCGCCCCTCATGCTCTGTCAATCCCTTCACATGCATTGTCCCATTAGGGGACACAGCGATTAGGGGACCCAGCTGGTGGAGTAGTTAGGAGCTTGCGGAGCTCATGATCGGCGTATCTTGGCTCAGTTCCCGCCGCGGAGGGCTGTTCCGACCGTGGAAAACTCTCCCGACCACGCTTCGTACCCATGTGTCGATACAGCGGCGCGTCGGTGCGTCGACAGACATACCGGTGGACAGCGGCGCGTCGGTGCGTCGACTGACAGCCCAGTTGACAGCGGCGCGTCGGTGCGTCGACTGACACCCCGGTTGACAATGGCGGCTCTGTTTCAGAATGTCGACGCCCGTGGAGGTGTGGACCTCGCACATGATCATGAAGCTGCATCACATCGAAGAGTGCGACCTACAGGCCAACAGCACGACACCCAACGAGGACCGCTGGCGCTGCGAGGAAGAGTTGGTGGCGGGGGATCAGTGTCACGACGAGTATTTCGACACCATCTTCAACAAAGTGTGCGAGACATATATCAAAATGCCTCTGAATCCATGCTGCAGCGCATAATGCCTATTGTGAAACCGGGAGAAATATACCGGCATCACTTGCAGGGAGTGACGGTCAAAGAAAGTGACCACGTGTTTCGTAAAACTTGCCATAAGCCCTGCGGTTGCGTCGAGGAAGAACAACTTGCCGGGACTAAGGCTGGCTTGTTGACAGGTGCAATGCATAGTCGGAATACTCAGTAAATGTGGTCAAATTTGGCTAACTATTGGCATTGTTCGAGATGTTCTTATGTGGTGTTGCGTTTTTGTGTTCGGTTTCTTATTGTTTACTACAGGTCATTGTCGCGTGTGTCAGGAAACCAACGCATCTTTAGCATCGGAGAATCGTCGCCTTGAAGGGCGCAATAAAGCGGCGCATTACGACATTTTGTTCTTATGGAAACTATTCTTACGGTCCCGTAAATTTCCTCAGGCCCTAAATCTCATATTTTCACAAAATTCGGCATGATGCTTTATCACCGAGCTCAAAGCCTTCCCTGGAGGGAATCCTGGCTGCGCCCCTATCCACTTTCACGTGACTCAGTGCAGCAGCCAGTGACACGATTGGTCCCTCCATCAATTCGCATGGCGCAGCTTTGTCGTCAGCAGAAATGACGCTATGCCACCTGCTATTGAGAGCGCAACCGAGCACCCCGCCACTACTCATCGAGGCTACCAAACCGCATCATCTTTTTATTCTCCTGCTATATTTTTATTTATATTTCTCCGGCTATATGTCTGCTATCGCCGCTCAACTTTCATTGTAAAGATAAACAGCTCCATTTAAAGGGAATAGCCATAAACGGGCAAAATGGCTATAAACTATGGGGCCTCGTGCGAACATGCGAGTATACTTATAGGTGTGAAATTGCGCTGAAATCAGATGAAAAGACACAACTGCAATGCAATATGTTTGATTTCCGATATGAGATCGGACATGATTTGAGTTAGCAAAAAACGGGAGTGGATATTTTAGTATTTTAAGATATTTATACGGGAGTATTTTAAGTTGTATTTGGTGAACGATGACATTGAAAAATAAATTAGATGATATATATATATATATATATGTATATGTATATATATATATATATATATATATATATATATATATATATATATATATATATATATATATATACATATTCTGGGAAATAAAGAGATGGACATGAAGATAGACAAAGTTTTATTTAAATCATCACACACGATCATAGTCTATTGATCAAAGCACTCATGTGATCGTGTGAGCTTATGGGAGGTGCACTGATATACGCATGGACGGAGGGAAGAGGACGGGGCGCTAATGGGGAGGAACGGAGGCATAGCAAGGCAGGGAGGGGGATGTTTTGCGGCGGCTTAACACGGGCCCGGGTGGCCGACTAGATACCCTTCGCTTGGGTGGTGGTGAGGGGGGTCAATTTGCCCCCCCCCCTGAGATCTTGGGGAACTAAGAAGGCTGGAGACACCAAATCTACAGGGTGTCTTGACCTGTACGTGAGCTCATTTAGATCAAAGTTTGAGCTTTCTAGGTAATGACCTTCAGGTCAAATAAGGTCAAACAAGGTCAAATTTTCAGTTTGGTTTCTAAGGTGCCCCCAGAATCTAGGCAACTGTTTCTAAGCAAAAGGTCGCAAGCCCTTTTAAGGTCAGTGACCTTGTTTGACCTTTTTAAGGTTATGGTGACCAAATCATACAAGACTGCTCTGAGCTTTACACTTGAATAAGCGACAAAGATTACACTAGGCAGTATGTTCCTAAAACAAAATGGCGACCCGGGTCATCTTAGGCCAATGACCTGTTCTGACCTTTAAGAAGTCAATGGAAGATGTGTAATGCGGTTCCTGTCATCAATAAATTCGAAATGAGCAACACAAACTATCCCACACAGCAAGCCCTAGATTAATATATCAGGTCGGTTTTGACCTTGGTCTGGCCTTCATACATGACCTTAGGTCAGCGTTGTTTGCTCATTCAATATCTGTGGTGCCAAAGAAAGCATCTCAGAGATGTATGGCTTTGTCAAACACTCCGTTATTGTATCAGATTGGACGATTCCCTAGAAATTGCCTTCGCTGAAACCATGGCCCGACTGTGACCTGCCATAGGTCAGCGACCTTACAAGGTACATCTAAATTTTTATGTTAAAGGATCCGCTATTCAATTGCTACAGCTATGCAAAATTTGGCGCGGCTGCGCCGCGACGTTCGGAAACTATTCTGGAAAAGCCTTCCGGGGGTCAATGTGACCCCCCACCCGAGCGCGTGTTAATGCATATTAATGCATGTTAATATTAAGTAGCTCCCCAGTGCAGTCGCAGATTATGTTAAAACCTATAGGTTTTAAAGTATGTCATATTTCAAAGCTTAACGCCATTAACCTGGGTCCGGAAAGTTTTGTAAGTGTTCGCTGAAGTTCAACCCCGGTACAACGCACCAGGAAGGGAAAGATATGCTAACTGCATATCTATATTAACTGCATCGCTTTGCCTGAACTGTTTCCAACATTAGCAAGTTACCTCATATTTCCAAACACAAACTTTCGCCTTAGAATTGGCCTTAACCATTGGATCGATATCAAACGCATATTAAGAAGCCAAATTTCTGAGTGCAAACGTTTATTAAGGATTATTAAGGTTCTCCCCACATTCGATCCACTTTCTTCCCAGAGTTGGGGGCTGCAGCCCGAGTTGTGAACTGAAGCCAAGTTGGGGGGGGGGGGGGGGGGGGAGGAGGGAGGCTCCCAACTGAATAGTAAACTACGCTCCTGCTCCGAATCATGTTAATCTTGGGAGACTTTTGACGCTTCTGGCATATGGAGCACATCAGCTTTTCTTCCCCGCCAAGCACCGCTTCCTCGGTGAAAGGTCAAAGCAGTCCTGCAAGCGCACCTGGCCCATCATGGATGGGATCGGCAGGCGCAGGTCCCAGATCCGGTCAAACGTCACGGACGCGTGGCCGCACACCGCGCACCGCAGCGTGGACTTGGGCTGTCCGACAAACAGGTGAACGAACTTGGCGTCCTTCAGGAGAAGGAAATGCTTCCAGGCCTATAGCGGTCCTGGCTAGCACCGAGGCCGCCATCGATGTAGGTGGCTTTGGGCTTGGGTTGGTTGTTGAAGCGGTCCACGTCCTCGTGCAAGCCCTCCAGCAGGTATCTGAGGAACTCTTGTGCGTCCTACTGCTGATAGCCCGTGAATTCCGCAAACCGCTGGAATTGTATTGTCGATGAGGGCGGTGGTCAGCGCCCAGTTGGCGGAGGTGGTCGTGTTGATGTTTCTCGAGTACTCGCCTCGTAGAATGCATTCATGCTGGGCGCGACGGTGCTCAGACATTGCGGCACTGCTTTCATGAAACATGTATTGTCGATGTTCCGGAATCCCGTAAGGCCGAGCTGCCGTGTGGTAGGCTGTGGGCTACCTTCGAACCGTTTGATTTCAGGTCGAGGACGGGCGAAATAATTAAATTCATAGGTCATTCATGCTTAATTCCTCTGCAACACTACATGCTATCGGAAAGGTGGCAGCAATTCGTGCTTTACTGGCGGTCGAAATTGGTATTTGACTGCCGGTCGAAAGAATTAAATTCATAAGCTATTCATATTCCATTCTTCTGCAACACTACATGCTATCGGAAAGGTAGCAGCAATTGGTACTTGACTGGCAGTGTATCAGCGGGATCGCAAGGCGAATTTAAATTGAAACTTGCTGTGCCAAAGCTTTGCGGCAAAAGCTTTGCGGTGCCGAAGCCTTGCGGATATGACAGTCATAAGTCTTGCGACCACGTTAGAGACAACATGGCCGGCTCGAAATTTCGGCATGCAAAAGAAGACTCGGCGATGGTTAGCTGAGAATTGAGCGCAGACGGCGTTTGAACTTGACACGGCGTATTTGCACGCAGTGCCATCAACAGTCGAACCGCTTTATTACTTACACATTCGAGTGATATCAGCTAACACTGCATGACTATGAACTTGGCATATAGCATGTGTTGTGGCCGTTCAAAAATCACGCTAGAGTTAATGCTGCCACGCCCACGACCAGTGGTGAGCAAATGTGTTTATTTTCTGCATGCCATGCTGGGCGGCGTAGGCCCGATTATAACTTCACTGACCGTAAAAGGCAGTCGTCAGTCACCGTGCGCTGAGATATGTCGCAAAAAACATTTTGACAACGGAATACGACCACTTTGACCAAATCTGCGGAAATCGCGACCGCCGACCGTCATACCAGTAACATGGTGCTCGCGGAAGTTCCCTGGGCCCACAGCCCAAGCGAGCTAGCGGGCCGCTTCTTACCTCAATGGCAGTGCGGTCGTTAAGTTGCGTTGCCATCAGGCACGGGCGCTGAGGCCCCAATGCCGTCTGTCCGGGTCGCGACGGTATCGTTTTCCATCCTGCCCGGATACTAACTATGGTTCCGGCGTGTTGCGTTCCCGAAGGGCCATTTTTAGGCCGGTTGGATTTAGGTGGGTAATGACGGATTTACCAGTATTGTTTAGTATTGCGCGTTTTGTTTTTCGATAGTATTTCACGTTTATGCCCGTTCGTATTTCTGTATCTAAAGCCGGTTATTTCCGTTCGTAACCGGTATTCGTTGACCATTTATGCCCGTTCGTATGCTGGTATCGGACGGCCGCCGTTGACAAGTACGTCGTACGCAAGCGCAATCGTGTCCTCTGATCCTCCACAAGTGGCGTCGTGTCTTATGATCCCCAAAGGAGCTGATCCCCTTGTGCACTGAGAAAGCGAGAAATTGAGCAAAACGAATGTATGGTGGGGCGACTTCTGGTGGTACTACGTCCATTGATCCCCATATAACAGTTGTAAGAGACGCCTCGATATGGCATAGAGAGCATGTACTCATTTGTAACCTAGACTTGGGACTAACTGTTGCTAGACTTGGAAATCAAGCAACAAAACCGATCGCTATGCTGCCGTGCGAGCTCACTAATATGCAAACTTTCTGTGTTCTGATATCCCGTGAAAAGGTATCTTAGATCATGTCTATTGTTCAAATGTGTACCTTATTCATCTTCGGCATTAGTTGTATGTGAGTCAGATAAGGAAATTCAAGGTTCGCTATGACTTGTTAAGTGTGTGACAAATTTTGCATTGTCATAACAACATTTATTAAAAGGAATGCTCCCCATTTGAAGATACTGAAGCAAGGACCAGCCATGATGAAATGAGACCAATGATAACTATAAATATATCTTAACGTGGAAAAAACTATCTAGACAACACAACTTTCCTTTAAAAAAACACACTTCTTAATACGTCATTGTTTGATTACGCCATCATGCCTTGTGCAACGTTGATCGAGAGCCAACTGACGGCCGTTTTATCTGGAAGTCGTGCTCACGAACGCTAGATGCGGACGACTCGACAATCATATTTTTCTCGGCCCTGCTCGCCGCATGACTTATGAAATGGCAGGATTTGACTGGCATTCTTATGGCGTCATGGATGCCTGGGTGACCTTAAAATAGTCTTCCCGTAAAAGTCTGCACATTTTTGCAGGGTGAGTAGTTTAAAAATTAGAGAAGTTTACGTCTTAATAAGGGCAGCGCTGCGAAATGCAGCCAATGATCTTTCAGATGGCTATTTCAGCCCAAAACCCAATACAAATGTGGAACACTCCCTTTAATAAGCGCCGCGGGAGCTTCAGTGTGTTCCTCTATGTACAGTCAGCATGTGCAGCGTTTCCTGACACGGCTGGCTACGTGTCCACAAGGTTTGGTGCCCAGAGGGGGCATCGAATCTGATAATGAATGGGCACCAAACCTTCATTTAGGAGCCACGTAACCTTCATTTTCAAGAGGCGTCGAGTTCCAGAACTGTCACAAACGGCCCCAATCGCATTTTCGAGAGACCCCAAGTTCAGGAGACACCACAAGGTCCCTTGACGAAATCCTGCATCGGCCACTCGGCGAAGGAGCACCAAAACCTTCAGCTCGGGACGCCCTAGTCTTTATTTTCCTGAGGTGCCGTATTTTAGGGAGCATCACAAAGGGTCCCAAAACGTCAGTTCTTAAGAAACAAAACATTCCAGGGACACCCCAACGTTCGTACCTTTCGGTGCACGAAATCCTGGCTCAGCCCACTCGGCTCATAGATGACAAGTACCGCGCAGCTCACCGTACTACGTGGAACACATTGTCCCACCCGCGGGGCGGGATGTACAGTCGGACAATTTGATGAACAACTAGAAATGACGCCCATTATATATAAAGTTATACACACTATTACGATGATAATATGTACGTAAAAGATCAACGTTTTACCGCGTAGTGTCAAAAGCTCAAAAGTTATTTTTATATTATCGCAGTACAAAGAATGCAACAAATGACTTATCGTACAGCACAGTTTTTGCCTTTAATTTTCGTTGCACGGTTAGCGACCTTCAAAATGAAACTTTTGGTTGGTTTCGCCGTGCGTAAGACAATGATGGCTAGCCATTCGAGTCGTGCTGTCGTGCTCAACTTGGATGGTGTTTAGGAGCCAACTTTGACTCATTTTGCCATATGTTCTCCGAAACACTGAGCTCAGAATGGTAGGATCCATGACTCCCTGGGCTCCTCCCTTCATGAAATCCTGGATCCGCCCTGTCGTTTACGCTGGGTGAAACCCCGCCTGGTTACGCTGTCAAGTGGAACATCTCAAAAAGGAACGCCCGTTTAGCACCTAATTGAGCCAGCGATGCAAAGCAAATGAGAGGTGTGTTCTGTAAACATTTTTCGCGCGCCACGGTACGGCGCTCGCGTAGCCATTCCGCGGTTGGTATGGTGCGGGCGGTAGGAGAAGTAGACGGGCGCCGCTCTTGGCGCGGGCCTCGGCTGCGCGCGGCACCAAGGTTAAACTGATTCGAAGACTTCTCGCTAGGTGGCGGGGTTGGCTGTCGACCGCGCTGGCCCGGGATGTCGAGGTCGGCCATCGAGCGCTGAGGGAACTCCGAATCAGGTGTTCCACGTGCCATGGCTGGCTCGTGCGCATGTACAAGGGAAAAGCTCGTTTCATTCCGGTGAAATGAGTATCTCGGCTTGTTTGGTAGTTTCGTTGGGGTTTTGAGCTTGTTTGGTACCGATGTATGTTTTGGTTCAATGAGTTCTCTTTGTCGTGCACTGAGAGCCGATTGCATGTGTGCATCACGCAAAACACATGAAGGCGTGCCCTAATAAGCCTTTTAACGATCAGCAATGGGCATTTCGTGACGCACCGTTCCTTAACCCCGCTGAGTGTGCACTGAGTGCACAAACAACATTAAGCGCATTGTTTGCTCAGCATCACCTATCATTTGGGAATCGCCAATGCTCTCCCTGCTGGAAACCTGTCTGGAAAGTGATTGCGGTGTTGAATGCATTTTTTCTTCGCTAGTTGGATAATATTAAAAGTTTGACCTACAAAGGTCTCGGTACGTGGCCGTCTAAAACACGTCTCCAGTTCAATGCACACGATTGCCACCATGTAGTGATGTGAGTTTATTGTACAAACATGTTTCTGGTATGATCACGCTTAACGTACAGCAACAATGCGGCCCACCTCACCAAAACACTACGTGTGCATAACAACACAGACGGCTCGGCCGCAGACCACGCAGCGTTCGACTCTTCTCAAAACCATGGCACATGACATTATCATCTTCAACAGCACACATTCACCAATCACAACCAGCAGCCACCGCCATATTGGATGGGTCAAACCACACTGCGCCGCCATCTTGGATGCGTCATACGCTACGTGCGCCATCTTGGATAGGTCATACCCTACACTTCCCCTTGTTGGATAGGTCATACCCGACGCTTCGCCATCTGGGATGGGTCAAACCACACAACGCCGCATCTTGGATGGGCGGTACCAGAAAACATCGCCATCTTGGATGGATGACTCCAGAAAACACCGCCATCTTGGATGGGTTATAAATGCATGACGTCTACATGCATCTGTCATTGTTTGGATTAAAGAGAGCCGCTGCCACAGCCAATGTTCCCCTTTTTGCCTTGCCAAGATCAATCCCTTTCATTCAGTGTGAAAGTTCAGAAACATTGAAGGAGATGACGGTGGTTATCTTTTCAAAACCAGTTGTGTTCATTTTTTCCGAAGTCACGTTACAGCCGAACGTAAATCCCCGTACTTTTTGATAATGCGTCTGCTGACAGAATCCGCGGCTGATTTACACATCTAAGACCATTCCAAATCACATTTGCCCCTCTCGGATGGGGAGAGTATGTACGACTATTCTTAACCACGTCCTACGACCCACAAGCACCACGTGGCATCCAACATCACTAGACATGCTGACTCACTACCGGGCTCGGCCCATCACTGACTCAAAGACTTCAGGTGCATCACCGAAGTAATTTTTGATTTTCCTGCATTCGTATTGACTTGAGCGTACGTGTCAAACTGATGCACACTGCTATTCCTTACAGGATGGTTATTTTAAATAGCCCACCAAGAGAAGTAAAAAGTTTTGATATCATCTTCAACTTGACTTTTACAAATATTCAATGAGAGGGGTACCATGGAGGATTTGGCGACGAAGATGACAACCGTAGCGCTACCAACGGGACTACAGGCAGCCTTCTCCTGAAAGCCATCGCGTAGGATGCTTAGCTTTCATTCACACGTAGCAGGCTTATGGTTTGATTTAATACCAGCTGAATTTTGATTTGTGCTCAGTGCCCCGCACTTATCACAGAATACAACACACTCGCTTCCACACACGTGCCGGCCATTGCCGAGCGAGCAGCATCCGTACACTGCCTGCGGTCCCGGTCAGCAGGGTACCCATCCTTCCACTCCATACACACCCGCCCCCTCCCCCTCCCCCCTGGCTGTGCCGCCTGGCGGTAGACACTAGCCGCGTTTCAATCCAGTCAGCAAGCCAGCCTCATTCCGCTCAGAAAACCCCTCCAATGGCGGCAACGCGAGATGGAACATGCACATTTCAGACCGGACGTGGCCAACTCTAACGTCTTGGGTAGCCTAAGATTGGATCCGAAATAACCATTTCACAGGTATTTTGATGCAAGTAAGTGTGGACTAAAATCGGTCGGCCAATTCCCAGGAAATTATTTCCTTTCAACGTTTGCTAATTTCTGCTTCTCTTCTGTTGAGGGGACGTGGTAAAACGCTTTCGAGGTATCACTGTAGTTTGCCACATGCAACTGGCTCATTGGCAACTAAAATTCCCGCATGTACCCACTGCGATGCTACCCAGCTTGACCCCACTTACCTAAAATTGCTCATTCGGTGCATTTGAAGATGCAATGACGCACCCCGAAACGAAGTCCCACCAGTTTCCCTTCACAGGCAACGAACATTGCATTATCACTGAAACTCTGCGGTTTGATGGATGGAATTTCTCTAACAGCGCCCACTGGGCATACAGCTACTTGTGAGCTTGAAACAACAGGGCGAGCCTTGAGCCCACCGCGACACCCCCATGCAATCGGCTACGGAGAACACACTCGGACCCCACGCTGGGACAGCGTGCCAATGTGCTGACAACGCGCTACCGGACAGACGCCGTCTGACGCTTTGACCGGCGCACCGACCCGCGACCAGCCGGCATCTCACGCCTCACGAACCTAACGCGAGTAACTCGACAGTGGCTCACCACCTTTGTACCGCAGGAAGAGTAGGCCGCTAGCGGCGAACTTTAAAGCCAGCCAAGTTTAACTGGAACCTGGTCGACACGGGGATGCCCACACTCCTACGCGCGCCGTCATTAGTCTACCGTGTTTCTAGTATCCTACCGACAGGCAAGGAAAATGAACTGGCAACATGTTTGGCCCCTCCTCGACAGGGGCGCCAGGGAGCATGAGGTTCTGCGGTGGCACGGCACGCGTTAACGCCCGCACGAAACACGATTTGTGTAGATTGAGCTATACTGCCTGGCACAAATTTTAGATGCCCAGTGCACTGCATGCGTCGAAATCAGGCAGATCTCAGAGTCCAAAAACAGCAGATCACTTTCCATCTGTGGCAAGTACAAGAACGACACGCTGCCCCATTCCCGCGGCCTTTCGAGGCCGCCGGCCGGCAGCAGGCCCTGACAGGTGGCAGGGTCGCCCGGCAGCCGCCCGCAGCGCCCTCCCCCGCCTCAGGCCATCACAGCGCGCGGCGTCGGCGGCCTCCTCAGCCTTGACTCCAGCTCATGAGAGCGTCGTCGCCGGACGCCTGCGGGTTGGACGAGGTGGGCGGCGTGAGCAGCAGCGGCAGGTCGCAGGGCAGCTCCAGCGACAGGTCGGCCCCCGCCATCTGCGGTGTCACCTCCATCGTCGGCTGCTGTCGGCCGCGGGCGAAGCCGGTCAGCCGTCACGCCGGCCAGGGGTCACGCCGGTCAGGGGTCACGCCGGAAAGGGGTCACGGTGTTCAGGGGTTACGGCAGTGTTCAGGGGTCACAGCGGTCAGGGGTCACAGTGTTCAGGGGTCACGGCAAAGTTCAGGAATCCCGGCAGTGTTCAGGGGTCACAGTAATCAGGGGTCACGGTTGTTCAGGGGTCACAGCGGTCAGGGTCACACCGCTCAAAGGTCGCGGCGGTGTTCAGGGGTCACGGTGTTCAGAGGTCACGGCGGTCAGGGGTCACGGTGGTCAGAGGTCAGTGTGGTCAGGGGTCAGGGCGGTGTTCAGGGGTCACGGTGTCAGAGGTCACGGCGGTCAGGGGTCACGGTGGTCAGAGGTCAGTGTGGTCAGGGGTCAGGGCGGTGTTCAGGGGTCATGGTGTTCAGAGGTCACGGTGGTCGGGCCTCCCGGCGGGTACAGGCCAAGATAGGCAGCACTGGCCAACTAAATCGTGTCAAGTGTTAGGGCGGTCACGTCTGACATGTCGGCAGCCGCTTTGTTCAAGCAATAATTGGAGCCACGTCTGCGCGAATGAGCACATATATGGCCCCCCAAAAGTCCGGAACATAAACATATGACATCTGTCGTGTAGTTAGACACTGTCATCCTGCCTCACCTGTGCCATGTAATGCCTATTAAGTAATACCTCTTGAGAATGTAGCGGATAATCTGCAAAAAATATTCACTTAGTACATATCCCGGAAAATGTAAGCCACGTTACGCAAGGCCCACCATGGCTCTCATACGCCATAACGCACGGAGTGAGAACTCGTCTTTTCAATTAGTTTATGTTGAAGAGCAAAATGTATCAATGCGAGAGCAAGGCTGGTTTCCAAGAATCCATCAACGTTCCGAGCCGTACCATATTCTGAAGCAGAAGCAGAAAGCAGGGAGCTGCCACACAGTGGCCAATCCCGAAATCATATAACCATTGTTGACAAGCTCAATAGTCACCAACGTTGGTACACGTCATAACATGTGGGTTTTACAGTCGCATATTTAATGTGCCTAGCAAGGTATTTTCTTGCGAACGGGCACCGCAAAAAGCAAATCCAGCGCCCGTTCGTACGCGCAGGTTACATCGCGCGCATTATACATTCAAAATTCAAATCCACCATTCAGCATTCAATTCCACAGGAAACAAAATCTTGAATAGCTTACATACAGCACTTTTAACACCAGATATTGGCCTTTCAAAGAACCTCACCCCACCTGACAATGCATGAGCCGCCGCCTCTCTTACCTGGCAAATATGACTGCTGCGGCGGCGCTGGGTGCATGAACACGTCCTGCTGGAACGGCATCGACAGTGGCGCCGCCGCCGGCTGAAACTGGCACGACTGCCGCACCGGGTGGCCGTACGGTGGCGAAACTGTCTGCCCGTTGGGCGCCGGTCCGGGCGCCGGCGGCGCGGGCGGCGACGCATAACACTGAGCGGACGACGCGCCGGCAAACGCGCCGCATGCGTTGTACTGAGCGGAACCGAGTTCATTGGTCTGGTCGCGGGGCGGCGCCACCAGCGAGCCCGGCGACGGATAGGTGGCGCTACTGAACTCGCTGGTGGCCGGACTGGGCCCGCCGGCCGCCGGATCGGGCCAATGTTCGCTGCAGTCGCTCAGCAGGCTGTGCAGATCACTGTCCGAATACGTGTCCACGCACAGCGGTGCCAGTGCGCCGCTATTATGACTAGGCAGCGTCATGTCCGGGCAGGCGGCGCTAGACGCGGGCGGCGGCGGCGGTGGCGGCGGTGGAGGAGGCAGCGACTGCGGCGGCGGAGGAGGAGGCGGCGGCGACGACGACGACGGCTCGGACGCCAGCTCGGTGATGGTGACACCGCCAGCGCCCGGAGCGCTCCAATTGAGCGGCGGTGGCGCCGCCGCCGCCGCCACGTCCGGCGCCGGCAGCACGCTACGGCTGAAGTCGGCCAGCGTTTGGAATATGCAGATGTTAAACTCCTGCGAGAATGGCTCGCTCAGCTGCGTGGGGCCGTCCACCAAGGTGTTCAGCTGGCCCATCATCGGGCCCATGATTGCCTGAAAGTCGTCAGAGTCGTTTGAAAGATGTCGCCCGGACGAACACGGAGGTATGATGACGTCAGCGACCGGTCGGTAAGCGGAGCAGCGCCGGCACGGCACGCTTAACAAAGCGAACAGAGCACAGCCAACAGTGCCATCTCCCAAAACCGCGTAGCAAAACCCGTCAGAGAGGATTTCTTTCCAGGACCAATTTCCTATTCGTGTCCCTAGTGGCTGGCAGAAGTCTCCAGCCACATGCTCCATGCGTAGGGGATTTGCTCAGCTTAAAATTCATAGATGAGCAAACCAATGCAAAATAACAAGCAAAGGACGAGTCTGGAAACCGAAAACATCACACAGGGGTTTCAGGCTTATTGTGCAGAGGCATTGGAGCTGGCAACACCAAACATGAGTATACATTTATTGCGGTAGTTCAATTCTACCGCTTCACCACGAATACCTGCCTCTGCTGTGAAGAGCTCTTCCATGCGATTCGGACAACCCAACCCTCACGATGTTCGCCGAACATCACGGCATCGTCCGCACCGAGTAAAAATACACCGGGACATCATCCGGGTAGCAACTGCAACGCTCACTGAACCTGAAGCCGGTTCAGATTTCGCCAGAGGCGCAGGGGTCTG
>NW_023596297.1:27684137-27706564 GCF_011947565.3 Pollicipes pollicipes | reverse complement strand
CTTCGCGTGACACTGGATATTGAAGCGAGCGCCTATGTTCACCGCCGTCGGGTCGCCAGGGCTCCCGAGCCGGCGCCCTACCTGCAGCATGGCATGCACCTGCTCCCGAGGGTGCTTTCCCAGAAGGACGTCGCGCAGGAACTGCTGCAGGTGGTTCATCTCCTCGAGCCGATAGCGGCGCGCCTCTTCAGAGCTGGCGACAAGGGGAGACCGGGCGTCGGTTAGGACGGCGCGACAACGGTGACGAGCTGCGGGCGCCGCAGTCGGTGCCGCGCCCGCAGTCCGTTACGCACAGCGGCGCGGACACCAGATGGGCCAGTTTCGGCAGACCCAGCCATTAGCCGCCGGACAGCTGTCCAGCGGCACAACGCTTAGCATAACGAACGGCAGACGGACGAACGAATGAACAACGTACAGACACAAAAGGTCGTATGCACTTCTGTGTGTTACATTTTAATGTAACCGACTCCTCGCATTGTCAAGGGATGTTGAAATACATCGAAATCCTTAATGGGAGACGTATGCGCGCGCAGCAGCACAGTAGAGGCAGCCATCGGCAACAACCAACGAGCCTCCCAACAAGCAGGCGGGTGACACTGTCACATACATGCAACTTTATGACATCTACATTCTCCTGATCATTCGTATTAAAAACAGAGACAGTCTAATTTTAAAGGAAAATTGCACCTCAACCTGGCCTGAACAGTTATTGTTGTCAGTTGTTGACCTAGCAGCACACAACTTGTGGCTGATTAACAGAACGATGGTGAAAGCAATCCACTGTTTTCCCCGCGAGGCGCTCTGTCGTCCGTAGTTAATAAATGACAAGGAGGTCGCGTCGAGCCTACGATCCGTTCCGTCATGATTTTCGACGAGTCCTTGGCGGGGTTAAGGAACGGTGCGGTCAACGAAATGCCCATTGCTGATCGTTAAAAGGCTTATTAGGGCACGCTTTCATGTGTTTTGCGTGCTGCATACATGCAATCGGCCCTCAGTGAACGATAAAGGGAAGTCATTGAACCAAAACATACATCAGTACCAAACAAGCTCAAAAACACCCCGAAACTACAAACAAGCCGAGATACTCATTGCATTCATCAGCAAAGCTTATTTGAGTGCGACGTCATATCAAACACTTGATGTGCAGTGTGCTCAATACGTTGGAAAATAAGGCGGAGACATAAGATAATAAAATCTGTTGCCTGTTCATGCAGACCTCCAATGGTGCGGTTCGTATTCTTTTGAGTGGGGCCACTGCCCCCCGCCCATGTTTGATTCGGGCCCCCATGGGTGAGTTTGTACTGCCAACCTTCTGGAAGCTAAATACAAGCAGAACGTAAGAAAAGGTGGCTCAGTTTATATCCATTTTAAAGATGGTTTCTTCCGATTATTTCTCTGCATGCTGCATGTTTTTAGCTACACGATCAGTATGTCTTGTCGACTCTGACCTAGTTTACGCCATTGTCTGAGTGTTTCGGCATGTTCAGCAATGATCCCATTTCTGCAGACAACATCAAGTTGCATTCGTCTGCCACGTCTTATCGGAAATTTAAAACAAATCGGCCGAATCCTAACACCCCCCAAAAACGTGACCACGTTATTAGCTGTCTTCGTTGGGAAGAAGCTCTGGATGTGCCGACCTTCACCTTCGACGTGAATATTCCATGGAACAGTTACAAAACCTGATGATCAACACCTGCCGTATGAACCGATAGCGGTAAACTGTTCAATAATGACCATCAAAACCACACCAGCCGTGTCAAACACGCATAACGCGAGTGCTGAGTTACAGCCTGCACCCCACCTTGTAGACATCAGACTCGTGTTTCTATTCCTTTAATAGTCGCGCTCCTCATCTTACTCTCCACTCTCGGAAGCCGTGCACGCCAACAACGTCTGAAGCCACACAAACTCGTCCCTACGTCGATTAGCGAAACCTTGTTTCGACGATCGACGCCAAACAAGATGACAAGAAAGCCCAACGACGACATCTTCCGCTGAGATAGAGCGAGGAAACGTAATATACGGCAACGTAATATAGCAGGGCTGCAATTTCTAGATCAGTTAGGGGGAGGGGGGGGGGGAGAACCCCCAAATCCATAAAGTTGAAAAGAAAGAGGGTCAAATCTAGGCAAAAACCTGTTTGATGATGTATGTAGCGCCAGCTTTTTTCCCTGCTCAGCTCCCCATCCCATTTTGCGACACTGCACCTCTATTGTGGGCGCGTAACGGCCAGGACACGCAACGGATTCACCGGCAGATTACCAAAGCACCAGGTCGGGAGCTGATAGTCCATTTCCCAGCAGGGACAAGGCTGAGTGCCGCGATTCCATTTGTCAGGATCCCTGAGTCAATGAGCCCCCCCCCCCCCCCCCACGCTGTGTCGGTCAGGGGACCACACAGTGCCTTACAAGGGTCTTGTATTGGCAAGGAGGCAAGAGTCGGTCAGGGCAGTGTTCAAAAGTCTCCTCGGAACCCATGATGACGTGCCTGATGGCAGGGCACGAAGGACTGGCTTTATGTTATATAAAACCCCGTCCTGCAGGGGCTGGTTCCCAAATGTTAGAGGGCCTCTTGCACCGATTGAGGACGTCATGGAACAATGATGACCTCCATGTTGGTCGGAGACTACCAGCACTAACCAGTCCGCATCGTGCCGGCCAGAGCCCTTGGAGTCCATTTCCCAAGCAAGGACAAGGCCCGGACCCGCGATTTGCTGTGGTCGGGACCCCTGAAAACAACGGGGGCCCCGTGCCGGTCAGAGGCTCATAACACCCAAAAGAAGGCCCTGTTTCGGCAAGGGGCCCGAGTCGGCCAAGGAACATTTAATGAACATGGACAGGGGCGGAACCCCGAATGCCACGGGGTCTCCTGCGTTGGTCGGGGTTGTCTGACGATGGAATGAGATCCGATAACTGATGACTGGGGGGCCGAAATGGGACAATCGAAGGACCCTCTGTCAGTCATTGCCACCAGGGCGGAACGGGGCACTCCGCCCCATTTCAGCCAAGGGCCCATTGATCGTCTGTGCCAATTATCGACCCACCTAGGGCGATAAGGTGTCTTGTTGCGTCAATGAGGGCTTCTACGCCAATCTGGAGGCAAATGCCTGGGTCACGGGCCCCCGGCGTCAGGCAGGCAACCAATGTAAATTTATCCCTCTGAAGGCTTCCGTATCAACCTGGAGGCCCCAACCCTGTGTCACCAGCATGACAAGCGGCAGACACCACGCACTGCGACGGAATGGCCTTGAAACCCCTGACCGGGAAATGTAATGCGCCCCTAGTGTTCTACCCACTGGGCCCCTTCCTCGGAAAAGGTAAGGGCTTTCTAAGTGTTCAATAGGGGGATCAAAATGAGGTCAAAAACGAACATGGGCCAACACAAAGAGGACGTTCACCTTTGTCGGTATCAGCTTGTGAAACAAATTATGAGACAAAGTTTTGTGCCTGCGTGCTCGCAATCTCAGCAGCAAGAAAGCCGATGGTCGATGGTTGCAGTTTCCATCGAACCGAGCGGCGATGGCCGGCACAGCTAACACCGGGCGGCGGGTGCCTGACGCGGGAGCACAGCCGTCGCGGGATAATGCTTCCGAAAGCCTTTCAAAATCGATTCGAGCTGTCCCAAAAGTAGACTGGAGCGTTACATCACTCGCATAATTTTGTTATTGTCCTCTGAACAACGGCAGCAACACGAAGATAGAAGTTCCACTTTGACTTGTTTGACTTGATCACCAAAGTCCGCCACCGGTGCGCGGTGCCGTGAATGCTAATCCACTCTTCTTATAAATATAAAAATTGCACAGGTAAACACACACTCCGGACTATCTTTTAAACGTACGAATTACATGCTAAGCCGCTTAAAGGTACTTTTTCAGTTATCGTTCCCGCCCGCCCAGTGGCCACCGTCTAATGTTACCCGCGGCCCAACAACTCGCAGCCTAAGGCGACTGCAATGCTGGTCGTCTGCGGTTTTCTTCAAAGACTTGCGAGCGCGTGTGGTTAAAACTTTTACGTAATGTTTCCAGTACCCAATGTTGAGCAAAGGTTAAAAATTTCCAAGCAAGCATGGATCACCTATGTCAATGCAACGTCATTCCCCATTTTGATCTGCAATCTACGTTCACAAAGCTCAGCACAACCCAGAATAATTCCAACGCAACCTGTAATTACTATCGGCATAGAAAAAGTCCACTGAACCATTGTAAAATGAATCGCGTCGGCGGTTATTCAATGCATTTATCTAACACCTGGTTCCTTCAGATTATTGACTTAAAATGCAAACACAATTGCATCTTTCGGTGCCTTCTGACTTCTGTCTTAGTTGAAAAGGGCACATAAATAATATATAAAAGTATTATGAAAAGGTACAAAATAGTGACCCTCGAAATCAAGTGGGCCATAGCATCAGATTTCTTGTGAGAGGGCCTTTCTTGAGGAAGGGACCCTCCGTCAACCCTATGTCCCACTGCACTCCATGGCAAGCTTGCACAGCGCGTTATTAACGGGGAAAAGACATATGCGACAAGGGGGCATCTGCCTGAGCGCATTTGGGGGAGGGTTGGGGACATGTTATTAAATGATGCGTAGAGGAGTGCTTATGTTTTGTGTTACATTTAAGAAAATAAATATGTGTTATCGATGAAATGTCGGTGTGGAAAACCCGCGTGCAAAGGAGTTGTGATAACATATATCATGGTCAATATTCTTGTGGAAACATTCATAGATACGCAACAAACTACTTAAGCAGACAATGGTGAACTATGCGGAAACTTCACATTTAAGTATGGAGAAGTACAACTGCACTCCTTAAGTTCCACAAACGGACGCGTTTATAGCAAACTGATTCATTCGCCAGCCTTCCACGCACAACTTGCAACGGTTGGCAATGTCAGCAGCCAAACTTTTAAGTTGAAGACAGATAACCAAAGGATCTGCTTCTACCACCGACCCGCTCCAGGGCGCTATGTTCCCGTCCACAGAGCCGAATTTTCTCTTCGTCCTAAAATGCAAACGGAACCGCGTAGTTTGAAACGGCGACAGCCCAACCTATCAACATGACGCCGAATGAGAGAGAAAGCGTGAATGAGGCCCGTGCCGATGCTGCACTGCTGGACGCTCAGCCGTGGCCAGTGAGCTGGGCTGAGTGCTCGGCCTTTGCCAGCGAGCTGGGCCAGCCTGCCAGCCGCTTCGCGCCGCGTCTGCTGTCCCTGCTCTTCCGACCCCAGCGCCCGGTCAGTCCGCCGGCCGGGAGGCCGCAGGTTAGCGAAACCGTCCGGCGGCCGGCAGACCCCCCCCCCCCCCTCCCACCCGACTGCAATGCCAGCCTGGGGTCAGCTTGGACCTATGAGGCCGGGGCAGCCAGGCCCTGCTGACCTTCGGTAACGAATGCCGTATGCAGCCACAATGCGGTGATGATAAATGCATGGCGCGGTGTGAGCAGATCGGTCAGTCCGGGGACAAAATTGGCACTACCGTAACAGCTTCGTGGCTTGGACACTGAGTTTGGCTAGTGAAGTTATGCATGTATTTTGCGGCGCAGACAATTATGATCCGTACGAGAAACGAGACAGCCACCTCTGCAGATGGCGGTATGAATAAGGCATCGGAGATCAAAAGATGGATGGGGTGGGCGAGAATGCACCCAGGAGTCTTTGTCAAGACCAGTCTGCTTCGATGCCAGTGACAGTGCAAACAGACATGACCTCACCAGGGGATATGAAGGGATTGATTTCGACAGGTTTGAAATCGCGATAATGCATCTACTAATCGTGTTAATGTAGAGTCTCACTGGATAATTTAGTTAAACATACCAAAGAGCACGCAATACGTGACGTGCCTCTCTTTCGGCATTGAACTTGATTCCTATCGTCGTCACTAACGTAAGCCAGAGGCTCTAAAACGTTTGCAAGAATGATCCCATGATCCAGCGGAGAGTCGGCCGACGGGTGAGAGTGATGAGAGCAAAAACGAATTGATCTGGAGAGACCGCTCGGCGGCTGTAAAACTCGTCGAGTTAAATACTTGTATGTCGGTTTTTATTTCCACCCTAGCAGGGCGCCGATGCCCGTTATTGACGCAATGTGTGCAGAGGTTCCGCTCCGGGGGAGTGGGGAGAGAAGGGGGGGGGGGGAGGGGCGCGGGTGCAGCGGCTGATAGCGGGGATCGCAGGCGACGCTGCACGCCGGTCGCTGAGTCCGCCTGTCACCCCGCAGCAGCACAGCACACACCGGTGCAACGGGGCAAACGAAGACGGGGGCCAGCCGCGCCGGCCCAGGTCAAGTCATCGAATGGGCGGGCACGAGGGTGGCACGGAGCGCCGACATTCGGCAGTCGAAAGATGTGGTGCGGCGTCCAACCACGTCCCGAGCCCGGCGGCGGCGACGGCGGCATTCGGCAGAAAACGTCATGAACGGCCTGAAACGCTTCCGGCATCGGGACTGGCATCCGGTGCTGGACGTGCCGCGTGTCGAGGTGCCGCCAGGGATGTGACGTGCGTGAAGACACGTCAAAGTAGACCCGTGGGGACATTGGTGGCGAAAAAGGCGATTGTCTTAATCACTGGTCCTGCAGCCAGCGTGTGGTCCTCGCACTAGACACATCGCAGCGAGGCCAAAGCCAACGATCATCGTTGTTGTAATTGTCAACGCACTGCAAAACACCAACATAAAGCAGACTCGTCGAGATCACGTCAAAATGGTAGAAGCTATTTCAGTTTACCTCGTCAGGAGAGACGGGATCATTGCTGACGAGGCCCCGCTGCATGATCAGTTCGACGCATGCCGTATTTGGAAAAGGGGACGAACTTCTACAAACTTGCACCGACCAACACCCACTCAACATTTAATTTATGAAACACGGCGCGAGTGTAAACAGTGTTAGTGCGCCCGAGTTGCATCAGCATGTGTGTCAAGGCCGCAGCGGGAATGATAAGTCACCGTGCTGACCGGTAAACTCAACCATCAAGCGAGACCTCAGTACAGTCTTCGCGGGGAGTATAATCTGATATAAATACTGAGCGAAGTGGAGGGGAATCGAATCACGTAGACCACACAAGCCGCCGATTCCGCTAGCAGCCGAGCGCTCGCCAGCTATTACCGGTAATATTGCCATCAGTTTTGATACAAGCGTCTCCATGCGCCTTTCGGTCCATTTCACTGTGTATTGCGGCCTATCCTTGACTCGAGTGGCCGGCGTGTTCAAAATCACTGACAGATTCGGCTCGCTCTGCTGATCACCGCTCCCACAGGGTGGCCTACAGCAAACGACGACGCTCAACTAGCCTTTTCGAAGCTCTTCGCCCTGTTCCGCCGAACTGTTTCCCATTCATCAGAGTCCATCACCCCCATTTTATCAGTAGTTCCATCATCACCTCTGCTTTCTCATCAGCCTGTAAACTAACTCGCATCACTCCAGCTCCATCACTCCACATCACTCCATCACAGTCCGGCGGTCGTTCCGACCTCAACAACTTCAGACCCCTTTCAAAACCGTCCGTGCATTATAACCTTCCAAGATAACGGAGAAGATCGCCTCTTTTCGACTCATGACATGCCTCTTAGAAAAAGTGTCACATCGTCGTACCAATGTGCGCATCGACCTTGCGATTCAACGGAAGACGCCGCGTTCTACGCTGTCTTCTGGGCATCGAGACATATCGACGACGGTCACGTTGCGTGGTTAACTACGCTCGACCTGGGCAAAGCCTTCGACAGCGTCAGCCATAGCGTCCTTATCGACAAGTTATAGCGGTATGGTGTGCTGTCGGGACGGTTCCTGAGCTTTCTCAGCGATCGTAAACAGTGAGCGGCGGCTTCTCTGATACCCTTCCACCGACCCACCGAGTAGCTCATGGATTCATTCCGGGACCAATCGTCTTCCCACTGTTCATCACCTCACCCGTGGCCGACTCTTGTCCCATGCTGACGGCACCCAACTTCTTGATCACTCCCCACCGAACACCACCGGGCCATCTGAACTCAGAAGGCGAATCAAGGGGTCGATCTTTGATCTCCAACTGCGGTTCCGGATTAATAGTCTAAAGATGAAGCCAAGCAAAAGTTTCGCAACTCTTATTAAAGTTTCTCAGTCTCTCTTAAAGGAATAACCATTCCACATAGCAATATTAAGTCAACACATACATCACATTAAAACCGTTAAAATTCTTGGCGCACTCCTCGACCAGCATCTGACGTGGTAGTCGCACATATCCACGGCAGCCTGTCGGTGAAACTCCCTCCACAAGATCCGCCATCGTTTTACATCCGCCGTCTTCAAACTCCTAGTCCAAGCCCATGTTTTCCCCACACATCTATTACTGTCTTTCTGCCTGGGAAGAAGCCACCAAGTGTCAGCTTCAGCGTGTCCAAAAAACATTGAACTTTGCAGCCAGACTTGTGACTGGGGTGCGGCGCCCAGAATGCATCTCACCAGCGCCACAAGCGCTTGGCTGGACAAGATGGAGAAGATGGCGCGCCGCCACGACTGCACACAGGTGCGGAAAACCCTGTTCCGCAGCCAGTGTCCCCCAACTCTATCGCACACGTTTGTTCGTCGCGCCAATATATCATCCCACGACACCCGCGCCGTGGCGGCCTAGATGCTGCGGCTCCTGGGGCGTCGTCTGGTCAAAACTCAGCGGGAGTTTGCATGCAGAGCCGCGTCGTCCTGGAACGCCCGGCCAGCGGAGCCGACCGCCGGGGACAGCAGCGCGCGATGTCGCTGCGCTAGGGTGGTTTTGTTGTGGTGTGCGTGTGTGTTCGTGGGGAGCGTTTTAGGTGGCACGCGCGTTGGCCTTTGCTATTTCGTTCCGTGGTGCTTTGTCTTCTGTTCTGTAGCATTGTGTAAACACATCGACTGAATTTGTGATAATCAACGCGTGGAATGATTCTTACGAATTATATGACTGACTGCTTCGTAACTCCGCTAGTTAACGACTGTTGAGCTGATGATGACGTAATGACCTGCTGCTAGTAACAGCCACTGACCTGATGATGACCTGGCGCGTGCAGAAGTGGCCTGGAGGTAGCGCGGCCTGGCTTTGTTCACTCATATCGCCCTTCACGTGCATATAGGTGATCTCGTTGGTACTCGAGATAAGACGAACGGTAACGCTGTCGAAGTCTTGCGGAAACAGGAACACTGCAAACGAACATGCCTGGTTACAACGACGACGAGCAGCATGTGACCCAGGTGTGCCACGCCAAACGGGGGGGGGGGGGGGGGAGGGAGGGAGCAGGAAAACTCAGCCAGCGGCTCAACTATGCGCTGGACATGGAGACGCTCAGGCAGGTGGACATGGAGGTGGCTTGCGGTAGTGAGACACGGGGAGAACTCCTGCTTGTTGAAACATGGGACAACGGGCACATAGGGCACTGGGTAGTCCCCGGAAACAGGCCCCGACGTCCGAACGCTAACGCAGTGTTTGAAGAGCGTCATAACGTTTTCAGTGCTGAGGCGTTTCACTGCAGCGTGGATCAATAGCACCATACCTGACTCCCAGTGCCGCACGCAGCAGACCCCGCGCTGTATAAAAACCCGCTCCAGAAGAGATGTGGAGGCTTGAGTATGCAGATAAAAGGTCAAGTAGGTGACTGACATATAGGTGACTGACATATGACGATGGGTCCCACTGTCTGACATCCAGCCCGTTGTATCTATGTCCCGTCAGGTGTCCCTTTACAGATAATCGTGCATGTCTCAACAGGAACTGTTAGATCAAAACAAACACATTAAATTTATTTCGTAGGCCCGTTATATTTTACCTCAATTATCATGTCGAGCTTGAAACGAGCTAAAACGACGCGAAACGAACTTGATAATATGACGTCTGAATTTTTACCATAAGGCTGCTGACACAAGCTGTATTGCTCCTATGAAACAAAGCTGTACATTCTTGCACGTGGACATCTGATTTAGTCGTGTAAAAATACCACCACTGATTGAGCTCCAAAGATATGCAATATCCGATTGCATCATACTTGCACGGCCTACCATAACCCGATCCCGGTCGTAATCTCCCGCAATCCAATTGCAACAGTAATCACCATCGAATCATGTACAGTTTCGATGCATCTTTGCAGAAGCGACAGCGCTCTGCACGGAGACGTTCCCCAGGGAACACGGCGGCTGCGCGAGCCTCAAAGTTCGGCAGCAGCTCGCAGCCCGAGCCATTGAGCCTATCATCGAGCATTCTGATAATAAACCGCAGGCCAAATCCAACGTAACAACTTGGCAGGTTCCTCCTACGATGACCTAGCCAAGTTTCGAACATTGCAGAGCTCCTTATAATTTCCAGGTCGCGTGGAAAGCAAACAGGTCCGCGGCAGAGTGTCGGGAGCCTGCCGTAACACCGGAGCAGTTAAGCCAGAAATGCATGATATATGGTGAGCCGTCTCGGACGACTGTGGCAGCAACGAGACTTTGGAAGCTTGAAACTGCCTGACAGCATCCGCTGCCAGCCGTCCAGATGGGCAGGAAATGGAGCAGCCCCCAACGCCAGACCTTCCGTAATAGCTCGCCTCCCACTGATGACCGATGACTAGTGATGACTGCGGTAGGAGCTTGGCCAGTTCAACCGTGCCAGTGCAAACCGGCGTGCTCCGTACCCCGTTACCCCTTTTACCCTTAAGACGTGGCTTCAGACCCTTTTACGCGAGTGGCGTTGTACGGCCGGCGCGAGCGCGTGGGGCAGCGGCGGTACTCACTGAGCCCCTGTCGCACGGCCGCCCACATCTGGTCGTCCTGGTGCAGGAACGTGTGCACCGACTTCTGTGCCACCTCGCTGGGCAGGTAGCCGGCACAGATGCTTATCCTGAAACAAGGACGCCGGTTCTCCGCTAAGTCTCAGAGCGTGGGCGATGCGGTCAAAGCGTTCAAACGACAGCTGAGCGGTCTGCCCCAGAGGCGGAGAGTCTCAGACCTCTAAGTAGGTGGAGGGTTTTCCATTTTAATGTGTTTTGTCACACAACGCATTATGATCTATTCCACAGTTGTCACAGGGATAGGGGCTCTCTGCACGCCCCCACCCCTTACCCACCATCCAATGCCCATGCTCCTTCCTCGATCTTTCCTGCGTCCAAAGGGGTAGTGCAAGCCGGTCAAAACCTGAGTAGAATCAGAACAGCTCACACGGCACTGTCAAGGGAAGCAGCCTGCACAGCTGTGTGTCCTGCTGCTCTATCGGCAGCTCACTATAACATTTGGGAGCGAAGGCGGTCTCCAGCTTAAAACCCGGGCAATAGACCCATGTAAACGGTGTTGTGAGTTCGTGACATCGCACCGATAACAGCAACACGTACAGTAACACCAGGGAGCTTTTAACCTGTTTGAGCATCACTAATTACGCCAGTGATCGGCCGCTAACCCAACACTGGCCTGGTGACTCCACAGTGACCCGGTGACCCGACTCTGATATGGTGACCTGTCAATGATCCACTGACACCATTACCCCGTGACCCAAAACAGGCCCTATACTAACCTAGGGACTCAGACACCTAACCCTGCGATCTCGTAACCCATAAAAGACCCTGTGGTCAAACACCCCCGCCGCTAGCCCGCCACTAATCCTACCCTAATCTCGTGACTGCCACCGGCCGGGCGCCATTCCACTGACCTGCTGTCCGAGCCGACGATGACGCCGTCGGAGCGCACCTGCAGCATGTACTCGTTCTCGGGGCGGGCCTCGCGGTAGGCGGGCACCGTGCCCCCGGCCGGCGTCACCCGCGCCACCAGGATCACCTCGTCGTCCGGCACCAGTCGCAGCCGTGCCTCCGCGCCTGTCGAACACCGGCCAAAGAGGGAGGTTAGTTAGCCAGGGGCTGAGGTCAGCCGAAAGATGAGCACGCTCTCCGGACCCCGCCCCGCCCGCGCTCATCGCCTCCTCAAGTTCGGCCCAGGGCGACAAACGCGGCCGACGGACACGGCAGCTGGTGGTGCCACCAGCGAAGGCAGCTCCGACCGTCGTGCAGCGTTTGGACGCCCGGTGAGCGGAACACCAGCCCGACAGTCGCAGTTCCGCGGCCCTGGGGGTGACAGGTGTTCTAAAAGCGTCTCCAGGTGCAGTTCCAGGAGGTGCTCTGAGTTCTCAGCGTTCCGGTTCGGTGAGCAGCCGGCTGCCGGCGCTCCGTCCACCCTCGACGGTCTGGGTGAAGCCTCGGCAGCGTGTGGAATAGCGAGTTGGCGAGCGTTCGCCGGCGTCCATCACAACTAGCGGCTGCGCTGGAGCACGGGCGGCCCAGGAGCCTCGGAATGGCGCCGCACGAGCTTACTCAGAGACAGGTCTCATGAGGCCACACGACGAACGAGCACATTGGACGCACCGGGCAGACCGGCCGATGGCTTACTATCCCATCTTTGACGGCGCACAGAGAGCTGAAATGCGCGGCGTTGCCGTTTGCGGAATCATGTACGCCAAAAGACAGTCTGAAAAACTGGAAATGCGGCTTAGTAGACCCTATCCTCATCAACACTCCCAATAAGTATTACACTTGGCTTGAGTGGTGAAGCGAAACAAAACCGCCGAACGTGACCACTAAAACGTAGACCGGCCGATGGCATTACTATCCCATCTTTGACAGTGCACGGAGAGCTGAAATGCGCAGCGTTGCCACCTGCGGAATCATGTCCGCCAAAAGACAGTCTAAAAACTGGAAATGCGGCTTAGCAGACCCTATCCTCATCAACACTCCCGATAAGTATTACACTTGACTTGAGTGGTGAAGCGAAACAGAACCGCGGAACGTAAACCCACGTTCACGAAACACCACAAGATTCGAGTGGAGTGAAAGCCACGCTGTGCCACTGCACTGCAAATTACGGGTCTGACACTTGGCTGCCACGAACGTAGCCGCGAAACATCGCTGCGATTGTGCTGGACCGACGCTGCTTGTCTGCGTATTAAATGACGCTTTCGAATTGCTCTTATTTTGCGGGGCTTCTCTGTTTAGTGCACTTGAACCTAACTCTCGCAGCCAGTGAATACCAGGCCAAAGACCTCAATAGCGCATATGGTCCTGCTGACCGACGGACTGCACCGGCCGGCTGTCAATGGCGGATATCATCTCGCAGCAGTACAGCACGCCAGTTCCTGACGGTCGTTCGCAAAACGCGTGACGTCCGGCACGCCGCCGGGCCTTAAAGTGCGCACCCCGAGGTGGTGCAGCGCTGCCGGCAGCGAGATACTGATGAGTGACGTCATTGACGTTACTGGTGTCAGCAGAGCAGCCGCCGCCCCGCTGCCACCCCGTGAATAGGTGCAGGACTGAGCGGTGACACGCAGCGCAGAGGCCGGCCGCGCGGGCCGAGCGCTGTCAGCTCGGTCAGCTCAGCTTCGTCAGCTCATTCAGCGCAACTCCGTCAGCTCCATTAGCTCGGTCAGCTCAGTCAGCTCAGCTCGGTCAGCTCAGTCAGTTCAGCTCCGCCAGCTCCATCAGCCCAGTTCCGTCAGCTCCGTCAGCTCGGTCAGCCCGGTCAGCTCAACTTCGTAAGCTCGGTTAGCTCTGCTCCGTCAACTCGGTCAGCCCAGCGCAAGAAAACCGGTGCCGGCTTCAGCCCGCTCGACAGAGGACCGGGCTCAACTGATCACTGATCTGAGAGCTGAGCTGACGATGCCCAGCTGACCGAGATGACAGCGCTGAGCTGCTGGGTTCAGCATCCAGGCGACCCGACATCCACCACTGATGATGACGATGCCGAGCAGTGCCACCCACGCACCGGCCGCCGTCACCAGCCGACGTCGCAGCTCGCGGTCGACACCCGCGAGCGCACGGTCCGGCCCGGCGCGTATCCAGTTCCGCTACCGTCAGGCTCATTTATTATTTATTTAGCGACTTACCCAGGCTTTCGTCCACCGTCAACCACTCGAGCATCACTCAGCGGCTGTATCGCACACAGGCCCATCTCTCATCTCTTTCTCCGCCCGCCAGTCGGCGCTCTCCGCTGGTGCTCTGGTGATCGCGACAAGGACTCTGGTGCACGTTACTAGTCCCGCCTTGTTTCTAGTTCTAGTTCCTGGTGGTTCTTGACAGCCATCGTGGTCAAGGCAAAGCAAAACACGAGGGGAAGCATCACATATTTCTTCCGTCCGAGCAAGACCAGAGTAATGGCATTCGGAGCAGCTACGTCAAAATCCGTGGAGCAGGATTATATATATATATATATATATATATAAATATAAATATATATATATATGTATATATATATAGTAGTTTATTGACATATATATATATCGTGTATTATATACATCGTGTAAATATATATTGTATATATTTATTCCGCACATATTTCGTGGAATTCTGCCACGGCACTGCAGATCAAATCACAGCACTGCGGGGCATATGTTTTGGTACTTTTCCATAACAAAGAAAAGGCAGTTATCAAACATTTACGTGTCATATTGTTGCCATGCAAAATGGTTCTCATGTTCTCTTTAGTATTGAAATAATGTACAGCATACCTAAACTAAGGTAAGTACACCGGCCCTATACGGTGTCATCAGCTACAAATTCTTATGTTGAGTTAACGACCTACAGCATACCAGAGGGTACTGGCAAAACGACGTTGCAATGCCAAACAACGGTTACATCCACGTTACTCAATATTTCGAGCTGTGCTCATCCTCAAGAGCAATGATGACCTCCTACCCTGTCTGCATCCTCACGGGTGCTCTACTCAGTTTTCAGGATGAGCGCAACTTGAAACATTGAGTACCGTCAATAAACTACTTATTCAGCATTACCACGTCGCTTAAACAGTACCCCATGGTATACTGAAAGTCGTTGACTTAATATAAAAACTTTCAGCCCAAAATGTCCCCAAAACAGAAGCTTTTTTTCTTGCATCAAGTCTAACACGTTTTCACTCTATCATGACACATACATTTTACCTTGATAATGATGATTTTCGCGATCGAGAGATCAGAGGCACTATATCTTCCTTCATAATGAAGGTCGTTGCTGATGCAGGGCCCGGTTCGGAAGTCATCAACAACGTTGGAATTGGGAAAGTCCGAGCATGAATGAAAACACGGCCGTAAAGCGTACGGCGGCCGGCAGCGAGACTCATTTAATAGCCGGCGGCACGAAAACATCGTCAACGCCTCGAGTTATGACCTCCTGACACGGCAGGACGCCAAGAAAACGAAGGGGATCAGGAGGGCAGCGGAGACAAGCCAGCGGAGGTAGAGCCAGCAGGGGAGGAAGAGACAGAGTAAGAAGGTAAAGGAAGGACACGATACCAGGAGGGGCAAGAAAAAAAGGGGCCAGGAAAGGAACAGCCAGAGTGGAAGAGGCCAGGAGAAGGTTGTATGCCAAGGGTGAGGCCGGGTAATTTCAGTGAACGTAAATAAGCTGTACATAATTGCAGGAATGAGGAGACTACGCCGACCATTTTGACCTTACAACCGCATGTTGAACGTAAAATTAGGGCTAAGCTAATGGGAGGTCAGGAAACCAATAACAATGCGGCATAGGAGCTGCTGGTTCGGAACCAGACGTCAGGTTCGTGAGGAGATGGCGCAAGGTCAAAAGAGCGGAGGGATTAGACAGCAAGCCGCGGCTGACCAGAGTGTGTTACCAGCTGACTAACTGGCGGCTGACCAGCGTGTGTTACCATCTGATTGACGGCTGACCAACGTGTGTTACAGGCTCCACATGACAGTTAAGGCCCAGAACATCAGTCAGGGCAGGTGACGCAAGCGATAAATGAGTCGCTACATGCAGCCGGCTGCAGTTGCACAGATACTGCTCTCGTTCAAATGACCCAGAAATGAAGATCCTCTCCTTTCCCAACACGGAATTATTTTTCAAACGCGGATGAAATTATATTAATTGTATGAAGTAGCTACCTCCTTCACAAGCACAAACGCAGACAGAGGGTGGGTGGGTAGGTGGATTCCCCGTATCCATTTTTTCATCCCCCTTAAACTCACATTTTGACCACTTTTACCACAGATGGCCCCCGGACGGAAAGGTGAAAATCAGTGAAATGCCTTCACTCTGAGCCACGCTCCCCCCTTCAACCTTTAAGAAATCCAGAAAGCCTGACGAAAAATGGCTGCGATGCTGCACGCAAGTCGCAAACAATACGTGCTGCCTAGCGACGGAAATGGTCTGTGAATAACCTGACTAGTACAACTATATATGTCCTCATTTTACCCAGCACCATCTGGTATCGTAGATAAGAATAAATACGTGGTATCTAAACGATAGCTGTCACTTGATGCCTCTTTCGCACAGCAGATAGCTTTCCCCGCTCGTCTCAGTCACAATAATGTTAGACTGGTGTCGACGGCGTCGCTTGCCAAGTAACCGTACGCGAACTAAGGGGCAGGCGGCACTCACAATCCATCAGCGACAAAACATCACGGCATGTTGGTGCCATGGTTCATTCAGCGTTGGTGTGTTTCAGAGCAAACTGAAAACGAAATCGCAATGACTCCATTGTGCCGAAGCGATGGTGGGGTAGCTAGGTACAGGATCAATCCAATTTAAAACGTCCTCATACAAGTGCGTAGCTAATGTAAGATTGCTGAGTTTTACAGATACACAATGCAATGTACGATGAAATGTACTACGGGGAATGGTACACGAATAACGAGGGACAAAATTAGGAAACAGCCACAAACTTCTTTTAAATGGTATCACATTAGGACACCGACAATATCGCGATGTCAATGCCTTCATGCCATGCCGACGTGCTATCGACGCCGCCTAACGTCGTCACAACGTGTCCTTTGCCCCGCACCTCTTCCGTGTGCGGACCGTGGCACGGTGACTGCCAGTGACGTTACCCCTCTCGAGCCGTCGGTCGGGACGGAGCTCGGCTGGTCTGGCCACAAATGAGTCCGAAAGGGCTTACAGGAACAATGGGATGCAGCACTGAGGCCCGCGTGACCAGCCTGGCAAAACACGGTCAGTGTCAGTCAGTACACGGTCAGAACAGCGGTCAGTGAGGACCACTGGCCGCTGTGGACGTCGCGACGTCTGGACTGTACACTGCTCGCGGACCTCTTCACCTGCAGCCGGCTGGGAGCGGGGCGAGGCAGGGGGCCTATCCAACAGGGGACCCGGTGCCCGGCCTACAGCCCTCTGCAGCCTCAACGACCCAGTCATCAGGCACGGCTGGTCGAGCCCCGGGCAGGGAGCCGATGCCGGGCCCGTGCAGACGGGGCGTCGCCGACGACACGTCGCTGGGCTCTACCGTGGGCGTGGAAAATGAAGCCGGCGGCCAGCCAGGCCCGGCAACACTGTTTCTCTGTATCGGAGTGCCGCCGCAGTTGACGCAGGTACGCTGCCAGCCCGCGCAGGTAATACCTTGCCGGCACATATGATGGTTTGCTGATTAATGTCGTCTGTCAGCCTGTCAGAAAAATATGAGGCTGCAGTTTGCTCCTCTCCTCAGGCTGGTCATTAAAATGTTATGACCCCGTCAAATGTCAGGGGACGAGATTCCAGCGGCTTTATCCAATTGCGCCCCTGCGGTCGCCGAGCGACAGGAATTCTGACAATCCACATCTACAACGTTTTGGCCTGAGCAAACACGCGGTCCTCGGAAACCGATCTGAAGCGGCAGCGACGTCCGTCCCGTAACTCGGCGAGGAAACCCGACCGGCCCACATAGTCCGCATCTGACGTCAACGACAGCTGAATGCCGTCCTGTGAGCCACATCCCGCGCTGAATCATCGCCAGCCGATGGTTACGGCAGACCCTTGGCGGCCCGACAGCGGCTTTGTTTTTGCCCCGGCGATTTGGCAATCGGCCTACGAACCGCGCGCAAGACGACCCAGCACCCGTGTTTCGTCAGGCGAGCCTGCGTCGCTGCGTGCGGTAGTTTTCCACTGAAGTGTGCTCGGGCGAGGTCATGGCCTCTGGCCAGTGCCGTGTCACGCGGCCTCGCCTTGAGCTCCACGCAGCCTCCGGGCCGTCCGGGGGTAACGTCGGGCGGCAGAGAGCCGCGTCAGGTCGGCCGCCAGCCGGTCGATCGCTCGAACACCGCTCGGAGCGCGCCTCTGGCACGCGCGTCTGATCGAGTGCCACGCGGATCAAACGCTGGTGGCTCTGGGCGCGCCGCGGACTGGGCGGAGGTGTAGTTCGTGTGGAGCGGTGGCGGGATGTGCGCGAGCGCCGGGCCCTCGGCCCTGTTTACACTGGCCGGCCGCGCTCCTGAACGCCGCCGGCCGCCGGCTATCACAGGCTGTCACAGACGCGACACGGTGTAGCACACCCAATCTCGGCTCTATAGAGCCGGTTGCCGAGTCAGCGCGGCCAGTCGGCTCCGATCGACGCGATGCTCAGATGGAGGCATGAATCACCGATGCCACCCTCATCACATGGAGGCACGACTCCATATTTATCATCGTGTCCGTGGACGTTTTCGTGAGTCCCGTGATCCTGTTTCGTACCGTGAACTGCAAACCGGGACAAAACTGATGAGAGCATATGCCCACTGTCTTGCCGTGTTGTCAGCCCCATACGTCACACGCGAAGTTTTAGCAGCAGAACGCTTATTTGTAAAGCGCACGCTAAACAGAAAATGGCATGTTTAATGAAACGGACGGGGAATGGAGGCACAATCGTAGCCAGGCCGCAATTCAACGTACGGTTAGAGCATTGACAGTGTTGGCCAACACATAAATATTTATGTGCGTGCCCGTACCCTGGCAAGACTAAGCTACCCCTGCATGCGCTAACGTCGCGTGAGACATTGCAGTGTCTTCTCCAAATACACAGCGTATCTGGACTCTGGCGGACAAGGCCCGTGACATGCCCCGGTCAAGGTTCGGACGCGGGAGTGGGACCCAGGCGACCTCTCGTCGCCGGCCGTTCGCCCAGCCCCGACCGAGCTGCGTCTCAGCACGGGTCACAGCCGACCATCCGCCCAGCCCCGACCGAGCTGCGTCTCAGCACGGGTCGCGGCCGACCATCCGCCCAGCCCCGACCGAGCTGCGTCTCAGCACGGGTCGCCGCCGACCATCCGCCCAGCCCCCGACCGAGCTGCGTCTCAGCGCGGGTCGCGGCCGACCATCCGCCCAGCCCCGACCGAGCTGCGTCTCAGCACGGGTCGCGGCCGACCATCCGCCCAGCCCCGACCGAGCTGCGTCTCAGCGCGGGTCGCGGCCGACCATCCGCCCAGCCCCGACCGAGCTGCGTCTCAGCACGGGTCGCGGCCGACCATCCGCCCAGCCCCGACCGAGCTGCGCCTCAGCACGGGTCACAGCCGACCATCCGCCCAGCCCCGACCGAGCTGCGTCTCAGCACGGGTCGCGGCCGACCATCCGCCCAGCCCCGACCGAGCTGCGTCTCAGCACGGGTCGCAGCCGACCATCCGCCCAGCCCCGACCGAGCTGCGTCTCAGCACGGGTCGCAGCCGACCATCCGCCCAGCCCCGACCGAGCTGCGTCTCAGCACGGGTCGCGGCCGACCATCCGCCCAGCCCCGACCGAGCTGCGTCTCAGCTGCGTCTCAGCACGGGTCGCAGCCGGCTCCCCGACTGCAGCGCACGGCACGCACACGTGGATCACACCAGCTCGGTCCAACCCAGCGGTCTGCGCCCGACGACGCACCAGCTCTGTCCAGACCAGCGGCCTGCACCCGGCACAGACCAGCTCGGTTCAGACCAGCGGTCTGCGCCCGGCGGCACACCAGCTCGGTCCAACCCAGCGGTCTGCACCCGGCACAGACCAGCTCGGATCGGACCAGCGGTCTGCGCCCGGCGGCACACCAGCTCGGTTCAGACCAGCGGTCTGCGCCCGGCGGCACACCAGCTCCGTCCAGACCAGCGGCCTGCACCCGGCGACAGACCAGCCCGGTTCAGACCAGCGGTCTGCGCCCGACGACGCACCAGCTCTGTCCAGACCAACGGCCTGCACCCGGCACAGACCAGCTCGGATCGGACCAGCGGTCTGCGCCCGGCGGCACACCAGCTCGGTTCAGACCAGCGGTCTGCGCCCGGCGGCACACCAGCTCCGTCCAGACCAGCGGCCTGCACCCGGCGGCACACCAACTCGGTCCAGACCAGCGGCCACCAGTCGGCAGGCAGCTCCGGGGAGCCGCTGGGCCGTGAAGACGACTGGCCGGCTTAGCTCCGATGTCCACGTCGACTGAGAGCCGCCTCGACGGAATCCGCTAAGCAAATAACCAGCCGAGATTTCCGCAGAATCAATTAGAAAGGAGTATCGAGCGGCCGGGCGCGGCGCTCCGAGCGGTAGTTCACGCCCCGGCGTTCAGAGAAGACGGCCGTGACGGAGCGGCCGGTGCTCCCTCCCAGGCTGGGTCGTAGCTCGCCAGCCCTACCGAGGCGCCCCGCACGCGCACCAGGTCAGATCCGGTGATGAAGAGTCACGTTTCTTGTCTTGTCGTCTAAAGCTGCACGAAATTGTGATCACTGGTTGCAGGTATCACAGCACCTAGAACGGACGTCAGCCGGGTCAGGCTGGTGAGTACGATAATTGTTCAATGCTCAGGTAGGCATCGCTCCGCCTTTTGCCTCGATCGTAGTAAATGGCGGGAAACACGTACCTGGGAAGTGCACCAGGTTTTCTTCCCACGTCAGTCAATCGGCACCATCTTGGGTTAGACGCGAATGGTGTATTCGTCGTGCTCAGGCATCTACGTATCGCATCTTCCACAAATTTCAAGTGACGTGCTATTCAAGGAATCCCCAGCCGTTCGCTGCCAAAAGCATGCAGGGTCCCGATTTGCGCATGCATCCCGCAGTTGTTCGTGCCGTTCTGACCCTTACATCTGGGATCACTCTCATAACGTCGACACGTTGTTATTGCCTATTAATAGGGCTTAACGACGCATTGAGCATCGCAGGCCATTTGGCGTCGAGAGCTCTCGCGCCGATTACAGCGGGCACAAAGTAACTCCCGGCCCGGCTCGAGCCACAGGACCTGGCGCGGCTCGAGCCACATGACCTGGCGCGGATCACAGGACCTGACGCGGATCACAGGACCTGGCGCGGCTCGAGCCACATGACCTGGCGCGGATCACAAGGCCTAGCGCGGCTCGAGCCACATGACCTGGCGCGGATCACAGGACCTGACGCGGATCACAGGACCTGGTGCAGCTCGAGCCACATGACCTGGCGCGGATCACAAGGCCTAGCGCGGCTCGAGCCACATGACCTGGCGCGGATCACAGGACCTGACGCGGATCACAGGACCTGGCGCGGCTCGAGCCACATGACCTGGCGCGGATCGCAGGACCTGACGCGGCTCGAGCCACGGAACCTGGCGCGGCTCGAGCCACATGACCTGGCGCGGATCACAGGATCTGACGCGGATCACAGGACCTGGTGCGGCTCGAGCCACATGACCTGGCGCGGATCACAGGACCTGACGCGGCTCGAGCCACGGAACCTGGCGCGGCCCGAGCCACATGACCTGGCGCGGCTTAATCCACAGGATCAGGCACGGCTCGAGCCACAAGACCTGACGCGGATCGAGCTACAGGACCTGAAGCGGCTCGAGCCACATGACCTGGCGCGGCTCGAGCTACAGGACCTGGCGCGGCTCGAGCCACAGAACCTGGCGCGGCTCGAGATTCGGGATTTCCCGAAAAAGGCGTGAAGTGAACGCTCCAAACCTCCTCTCCTCCAAACCCGGCAGTATACTCCTCTTCACGTCTGCAGACTGGGCTTTCCTTGGCAGATGCATGCCCTTTTTCGGAGTTTTCAAAGCCAAAATTCTGCTGATGCGCAAACGGTTGCACGCCGCAGTGATAGCTGACGGATCTGAATGTCAAGTGCCACAGCAGACACTACCGGCCATGCAGCAATCTTAATGCTCATCATATGTTTGCAGACCACCTAAAAATGACGTGCAAGCTGATACCAAAACACAAAAGCCAAGCTTTAAAAAAACTTTGGTTCATTTAGAAGATTAGGTTGCCTGAAAAAGTGCTGATAGTTCGTCGCATGCAACTTGGCCGAAAAAGCGAAAAGGTCCAGTGCCGTCATTGAGCTAGACGTCCTTATTGATGGGGGGGGGGGGGGGGGGGGGAGATAACGGAAGCTTTTTTTCTCGCAGACACATCCGTCGGTTTATTTCTTGCTGTTTTTTAATCGGCCCCACGTCCGACTTCTCACGCTCCCACTGCTAACCCATGCGAAAGCGCGCCACGGAGTCAGGCCGCTGGAATCTCGGGCATGCTTCGTTCCCACTGAACCCTCACACCCCTCAACACGTCCAAAGAAAATATTCTGCACTGCAGGTGCCATGACGTGTCGTAAACGCACGCGTGCGGACCCAGCAGAGCGTAGCCCCGCCAACCGTCCCCGATCACACGAGGGAGGCTGACACGGACCGGTCGCACTAACGCCCCGTCCCCTCCCCGTCCCCAGGGTCGTCCGGGGGTCGCCCGTCCAGGCACTCCGTACTCGAGCTACGCCGGGCCAGGACGCCGAGCATGGTCGGCAACAGTTAA
>NW_023596297.1:27680527-27683137 GCF_011947565.3 Pollicipes pollicipes | reverse complement strand
TTACTTGAGGTTTTGTTGCTGGTACACATTATTCCGGAGAGCATATTTGTAAACTCTGGATGTGGATCTAGGGCGCACATACACGTAATGTCCTTTTGAGCTAGTAGGCTGCGTTATCAAGTCATCAGGGGGTATGGGCATATGCCAGCTCTGATTTTCTCCAGACGACTTCATCAACGCCTTTCTTCTAGTTATTATACAATAAACAAGATTAACAGTACTGTCTTATCTTTATGCCGGTTGTTCCTCGCAAATGCACTGAACAACTCACGTAGAACATTGCAATTATTAAGTCTCAAGAGTATCCCTCACCCTCTCAGTCATTGCGGGTCTACCAAAGCTAGAGCTCTTAGAAGCGCATTTGTGATCGTCGGTGGACCCGGTAGAAAGATCAATGTCGCTGTCTCAAGAACAAATAAGTGATCCATGCTGGTGGCTGGTTCGAATGAAGCAGGCCATTTAGACGCCCCACGCCGGCTCGACAGTCTTCTCCAAGGCGATGGAGATTCGGAGCCAGGGCTGCGGAACGTGTAGGTGAAACTCTGCGTCGACTGGCTTCGGAACCCGTCTGGTCTCGTGGGACTGCTGTTGGTCTGCCTTCCCTGCGACAGTCCCGCCTCCTGCCGCTGGCTGCCGTGAGGACTGGTGAGACCTCCCTGTCTACTCGGACGGGAGGCGGTGAGGGCTGTTTCCGCTGATGAGACCGGGTACCGCAGCGACCGCAGGGCCGCAGCCGTGAGGACTAGTGAGACCTCCCTGTCTACTCGGACGGGAGGCGGTGAGGGCTGTTTCCGCTGAGGAGACCGGAAACCGCAGCGACCGCAGGGCCTGTACCGCTCGGTCCGTACCACAGGATCCTGCCGCACCGCTCGGCCCGTGCCACAGCTCCTGCCGTACTGCTCGGTGCACACCGTAGGACCTGGTGTACCGCTCTGTCCCTACCGTGGGGTCTGCCGCACCACTTCGTCCGTACCGCGGGGTCTGTTGTAACTCCCGGCCCGTACCTGCAGAGCTTGCCGCATCGCTCGGTCCGTACCACAGGGCCTGTACCGCTCGGTCCGTACCACAGGGCCTGTCGTACCGCTCGGTCGGTAGCACAGGACCTGTCGTATCGCTCGGTCGGTAGCACAGGACCTGTCGCACCGCTCGGTCCGCACCGCGGGGCCTGTCCGACGGCCCGGAGAGTGCTGCAGGCCAGCCCGTGTCCGAGCGGGTCGGATGGCGTTGAGCACCCGCCTGCTCTCTCCAGGCCGCGGCCGGCCGGGACAGTGATTTCCGGTCGGCCCCAGCTGGGAGGATGTCGGCGACTCCTCGGCGTCGGTCAACTACAAGCCGGATGGGGTGGGAGGGGGGGGGGGGGGTTCCTGGTCGCTGGGGAGTCTAAGGGGAGACCGGGGTGTTTGGGGGTCTCAGGGGGTCTCGGGATCAGGTGCTATGGGGGTCTAGGGGCCGGGGCGTCTAAGGGTCTAGGGATCTGAGAGCTGGAGGTCTGTAGTTTTGGGCTAGGGGTTTAGGAGTCTGGGGGCTGGGGTCCGGGGTCTGGGGGTCTATGGGGTCTATGGGTCTAGGGGCCGTGATGTCTAGGGGTCTGGGAGCTTGGGGTCTGTGTGTCTGGAACGGGGGCGTAAAGGTCTGGGGGTCTGGGGGACGGGGGTCTGGAAGTCTAGGAGTCTTGGGCTGGGGGTGTGGGGCGGGGGCCGGGGTGTCTAGGGGTCTGGGGGCTGGGGGCTGGAGATCTCAGGATCTTGGGAGGTCGGGGCGGGCGAGCGCCGTTCCCGGTCGATCGGAATGCCTGTGCGCATTGGTCTGCTCTAGTGTGGAAGGACCGCTCGGTCGCGCGGGGTCGATGGGCGGGGCATTCAGTGTGGAAGGACGGAAATGGACGACGGTCGATGGGAACGGGCTCGTAGCGCCGGCTGACTGGATTTGGCCTTGACTGTGGCTCGGCGTGACGTCTGTTTGGGAAATGGGGCGGTCCAACGGGCTCCGACCATTATTTTCCGCTCAGTCTGTTTCACCGTTGTTTTTCCGTCCGGTCTCCATATGACCATCAAATGGAGTTTCGCAAACACCTTGGCGAGCCTGTTCGCGGCGCCGTTTTCAACAAGACAGGTCTGACTGCTCGTGTGTTCTGCCATCGCTGCTTTGGTGCCGTTCGCAATAATTAATCAGCTCACTAGGGCGGCTATGGTTTGTTTTCGTGTTTCGATCCTGGTCTTTAAATAAGGCGTTATGTGCTGTTGGCGCATTAATCACGTGACACGTCTGGCTATGCATACCAATGACCATTAGAACATCGAATCCATGTCAATATTTTATTTCTACGCTGACACATCGTTCTCAAGCGATGTGGCTGCTTCAGTGCGCTTGCCAGCCGGGCAAATCTGATGACGCTCCTAAGCTATTGCCTGAGGTTTCTATTTTTAGCATATTGGCTGTCACAGTGCGGGCAAAAGTCTGGGAAGGTCGAGAGACCTGGGGCAGGTCAATGCCTGGGCCTCGTCCAAGACGTCACTTATCGAACTCCCGATGGGTTCCATCAAAAAGGGAACGAAACGAGTGCGGTTCTCGCAAATCACGAGGCGACCTGTGCCTCTCTCTCTTTCTCTC
>NW_023596297.1:27608930-27679527 GCF_011947565.3 Pollicipes pollicipes | reverse complement strand
GGAGCTAAGCCGGCCAGTCGTCTTCACGGCCCAGCGGCCCCGGAGCTGCCTGCCGACTGGTGGCCGCTGGTCTGGACCGAGTTGGTGTGCCGCCGGGTGCAGGCCGCTGGTCTGGACGGAGCTGGTGTGCCGCCGGGCGCAGACCGCTGGTCTGAACCGAGCTGGTGTGCCGCCGGGCGCAGACCGCTGGTCCGATCCGAGCTGGTCTGTGCCGGGTGCAGGCCGTTGGTCTGGACAGAGCTGGTGCGTCGTCGGGCGCAGACCGCTGGTCTGAACCGGGCTGGTCTGTCGCCGGGTGCAGGCCGCTGGTCTGGACGGAGCTGGTGTGCCGCCGGGCGCAGACCGCTGGTCTGAACCGAGCTGGTGTGCCGCCGGGCGCAGACCGCTGGTCCGATCCGAGCTGGTCTGTGCCGGGTGCAGACCGCTGGGTTGGACCGAGCTGGTGTGCCGCCGGGCGCAGACCGCTGGTCTGAACCGAGCTGGTCTGTGCCGGGTGCAGGCCGCTGGTCTGGACAGAGCTGGTGCGTCGTCGGGCGCAGACCGCTGGGTTGGACCGAGCTGGTGTGATCCACGTGTGCGTGCCGTGCGCTGCAGTCGGGGAGCCGGCTGCGACCCGTGCTGAGACGCAGCTCGGTCGGGGCTGGGCGGATGGTCGGCCGCGACCCGTGCTGAGACGCAGCTCGGTCGGGGCTGGGCGGATGGTCGGCCGCGACCCGCGCTGAGACGCAGCTCGGTCGGGGCTGGGCGGATGGTCGGCCGCGACCCGCGCTGAGACGCAGCTCGGTCGGGGCTGGGCGGATGGTCGGCTGTGACCCGTGCTGAGGCGCAGCTCGGTCGGGGCTGGGCGGGATGGTCGGCCGCGACCGTGCTGAGACGCAGCTCGGTCGTGGGTGGGCGGATGGTCGGCTGTGACCCGTGCTGAGACGCAGCTCGGTCGGGGCTGGGCGAACGGCCGGCGACGAGAGGTCGCCTGAGTCCCACTCCCGCGTCCGAACCTTGACCGGGGCATGTCACGGGCCTTGTCCGCCAGAGTCCAGATACGCTGTGTATTTGGAGAAGACACTGCAATGTCTCACGCGACGTTAGCGCATGCAGGGGTAGCTTAGTCTTGCCAGGGTACGGGCACGCACATAAATATTTATGTGTTGGCCAACACTGTCAATGCTCTAACCGTACGTTGAATTGCGGCCTGGCTACGATTGTGCCTCCATTCCCCGTCCGTTTCATTAAACACGCCATTTTCTGTTTAGCGTGCGCTTTACAAATAAGCGTTCTGCTGCTAAAACTTCGCGTGTGACGTATGGGGCTGACAACACGGCAAGACAGTGGGCATGTGCTGTCATCAGTTTTGTCCCGGTTTGCAGTTCACGGTACGAAACAGGATCACGGGACTCACGAAAACGTCAACGGACACGATGATAAATATGGAGTCGTGCCTCCATGTGATGAGGGTGGCATCGGTGATTCATGCCTCCATCTGAGCATCGCGTCGATCGGAGCCGACTGGCCGCGCTGACTCGGCAACCGGCTCTATAGAGCCGAGATTGGGTGTGCTACACCGTGTCGCGTCTGTGACAGCCTGTGATAGCCGGCGGCCGGCGGCGTTCAGGAGCGCGGCCGGCCAGTGTAAACAGGGCCGAGGGCCCGGCGCTCGCGCACATCCCGCCACCGCTCCACACGAACTACACCTCCGCCCAGTCCGCGGCGCGCCCAGAGCCACCAGCGTTTGATCTGCGTGGCACTCGATCAGACGCGCGTGCCAGAGGCGCGCTCCGAGCGGTGTTCGAGCGATCGACCGGCTGGCGGCCGACCTGACGCGGCTCTCTGCAGCCCGACGTTACCCCCGGACGGCCCGGAGGCTGCGTGGAGCTCAAGGCGAGGCCGCACAACACGGCACTGGCCAGAGGCCATGACCTCGCCCGAGCACACTTCAGTGGAAAACTACCGCACGCAGCGACGCAGGCTCGCCTGACGAAACACGGGTGCTGGGTCATCTTGCGCGCGGTTCGTAGGCCGATTGCCAAATCGCCGGGGCAAAAACAAAGCCGCTGTCGGGCCGCCAAGGGTCTGCTGTAACCATCGGCTGGCGATGATTCAGCGCGGGATGTGGCTCACAGGACGGCATTCAGCTGTCGTTGACGTCAGATGCGGACTATGTGGGCCGGTCGGGTTTCCTCGCCGAGTTACGGGACGGACGTCGCTGCCGCTTCAGATCGGTTTCCGAGGACCGCGTGTTTGCTCAGGCCAAAACGTTGTAGATGTGGATTGTCAGAATTCCTGTCGCTCGGCGACCGCAGGGGCGCAATTGGATAAGGCCGCTGGAATCTCGTCCCCTGACATTTGACGGGGTCATAACATTTTAATGACCAGCCTGAGGAGAGGAGCAAACTGCAGCCTCATATTTTTCTGACAGGCTGACAGACGACATTAATCAGCAAACCATCATATGTGCCGGCAAGGTATTACCTGCGCGGGCTGGCAGCGTACCTGCGTCAACTGCGGCGGCACTCCGATACAGAGAAACAGTGTTGCCGGGCCTGGCTGGCCGCCGGCTTCATTTTCCACGCCCACGGTAGAGCCCAGCGACGTGTCGTCGGCGACGCCCCGTCTGCACGGGCCCGGCATCGGCTCCCTGCCCGGGGCTCGACCAGCCGTGCCTGATGACTGGGTCGTTGAGGCTGCAGAGGGCTGTAGGCCGGGCACCGGGTCCCCTGTTGGATAGGCCCCCTGCCTCGCCCCGCTCCCAGCCGGCTGCAGGTGAAGAGGTCCGCGAGCAGTGTACAGTCCAGACGTCGCGACGTCCACAGCGGCCAGTGGTCCTCACTGACCGCTGTTCTGACCGTGTACTGACTGACACTGACTGTGTTTTGCCAGGCTGGTCACGCGGGCCTCAGTGCTGCATCCCATTGTTCCTGTAAGCCCTTTCGGACTCATTTGTGGCCAGACCAGCCGAGCTCCGTCCCGACCGACGGCTCGAGAGGGGTAACGTCACTGGCAGTCACCGTGCCACGGTCCGCACACGGAAGAGGTGCGGGGCAAAGGACACGCTGTGACGACGTTAGGCGGCGTCGATAGCACGCCGGCATGGCATGAAGGCATTGACATCGCGACATTGTCGGTGTCCTAATGTGATACCATTTGAAAGAAGTTTGTGGCTGTTTCCTAATTTTGTCCCTCGTTATTCGTGTACCATTCCCCGTAGTACATTTCATCGTACATTGCATTGTGTATCTGTAAAACTCAGCAATCTTACATTAGCTACGCACTTGTATGAGGACGTTTTAAATTGGATTGATCCTGTACCTAGCTACCCCACCATCGCTTCGGCACAATGGAGTCATTGCGATTTCGTTTTCAGTTTGCTCTGAAACACACCAACGCTGAATGAACCATGGCACCAACATGCCGTGATGTTTTGTCGCTGATGGATTGTGAGTGCCGCCTGCCCCTTAGTTCGCGTACGGTTACTTGGCAAGCGACGCCGTCGACACCAGTCTAACATTATTGTGACTGAGACGAGCGGGGAAAGCTATCTGCTGTGCGAAAGAGGCATCAAGTGACAGCTATCGTTTAGATACCACGTATTTATTCTTATCTACGATACCAGATGGTGCTGGGTAAAATGAGGACATATATAGTTGTACTAGTCAGGTTATTCACAGACCATTTCCGTCGCTAGGCAGCACGTATTGTTTGCGACTTGCGTGCAGCATCGCAGCCATTTTTCGTCAGGCTTTCTGGATTTCTTAAAGGTTGAAGGGGGGAGCGTGGCTCAGAGTGAAGGCATTTCACTGATTTTCACCTTTCCGTCCGGGGGGCCATCTGTGGTAAAAGTGGTCAAAATGTGAGTTTAAGGGGGATGAAAAAATGGATACGGGGAATCCACCTACCCACCCACCCTCTATCTGCGTTTGTGCTTGTGAAGGAGGTAGCTACTTCATACAATTAATATAATTTCATCCGCGTTTGAAAAATAATTCCGTGTTGGGAAAGGAGAGAATCTTCATTTCTGGGTCATTCGAACGAGAGCAGTATCTGTGCAACTGCAGCCGGCTGCATGTAGCGACTCATTTATCGCTTGCGTCACCTGCCCTGACTGATGTTCTGGGCCTTAACTGTCATGTGGAGCCTGTAACACACGTTGGTCAGCCGTCAATCAGATGGTAGCACACGCTGGTCAGCCGCCAGTTAGTCAGCTGGTAACACACTCTGGTCAGCCGCGGCTTGCTGTCTAATCCCTCCGCTCTTTTGACCTTGCGCCATCTCCTCACGAACCTGACGTCTGGTTCCGAACCAGCAGCTCATATGCCGCATTGTTATTGGTTTCCTGACCTCCCATTAGTTTAGCCCTAATTTTACGTTCAACATGCGGTTGTAAGGTCAAAATGGTCGGCGTAGTCTCCTCATTCCTGCAATTATGTACAGCTTATTTACGTTCACTGAAATTACCCGGCCTCACCCTTGGCATACAACCTTCTCCTGGTCTCTTCCACTCTGGCTGTTCCTTTCCTGGCCCCTTTTTTTCTTGCCCCTCCTGGTATCGTGTCCTTCCTTTACCTTCTTACCCTGTCTCTTCCTCCCCTGCTGGCTCTACCTCCGCTGGCTTGTCTCCGCTGCCCTCCTGATCCCCTTCGTTTTCTTGGCGTCCTGCCGTGTCAGGAGGTCATAACTCGAGGCGTTGACGATGTTTTCGTGCCGCCGGCTATTAAATGAGTCTCGCTGCCGGCCGCCGTACGCTTTACGGCCGTGTTTTGATTCATGCTCGGACTTTCCCAATTCCAACGTTGTTGATGACTTCCGAACCGGGCCCTGCATCAGCAACGACCTTCATTATGAAGGAAGATATGGTGCCTCTGATCTCTCGATCGCGAAAATCATCATTATCAAGGTAAAATGTATGTGTCATGATAGAGTGAAAACGTGTTAGACTTGATGCAAGAAAAAAAGCTTCTGTTTTGGGGACATTTTGGGCTGAAAGTTTTTATATTAAGTCAACGACTTTCAGTATACCATGGGGTACTGTTTAAGCGACGTGGTAATGCTGAATAAGTAGTTTATTGACGGTACTCAATGTTTCAAGTTGCGCTCATCCTGAAAACTGAGTAGAGCACCCGTGAGGATGCAGACAGGGTAGGAGGTCATCATTGCTCTTGAGGATGAGCACAGCTCGAAATATTGAGTAACGTGGATGTAACCGTTGTTTGGCATTGCAACGTCGTTTTGCCAGTACCCTCTGGTATGCTGTAGGTCGTTAACTCAACATAAGAATTTGTAGCTGATGACACCGTATAGGGCCGGTGTACTTACCTTAGTTTAGGTATGCTGTACATTATTTCAATACTAAAGAGAACATGAGAACCATTTGCATGGCAACAATATGACACGTAAATGTTTGATAACTGCCTTTCTTTGTTATGGAAAAGTACCAAAACATATGCCCCGCAGTGCTGTGATTTGATCTGCAGTGCCGTGGCAGAATTTCCACGAAATATGTGCGGAATAAATATATACAATATATATTTACACGATGTATATAATACACGATATATATATATGTCAATAAACTACTATATATATACATATATATATATATTTATATTTATATATATATATATATATATATATATCCTGCTCCACGGATTTTGACGTAGCTGCTCCGAATGCCATTACTCTGGTCTTGCTCGGACGGAAGAAATATGTGATGCTTCCCCTCGTGTTTTGCTTTGCCTTGACCACGATGGCTGTCAAGAACCACCAGGAACTAGAACTAGAAACAAGGCGGGACTAGTAACGTGCACCAGAGTCCTTGTCGCGATCACCAGAGCACCAGCGGAGAGCGCCGACTGGCGGGCGGAGAAAGAGATGAGAGATGGGCCTGTGTGCGATACAGCCGCTGAGTGATGCTCGAGTGGTTGACGGTGGACGAAAGCCTGGGTAAGTCGCTAAATAAATAATGAATGAGCCTGACGGTAGCGGAACTGGATACGCGCCGGGCCGGACCGTGCGCTCGCGGGTGTCGACCGCGAGCTGCGACGTCGGCTGGTGACGGCGGCCGGTGCGTGGGTGGCACTGCTCGGCATCGTCATCATCAGTGGTGGATGTCGGGTCGCCTGGATGCTGAACCCAGCAGCTCAGCGCTGTCATCTCGGTCAGCTGGGCATCGTCAGCTCAGCTCTCAGATCAGTGATCAGTTGAGCCCGGTCCTCTGTCGAGCGGGCTGAAGCCGGCACCGGTTTTCTCGGCTGGGCTGACCGAGCTGACCGAGCAGAGCTAACCGAGCTTGCGAAGTTGAGCTGACCGGGCTGACCGAGCTGACGGAGCTGAGCTAACCGAGCTTACGAAGTTGAGCTGACCGGGCTGACCGAGCTGACGGAGCTGACGGAACTGGGCTGATGGAGCTGGCGGAGCTGAACTGACTGAGCTGACCGAGCTGAGCTGACTGAGCTGACCGAGCTAATGGAGCTGACGGAGTTGCGCTGAATGAGCTGACGAAGCTGAGCTGACCGAGCTGACAGCGCTCGGCCCGCGCGGCCGGCCTCTGCGCTGCGTGTCACCGCTCAGTCCTGCACCTATTCACGGGGTGGCAGCGGGGCGGCGGCTGCTCTGCTGACACCAGTAACGTCACTGACGTCACTCATCAGTATCTCGCTGCCGGCAGCGCTGCACCACCTCGGAGTGCGCACTTTAAGGCCCGGCGGCGTGCCGGACGTCACGCGTTTTGCGAACGACCGTCAGGAACTGGCGTGCTGTACTGCTGCGAGATGATATCCGCCATTGACAGCCGGCCGGTGCAGTCCGTCGGTCAGCAGGACCATATGCACTATTGAGGTCTTTGGCCTGGTATTCACTGGCTGCGAGAGTTAGGTTCAAGTGCACTAAACAGAGAAGCCCCGCAAAATAAGAGCAATTCGAAAGCGTCATTTAATACGCAGACAAGCAGCGTCGGTCCAGCACAATCGCAGCGATGTTTCGCGGCTACGTTCGTGGCAGCCAAGTGTCAGACCCGTAATTTGCAGTGCAGTGGCACAGCGTGGCTTTCACTCCACTCGAATCTTGTGGTGTTTCGTGAACGTGGGCTTACGTTCCGCGGTTCTGTTTCGCTTCACCACTCAAGTCAAGTGTAATACTTATCGGGAGTGTTGATGAGGATAGGGTCTGCTAAGCCGCATTTCCAGTTTTTAGACTGTCTTTTGGCGGACATGATTCCGCAGGTGGCAACGCTGCGCATTTCAGCTCTCCGTGCACTGTCAAAGATGGGATAGTAATGCCATCGGCCGGTCTACGTTTTAGTGGTCACGTTCGGCGGTTTTGTTTCGCTTCACCACTCAAGCCAAGTGTAATACTTATTGGGAGTGTTGATGAGGATAGGGTCTACTAAGCCGCATTTCCAGTTTTTCAGACTGTCTTTTGGCGTACATGATTCCGCAAATGGCAACGCCGCGCATTTCAGCTCTCTGTGCGCCGTCAAAGATGGGATAGTAAGCCATCGGCCGGTCTGCCCGGTGCGTCCAATGTGCTCGTTCGTCGTGTGGCCTCATGAGACCTGTCTCTGAGTAAGCTCGTGCGGCGCCATTCCGAGGCTCGTGGGCCGCCCGTGCTCCAGCGCAGCCGCTAGTTGTGATGGACGCCGGCGAACGCTCGCCAACTCGCTATTCCACACGCTGCCGAGGCTTCACCCAGACCGTCGAGGGTGGACGGAGCGCCGGCAGCCGGCTGCTCACCGAACCGGAACGCTGAGAACTCAGCACCTCCTGGAACTGCACCTGGAGACGCTTTTAGAACACCTGTCACCCCCAGGGCCGCGGAACTGCGACTGTCGGGCTGGTGTTCCGCTCACCGGGCGTCCAAACGCTGCACGACGGTCGGAGCTGCCTTCGCTGGTGGCACCACCAGCTGCCGTGTCCGTCGGCCGCGTTTGTCGCCCTGGGCCGAACTTGAGGAGGCGATGAGCGCGGGCGGGGCGGGGTCCGGAGAGCGTGCTCATCTTTCGGCTGACCTCAGCCCCTGGCTAACTAACCTCCCTCTTTGGCCGGTGTTCGACAGGCGCGGAGGCACGGCTGCGACTGGTGCCGGACGACGAGGTGATCCTGGTGGCGCGGGTGACGCCGGCCGGGGGCACGGTGCCCGCCTACCGCGAGGCCCGCCCCGAGAACGAGTACATGCTGCAGGTGCGCTCCGACGGCGTCATCGTCGGCTCGGACAGCAGGTCAGTGGAATGACGCCCGGCCGGTGGCAGTCACGAGATTAGGGTAGGATTAGTGGCGGGCTAGCGGCGGGGGTGTTTGACCACAGGGTCTTTTATGGGTCACGAGATCGCAGGGTTAGGTGTCTGAGTCCCTAGGTTAGTATAGGGCCTGGTTTGGGTCACGGGGTAATGGTGTCAGTGGATCATTGACAGGTCACCATATCGGAGTCGGGTCACCGGGTCACTGTGGAGTCACCAGGCCAGTGTTGGGTTAGCGGCCGATCACTGGCGTAATTAGTGATGCTCAAACAGGTTAAAAGCTCCCTGGTGTTACTGTACGTGTTGCTATTATCGGTGCGATGTCACGAACTCACAACACCGTTTACATGGGTCTATTGCCCGGGTTTTAAGCTGGAGACCGCCTTCGCTCCCAAATGTTATAGTGAGCTGCCGATAGAGCAGCAGGACACACAGCTGTGCAGGCTGCTTCCCTTGACAGTGCCGTGTGAGCTGTTCTGATTCTACTCAGGTTTTGACCGGCTTGCACTACCCCTTTGGACGCAGGAAAGATCGAGGAAGGAGCATGGGCATTGGATGGTGGGTAAGGGGTGGGGGCGTGCAGAGAGCCCCTATCCCTGTGACAACTGTGGAATAGATCATAATGCGTTGCGTGACAAAACACATTAAAATGGAAAACCCTCCACCTACTTAGGGCTCTGAGACTCTCCGCCTCTGGGGCAGACCGCTCAGCTGTCGTTTGAACGCTTTGACCGCATCGCCCACGCTCTGAGACTTAGCGGAGAACCGGCGTCCTTGTTTCAGGATAAGCATCTGTGCCGGCTACCTGCCCAGCGAGGTGGCACAGAAGTCGGTGCACACGTTCCTGCACCAGGACGACCAGATGTGGGCGGCCGTGCGACAGGGGCTCAGTGAGTACCGCCGCTGCCCCACGCGCTCGCACCAGCCGTACAACGCCACTCGCGTAAAAGGGTCTGAAGCCACGTCTCAAGGGTAAAAGGGGTAACGGGGTACGGAGCACGCCGGTTTGCACTGGCACGGTTGAACTGGCCAAGCTCCTACCGCAGTCATCACTAGTCATCGGTCATCAGTGGGAGGCGAGCTATTACGGAAGGTCTGGCGTTGGGGGCTGCTCCATTTCCTGTCCATCTGGACGGCTGGCAGCGGATGCTGTCAGGCAGTTTCAAGCTTCCAAAGTCTCGTTGCTGCCACAGTCGTCCGAGACGGCTCACCATATATCATGCATTTCTGGCTTAACTGCTCCGGTGTTACGGCAGGCTCCCGACACTCTGCCGCGGACCTGTTTGCTTTCCACGCGACCTGGAAATTATAAGGAGCTCTGCAATGTTCGAAACTTGGCTAGGTCATCGTAGGAGGAACCTGCCAAGTTGTTACGTTGGATTTGGCCTGCGGTTTATTATCAGAATGCTCGATGATAGGCTCAATGGCTCGGGCTGCGAGCTGCTGCCGAACTTTGAGGCTCGCGCAGCCGCCGTGTTCCCTGGGGAACGTCTCCGTGCAGAGCGCTGTCGCTTCTGCAAAGATGCATCGAAACTGTACATGATTCGATGGTGATTACTGTTGCAATTGGATTGCGGGAGATTACGACCGGGATCGGGTTATGGTAGGCCGTGCAAGTATGATGCAATCGGATATTGCATATCTTTGGAGCTCAATCAGTGGTGGTATTTTTACACGACTAAATCAGATGTCCACGTGCAAGAATGTACAGCTTTGTTTCATAGGAGCAATACAGCTTGTGTCAGCAGCCTTATGGTAAAAATTCAGACGTCATATTATCAAGTTCGTTTCGCGTCGTTTTAGCTCGTTTCAAGCTCGACATGATAATTGAGGTAAAATATAACGTGCCTACGAAATAAATTTAATGTGTTTGTTTTAATCTAACAGTTCCTGTTGAGACATGCACAATTATCTGTAAAGGGACACCTGACGGGACATAGATACAACGGGCTGGATGTCAGACAGTGGGACCCATCGTCATATGTCAGTCACCTATATGTCAGTCACCTACTTGACCTTTTATCTGCATACTCAAGCCTCCACATCTCTTCTGGAGCGGGTTTTTTATACAGCGCGGGGTCTGCTGCGTGCGGCACTGGGAGTCAGGTATGGTGCTATTGATCCACGCTGCAGTGAAACGCCTCAGCACTGAAAACGTTATGACACTCTTCAAACACTGCGTTAGCGTTCGGACGTCGGGGCCTGTTTCCGGGGACTACCCAGTGCCCTATGTGCCCGTTGTCCCATGTTTCAACAAGCAGGAGTTCTCCCCGTGTCTCACTACCGCAAGACACCTCCATGTCCACCTGTCTGAGCGCCTCCATGTCCAGCGCATAGTTGAGCCGCTGGCTGAGTTTTCCTGCTCCCTCCCTCCCCCCCCCCCCCCCCGTTTGGCGTGGCACACCTGGGTCACATGCTGCTCGTCGTCGTTGTAACCAGGCATGTTCGTTTGCAGTGTTCCTGTTTCCGCAAGACTTCGACAGCGTTACCGTTCGTCTTATCTCGAGTACCAACGAGATCACCTATATGCACGTGAAGGGCGATATGAGTGAACAAAGCCAGGCCGCGCTACCTCCAGGCCACTTCTGCACGCGCCAGGTCATCATCAGGTCAGTGGCTGTTACTAGCAGCAGGTCATTACGTCACCATCAGCTCAACAGTCGTTAACTAGCGGGGTTACGAAGCAGTCAGTCATATAATTCGTAAGAATCATTCCACGCGTTGATTATCACAAATTCAGTCGATGTGTTTACACAATGCTACAGAACAGAAGACAAAGCACCACGGAACGAAATAGCAAAGGCCAACGCACGTGCCACCTAAAACGCTCCCCACGAACACACACGCACACCACAACAAAACCACCCTAGCGCAGCGACATCGCGCGCTGCTGTCCCCGGCGGTCGGCTCCGCTGGCCGGGCGTTCCAGGACGACGCGGCTCTGCATGCAAACTCCCGCTGAGTTTTGACCAGACGACGCCCCAGGAGCCGCAGCATCTAGGCCGCCACGGCGCGAGTGTCGTGGGATGATATATTGGCGCGACGAACAAACGTGTGCGATAGAGTTGGGGGACACTGGCTGCGGAACAGGGTTTTCCGCACCTGTGTGCAGTCGTGGCGGCGCGCCATCTTCTCCATCTTGTCCAGCCAAGCGCTTGTGGCGCTGGTGAGATGCATTCTGGGCGCCGCACCCCAGTCACAAGTCTGGCTGCAAAGTTCAATGTTTTTTGGACACGCTGAAGCTGACACTTGGTGGCTTCTTCCCAGGCAGAAAGACAGTAATAGATGTGTGGGGAAAACATGGGCTTGGACTAGGAGTTTGAAGACGGCGGATGTAAAACGATGGCGGATCTTGTGGAGGGAGTTTCACCGACAGGCTGCCGTGGATATGTGCGAGTACCACGTCAGATGCTGGTCGAGGAGTGCGCCAAGAATTTTAACGGTTTTAATGTGATGTATGTGTTGACTTAATATTGCTATGTGGAATGGTTATTCCTTTAAGAGAGACTGTTTGAGAAACTTTAATAAGAGTTGCGAAACTTTTGCTTGGCTTCGTCTTTAGACTATTAATCCGGAACCGCAGTTGGAGATCAAAGATCGACCCCTTGATTCGCCTTCTGAGTTCAGATGGCCCGGTGGTGTTCGGTGGGGAGTGATCAAGAAGTTGGGTGCCGTCAGCGTGGGGCAAGAGTCGGCCACGGGTGAGGTGATGAACAGTGGGAAGAGGATTGGTCCCGGAATGAATCCATGAGCTACTCGGTGGGTCGGTGGAAGGATATCAGAGAAGCCGCCGCTCACTGTTTACGATCGCTGAGAAAGCTCAGGAACCGTCCCGACAGCACACCATACCACTATAACTTGTCGATAACGACGCTATGGCTGACGCTGTCGAAGGCTTTGCCCAGGTCGAGCGTAGTTAACCACGCAACGTGACCGTCGTCGATATGTCTCGATGCCCAGAAGACAGCGTAGAACGCGGCGTCTTCCGTTGAATCGCAAGGTCGATGCGCACATTGGTACGACGATGTGACACTTTTTCTAAGAGGCATGTCATGAGTCGAAAAGAGGCGATCTTCTCCGTTATCTTGGAAGGTTATAATGCACGGACGGTTTTGAAAGGGGTCTGAAGTTGTTGAGGTCGGAACGACCGCCGGACTGTGATGGAGTGATGTGGAGTGATGGAGCTGGAGTGATGCGAGTTAGTTTACAGGCTGATGAGAAAGCAGAGGTGATGATGGAACTACTGATAAAATGGGGGCGATGGACTCTGATGAACGGGAAACAGTTCGGCGGAACAGGGCGAAGAGCTTCGAAAAGACTAGTTGAGCGTCGTCGTTTGCTGTAGGCCACCCTGTGGGAGCGGTGATCAGCAGAGCGAGCCGAATCTGTCAGTGATTTTGAACACGCCGGCCACTCGAGTCAAGGATAGGCCGCAATACACAGTGAAATGGACCGAAAGGCGCATGGAGACGCTTGTATCAAAACTGACGGCAATATTACCGGTAATAGCTGGCGAGCGCTCGGCTGCTAGCGGAATCGGCGGCTTGTGTGGTCTACGTGATTCGATTCCCCTCCACTTCGCTCAGTATTTATATCAGATTATACTCCCCGCGAAGACTGTGCTGAGGTCTCGCTTGATGGTTGAGTTTACCGGTCAGCACGGTGACTTATCATTCCCGCTGCGGCCTTGACACACATGCTGATGCAACTCGGGCGCACTAACACTGTTTACACTCGCGCCGTGTTTCATAAATTAAATGTTGAGTGGGTGTTGGTCTGTGCAAGTTTGTAGAAGTTCGTCCCCTTTTCCAAATACGGCATGCGTCGAACTGATCATGCAGCGGGGCCTCGTCAGCAATGATCCCGTCTCTCCTGACGAGGTTAACTGAAATAGCTTCTACCATTTTGACGTGATCTCGACGAGTCTGCTTTATGTTGGTGTTTTGCAGTGCGTTGACAATTACAACAACGATGATCGTTGGCTTTGGCCTCGCTGCGATGTGTCTAGTGCGAGGACCACACGCTGGCTGCAGGACCGGTGATTAAGACAATCGCCTTTTTCGCCACCAATGTCCCCACGGGTCTACTTTGACGTGTCTTCACGCACGTCACATCCCTGGCGGCACCTCGACACGCGGCACGTCCAGCACCGGATGCCAGTCCCGATGCCGGAAGCGTTTCAGGCCGTTCATGACGTTTTCTGCCGAATGCCGCCGTCGCCGCCGCCGGGCTCGGGACGTGGTTGGACGCCGCACCATATCTTTCGACTGCCGAATGTCGGCGCTCCGTGCCACCCTCGTGCCCGCCCATTCGATGACTTGACCTGGGCCGGCGCGGCTGGCCCCCGTCTTCGTTTGCCCCGTTGCACCGGTGTGTGCTGTGCTGCTGCGGGGTGACAGGCGGACTCAGCGACCGGCGTGCAGCGTCGCCTGCGATCCCCGCCCGCTATCAGCCGCTGCACCCGCGCCCCTCCCCCCCCCCCCCTTCTCTCCCCACTCCCCCGGAGCGGCACCTCTGCACACATTGCGTCAATAACGGGCATCGGCGCCCTGTTAGGGTAGAAATAAAAACCGACGTACAAGTATTTAACTCGACGAGTTTTACAGCCGCCGAGCGGTCTCTCCAGATCAATTCGTTTTTGCTTTCATAACTCTCACCCGTCGGCCGACTCTCCGCTGGATCATGGGATCATTCTTGCAAACGTTTTAGAGCCTCTGGCTTATGTAAGTGACGACGATAGGAATCAAGTTCAATGCCGAAAGAGAGGCACGTCACGTATTGCGTGCTCTTTGGTATGTTTAACTAAATTATCCAGTGAGACTCTACATTAACACGATTAGTGGATGCATTATCGCGATTTCAAACCTGTCGAAATCAATCCCTTCATATCCCCTGGTGAGGTCATGTCTGTTTGCATTGTCACTGGCATCGAAGCAGACTGGTCTTGACAAAGACTCCTGGGTGCATTCTCGCCCACCCCATCCATCTTTTGATCTCCGATGCCTTATTCATACCGCCATCTGCAGAGGTGGCTGTCTCGTTTCTCGTACGGATCATAATTGTCTGCGCCGCAAAATACATGCATAACTTCACTAGCCAAACTCAGTGTCCAAGCCACGAAGCTGTTACGGCAGTGCCAATTTTGTCCCCGGACTGACCGATCTGCTCACTCCGCGCCATGCATTTATCATCACCGCATTGTGGCTGCATACGGCATTCGTTATCGAAGGTCAGCAGGGCCTGGCTGCCCCGGCCTCATAGGTCCAAGCTGACCCCAGGCTGGCATTGCGGTCGGGTGGGAGGGGGGGGGGGGGTCTGCCGGCCGCCGGACGGTTCTCGCTAACCTGCGGCCTCCCGGCCGGCGGACTGACCGGGCGCTGGGGTCGGAAGAGCAGGCTGGCCCAGCTCGCTGGCAAAGGCCGAGCACTCAGCCCAGCTCACTGGCCACGGCTGAGCGTCCAGCAGTGCAGCATCGGCACGGGCCTCATTCACGCTTTCTCTCTCATTCGGCGTCATGTTGATAGGTTGGGCTGTCGCCGTTTCAAACTACGCGGTTCCGTTTGCATTTTAGGACGAAGAGAAAATTCGGCTCTGTGGACGGGAACATAGCGCCCTGGAGCGGGTCGGTGGTAGAAGCAGATCCTTTGGTTATCTGTCTTTAACTTAAAAGTTTGGCTGCTGACATTGCCAACCGTTGCAAGTTGTGCGTGGAAGGCTGGCGAATAAATCAGTTTGCTATAAACGCGTCTGTTTGTGGAGCTTAAGGAGTGCAGTTGTACTTCTCCATACTTAAATGTGAAGTTTCCGCATAGTTCACCATTGTCTGCTTAAGTAATTTGTTGCGTATCTATGAATGTTTCCACAAGAATATTGACCATGATATATGTTATCACAACCCCTTTGCACGCGGGTTTTCCACACCAACATTTCATCGATAACACATATTTGTTTTCTTAAATGTAACACAAAACATTAGCACTCCTCTACGCATCATTTAATAACATGTCCCCAACCCTCCCCCAAATGCGCTCAGGCAGATGCCCGCTTGTCGCATATGTCTTTTCCCCGTTAATAACGCACTGTGCAAGCTTGCCATGGAGTGCAGTGGGACATAGGGTTGACGGAGGGTCCCTTCCTCAAGAAAGGCCCTCTCACAAGAAATCTGATGCTATGGCCCACTTGATTTCGAGGGTCACTATTTTGTACCTTTTTATAATACTTTTATATATTATTTATGTGCCCTTTTTAACTAAGACAGAAGTCAGAAGGCACCGAAAGATGCAATTGTGTTTGCATTTTAAGTCAATAATCTGAAGGAACCAGGTGTTAGATAAATGCATTGAATAACCGCCGACGCGATTCATTTTACAATGGTTCAGTGGACTTTTTCTATGCCGATAGTAATTACAGGTTGCGTTGGAATTCTTCTGGGTTGTGCTGAGCTTTGTGAACGTAGATTGCAGATCAAAATGGGGAATGACGTTGCATTGACATAGGTGATCCATGCTTGCTTGGAAATTTTTAACCTTTGCTCAACATTGGGTACTGGAAACATTACGTAAAAGTTTTAACCACACGCGCTCGCAAGTCTTTGAAGAAAACCGCAGACGACCAGCATTGCAGTCGCCTTAGGCTGCGAGTTGTTGGGCCGCGGGTAACATTAGACGGTGGCCACTGGGCGGGCGGGAACGATAACTGAAAAAGTACCTTTAAGCGGCTTAGGAAGTAATTCGTACGTTTAAAAGATAGTCCGGAGTGTGTGTTTACCTGTGCAATTTTTATATTTATAAGAAGAGTGGATTAGCATTCACGGCACCGCGCACCGTTGGCGGACTTTGGTGATCAAGTCAAACAAGTCAAAGTGGAACCTCTATCTTCGTGTTGCTGCCGCTGTTCAGAGGACAATAACAAAATTATGCGAGTGATATAACGCTCCAGCCTATTTTTGGAACGGCTCGAATTGATTTTGAAAGGCTTTCGGAAGCATTATCCCGCGACGGCTGTGCTCCCGCGTCAGGCACCCGCCGCCCGGTGTTAGCTGTGCCGGCCATCGCCGCTCGGTTCGATGGAAACTGCAACCATCGACCATCGGCTTTCTTGCTGCTGAGATTGCGAGCACGCAGGCACAAAACTTTGTCTCATAATTTGTTTCACAAGCTGATACCGACAAAGGTGAACGTCCTCTTTGTGTTGGCCATGTTCGTTTTTGACCTCATTTTGATCCCCCTATTGAACACTTAGAAAGCCCTTACCTTTTCCGAGGAAGGGGCCCAGTGGGTAGAACACTAGGGGCGCATTACATTTCCCGGTCAGGGGTTTCAAGGCCATTCCGTCGCAGTGCGTGGTGTCTGCCGCTTGTCATGCTGGTGACACAGGGTTGGGGCCTCCAGGTTGATACGGAAGCCTTCAGAGGGATAAATTTACATTGGTTGCCTGCCTGACGCCGGGGGCCCGTGACCCAGGCATTTGCCTCCAGATTGGCGTAGAAGCCCTCATTGACGCAACAAGACACCTTATCGCCCTAGGTGGGTCGATAATTGGCACAGACGATCAATGGGCCCTTGGCTGAAATGGGGCGGAGTGCCCCGTTCCGCCCTGGTGGCAATGACTGACAGAGGGTCCTTCGATTGTCCCATTTCGGCCCCCCAGTCATCAGTTATCGGATCTCATTCCATCGTCAGACAACCCCGACCAACGCAGGAGACCCCGTGGCATTCGGGGTTCCGCCCCTGTCCATGTTCATTAAATGTTCCTTGGCCGACTCGGGCCCCTTGCCGAAACAGGGCCTTCTTTTGGGTGTTATGAGCCTCTGACCGGCACGGGGCCCCCGTTGTTTCAGGGGTCCCGACCACAGCAAATCGCGGGTCCGGGCCTTGTCCTTGCTTGGGAAATGGACTCCAAGGGCTCTGGCCGGCACGATGCGGACTGGTTAGTGCTGGTAGTCTCCGACCAACATGGAGGTCATCATTGTTCCATGACGTCCTCAATCGGTGCAAGAGGCCCTCTAACATTTGGGAACCAGCCCCTGCAGGACGGGGTTTTATATAACATAAAGCCAGTCCTTCGTGCCCTGCCATCAGGCACGTCATCATGGGTTCCGAGGAGACTTTTGAACACTGCCCTGACCGACTCTTGCCTCCTTGCCAATACAAGACCCTTGTAAGGCACTGTGTGGTCCCCTGACCGACACAGCGTGGGGGGGGGGGGGGCTCATTGACTCAGGGATCCTGACAAATGGAAATCGCGGCACTCAGCCTTGTCCCTGCTGGGAAATGGACTATCAGCTCCCGACCTGGTGCTTTGGTAATCTGCCGGTGAATCCGTTGCGTGTCCTGGCCGTTACGCGCCCACAATAGAGGTGCAGTGTCGCAAAATGGGATGGGGAGCTGAGCAGGGAAAAAAGCTGGCGCTACATACATCATCAAACAGGTTTTTGCCTAGATTTGACCCTCTTTCTTTTCAACTTTATGGATTTGGGGGTTCTCCCCCCCCCCCCTCCCCCTAACTGATCTAGAAATTGCAGCCCTGCTATATTACGTTGCCGTATATTACGTTTCCTCGCTCTATCTCAGCGGAAGATGTCGTCGTTGGGCTTTCTTGTCATCTTGTTTGGCGTCGATCGTCGAAACAAGGTTTCGCTAATCGACGTAGGGACGAGTTTGTGTGGCTTCAGACGTTGTTGGCGTGCACGGCTTCCGAGAGTGGAGAGTAAGATGAGGAGCGCGACTATTAAAGGAATAGAAACACGAGTCTGATGTCTACAAGGTGGGGTGCAGGCTGTAACTCAGCACTCGCGTTATGCGTGTTTGACACGGCTGGTGTGGTTTTGATGGTCATTATTGAACAGTTTACCGCTATCGGTTCATACGGCAGGTGTTGATCATCAGGTTTTGTAACTGTTCCATGGAATATTCACGTCGAAGGTGAAGGTCGGCACATCCAGAGCTTCTTCCCAACGAAGACAGCTAATAACGTGGTCACGTTTTTGGGGGTGTTAGGATTCGGCCGATTTGTTTTAAATTTCCGATAAGACGTGGCAGACGAATGCAACTTGATGTTGTCTGCAGAAATGGGATCATTGCTGAACATGCCGAAACACTCAGACAATGGCGTAAAACTAGGTCAGAGTCGACAAGACATACTGATCGTGTAGCTAAAAACATGCAGCATGCAGAGAAATAATCGGAAGAAACCATCTTTAAAATGGATATAAACTGAGCCACCTTTTCTTACGTTCTGCTTGTATTTAGCTTCCAGAAGGTTGGCAGTACAAACTCACCCATGGGGGCCCGAATCAAACATGGGCGGGGGGCAGTGGCCCACTCAAAAGAATACGAACCGCACCATTGGAGGTCTGCATGAACAGGCAACAGATTTTATTATCTTATGTCTCCGCCTTATTTTCCAACGTATTGAGCACACTGCACATCAAGTGTTTGATATGACGTCGCACTCAAATAAGCTTGCTGAATGCAATGAGTATCTCGGCTTGTTTGGTAGTTTCGGGGTGTTTTTGAGCTTGTTTGGTACTGATGTATGTTTTGGTTCAATGACTTCCCTTTATCGTTCACTGAGGGCCGATTGCATGTATGCAGCACGCAAAACACATGAAAGCGTGCCCTAATAAGCCTTTTAACGATCAGCAATGGGCATTTCGTGACGCACCGTTCCTTAACCCCGCCAGGACTCGTCGAAAATCATGACGGGAACGGATCGTAGGCTCGACGCGACCTCCTTGTCATTTATTAACTACGGACGACAGAGCCTCGCGGAAAACAGTGGATTGCTTTCACCATCGTTCTGTTAATCAGCCACAAGTTGTGTGCTGCTAGGTCAACAACTGACAACAATAACTGCTTCAGGCCAGGTTGAGGTGCAATTTTCCTTAAAATTAGACTGTCTCTGTTTTAATACGAATGATCAGGAGAATGTAGATGTCATAAAGTTGCATGTATGTGACAGTGTCACCCGCCTGCTTGTTGGGAGGCTCGTTGGTTGTTGCCGATGGCTGCCTCTACTGTGCTGCTGCGCGCATACGTCTCCTCATTAAGGATTTCGATGTATTTCAACATCCCTTGACAATGTGAGGAGTCGGTTAATTAAAATGTAACACACAGAAGTGCATACGGCCTTTTGTGTCTGTACGTTTGTTCATTCGTTCGTCCGTCTGCCGTTCGTTATGCTAAGCGTTGTGCCGCTGGACAGCTGTACCGGCGGCTAATGGCTGGGTCTGCCGAAACTGGCCCATCTGGTGCCGCGCCGCTGTGCGTAACGGACTGCGGGCGCGGCACCGACTGCGGCGCCCGCAGCTCGTCACCGTGTCGCGCCGTCCTAACCGACGCCCGGTCTCCCCTTGTCGCCAGCTCTGAAGAGGCGCGCCGCTATCGGCTCGAGGAGATGAACCACCTGCAGCAGTTCCTGCGCGACGTCCTTCTGGGAAAGCACCCTCGGGAGCAGGTGCATGCCATGCTGCAGGTAGGCGCGCCGGCTCGGGAGCCCTGGCGACCCGACGGCGGTGAACATAGGCGCTCGCTTCAATATCCAGTGTCACGTGAAGCAGACCCCTGCGCCTCTGGCGAAATCTGAACCGGCTTCAGGTTCAGTGAGCGTTGCAGTTGCTACCCGGATGATGTCCCGGTGTATTTTTACTCGGTGCGGACGATGCCGTGATGTTCGGCGAACATCGTGAGGGTTGGGTTGTCCGAATCGCATGGAAGAGCTCTTCACAGCAGAGGCAGGTATTCGTGGTGAAGCGGTAGAATTGAACTACCGCAATAAATGTATACTCATGTTTGGTGTTGCCAGCTCCAATGCCTCTGCACAATAAGCCTGAAACCCCTGTGTGATGTTTTCGGTTTCCAGACTCGTCCTTTGCTTGTTATTTTTGCATTGGTTTGCTCATCTATGAATTTTAAGCTGAGCAAATCCCCTACGCATGGAGCATGTGGCTGGAGACTTCTGCCAGCCACTAGGGACACGAATAGGAAATTGGTCCTGGAAAGAAATCCTCTCTGACGGGTTTTGCTACGCGGTTTTGGGAGATGGCACTGTTGGCTGTGCTCTGTTCGCTTTGTTTAAGCGTGCCGTGCCGGCGCTGCTCCGCTTACCGACCGGTCGCTGACGTCATCATACCTCCGTGTTCGTCCGGGCGACATCTTTCAAACGACTCTGACGACTTTCAGGCAATCATGGGCCCGATGATGGGCCAGCTGAACACCTTGGTGGACGGCCCCACGCAGCTGAGCGAGCCATTCTCGCAGGAGTTTAACATCTGCATATTCCAAACGCTGGCCGACTTCAGCCGTAGCGTGCTGCCGGCGCCGGACGTGGCGGCGGCGGCGGCGCCACCGCCGCTCAATTGGAGCGCTCCGGGCGCTGGCGGTGTCACCATCACCGAGCTGGCGTCCGAGCCGTCGTCGTCGTCGCCGCCGCCTCCTCCTCCGCCGCCGCAGTCGCTGCCTCCTCCACCGCCGCCACCGCCGCCGCCGCCCGCGTCTAGCGCCGCCTGCCCGGACATGACGCTGCCTAGTCATAATAGCGGCGCACTGGCACCGCTGTGCGTGGACACGTATTCGGACAGTGATCTGCACAGCCTGCTGAGCGACTGCAGCGAACATTGGCCCGATCCGGCGGCCGGCGGGCCCAGTCCGGCCACCAGCGAGTTCAGTAGCGCCACCTATCCGTCGCCGGGCTCGCTGGTGGCGCCGCCCCGCGACCAGACCAATGAACTCGGTTCCGCTCAGTACAACGCATGCGGCGCGTTTGCCGGCGCGTCGTCCGCTCAGTGTTATGCGTCGCCGCCCGCGCCGCCGGCGCCCGGACCGGCGCCCAACGGGCAGACAGTTTCGCCACCGTACGGCCACCCGGTGCGGCAGTCGTGCCAGTTTCAGCCGGCGGCGGCGCCACTGTCGATGCCGTTCCAGCAGGACGTGTTCATGCACCCAGCGCCGCCGCAGCAGTCATATTTGCCAGGTAAGAGAGGCGGCGGCTCATGCATTGTCAGGTGGGGTGAGGTTCTTTGAAAGGCCATATCTGGTGTTAAAAGTGCTGTATGTAGCTATTCAAGATTTTGTTTCCTGTGGAATTGAATGCTGAATGGTGGATTTGAATTTTGAATGTATAATGCGCGCGATGTAACCTGCGCGTACGAACGGGCGCTGGATTTGCTTTTTGCGGTGCCCGTTCGCAAGAAAATACCTTGCTAGGCACATTAAATATGCGACTGTAAAACCCACATGTTATGACGTGTACCAACGTTGGTGACTATTGAGCTTGTCAACAATGGTTATATGATTTCGGGATTGGCCACTGTGTGGCAGCTCCTGCTTCTGCTTCTGCTTCAGAATATGGTAACGGCTCGGAACGTTGATGGATTCTTGGAAACCAGCCTTGCTCTCGCATTGATACATTTTTGCTCTTCAACATAAACTAATTGAAAAGACGAGTTCTCACTCCGTGCGTTATGGCGTATGAGAGCCATGGTGGGCCTTGCGTAACGTGGCTTACATTTTCCGGGATATGTACTAAGTGAATATTTTTTGCAGATTATCCGCTACATTCTCAAGAGGTATTACTTAATAGGCATTACATGGCACAGGTGAGGCAGGATGACAGTGTCTAACTACACGACAGATGTCATATGTTTATGTTCCGGACTTTTGGGGGGCCATATATGTGCTCATTCGCGCAGACGTGGCTCCCAATTATTGCTTGAACAAAGCGGCTGCCGACATGTCAGACGTGACCGCCCTAACACTTGACACGATTTAGTTGGCCAGTGCTGCCTATCTTGGCCTGTAACCGCCGGAGGCCCGACCACCGTGACCTCTGAACACCATGACCCCTGAACACCGCCCTGACCCCTGACCACACTGACCTCTGACCACCGTGACCCCTGACCGCCGTGACCTCTGAACACCGTGACCCCTGAACACCGCCCTGACCCCTGACCACACTGACCTCTGACCACCGTGACCCCTGACCGCCGTGACCTCTGAACACCGTGACCCCTGAACACCGCCGCGACCTTTGAGCGGTGTGACCCTGACCGCTGTGACCCCTGAACACCGTGACCCCTGATTACTGTGACCCCTGAACACTGCCGGGATTCCTGAACTTTGCCGTGACCCCTGAACACTGTGACCCCTGACCGCTGTGACCCCTGAACACTGCCGTAACCCCTGAACACCGTGACCCCTTACCGGCGTGACCCCTGACCGGCGTGACCCCTGGCCGGCGTGACGGCTGACCGGCTTCGCCCGCGGCCGACAGCAGCCGACGATGGAGGTGACACCGCAGATGGCGGGGGCCGACCTGTCGCTGGAGCTGCCCTGCGACCTGCCGCTGCTGCTCACGCCGCCCACCTCGTCCAACCCGCAGGCGTCCGGCGACGACGCTCTCATGAGCTGGAGTCAAGGCTGAGGAGGCCGCCGACGCCGCGCGCTGTGATGGCCTGAGGCGGGGGAGGGCGCTGCGGGCGGCTGCCGGGCGACCCTGCCACCTGTCAGGGCCTGCTGCCGGCCGGCGGCCTCGAAAGGCCGCGGGAATGGGGCAGCGTGTCGTTCTTGTACTTGCCACAGATGGAAAGTGATCTGCTGTTTTTGGACTCTGAGATCTGCCTGATTTCGACGCATGCAGTGCACTGGGCATCTAAAATTTGTGCCAGGCAGTATAGCTCAATCTACACAAATCGTGTTTCGTGCGGGCGTTAACGCGTGCCGTGCCACCGCAGAACCTCATGCTCCCTGGCGCCCCTGTCGAGGAGGGGCCAAACATGTTGCCAGTTCATTTTCCTTGCCTGTCGGTAGGATACTAGAAACACGGTAGACTAATGACGGCGCGCGTAGGAGTGTGGGCATCCCCGTGTCGACCAGGTTCCAGTTAAACTTGGCTGGCTTTAAAGTTCGCCGCTAGCGGCCTACTCTTCCTGCGGTACAAAGGTGGTGAGCCACTGTCGAGTTACTCGCGTTAGGTTCGTGAGGCGTGAGATGCCGGCTGGTCGCGGGTCGGTGCGCCGGTCAAAGCGTCAGACGGCGTCTGTCCGGTAGCGCGTTGTCAGCACATTGGCACGCTGTCCCAGCGTGGGGTCCGAGTGTGTTCTCCGTAGCCGATTGCATGGGGGTGTCGCGGTGGGCTCAAGGCTCGCCCTGTTGTTTCAAGCTCACAAGTAGCTGTATGCCCAGTGGGCGCTGTTAGAGAAATTCCATCCATCAAACCGCAGAGTTTCAGTGATAATGCAATGTTCGTTGCCTGTGAAGGGAAACTGGTGGGACTTCGTTTCGGGGTGCGTTATTGCATCTTCAAATGCACCGAATGAGCAATTTTAGGTAAGTGGGGTCAAGCTGCGTAGCATCGCAGTGGGTACATGCGGGAATTTTAGTTGCCAATGAGCCAGTTGCATGTGGCAAACTACAGTGATACCTCGAAAACGTTTTACCACGTCCCCTCAACAGAAGAGAAGCAGAAATTAGCAAACGTTGAAAGGAAATGATTTCCTGGGAAATGGCCGACCGATTTTAGTCCACACTTACTTGCATCAAAATACCTGTGAAATGGTTATTTCGGATCCAATCTTAGGCTACCCAAGACGTTAGAGTTGGCCACGTCCGGTCTGAAATGTGCATGTTCCATCTCACGTTGCCGCCATTGGAGGGGTTTTCTGAGCGGAATGAGGCTGGCTTGCTGACTGGATTGAAACGCGGCTAGTGTCTACCGCCAGGCGGCACAGCCAGGGGGGAGGGGGAGGGGGCGGGTGTGTATGGAGTGGAAGGATGGGTACCCTGCTGACCGGGACCGCCGGCAGTGTACGGATGCTGCTCGCTCGGCAATGGCCGGCACGTGTGTGGAAGCGAGTGTGTTGTATTCTGTGATAAGTGCGGGGCACTGAGCACAAATCAAAATTCAGCTGGTATTAAATCAAACCATAAGCCTGCTACGTGTGAATGAAAGCTAAGCATCCTACGCGATGGCTTTCAGGAGAAGGCTGCCTGTAGTCCCGTTGGTAGCGCTACGGTTGTCATCTTCGTCGCCAAATCCTCCATGGTACCCCTCTCATTGAATATTTGTTAAAGTCAAGTTGAAGATGATATCAAAACTTTTTACTTCTCTTGGTGGGCTATTTAAAATAACCATCCTGTAAGGAATAGCAGTGTGCATCAGTTTGACACGTACGCTCAAGTCAATACGAATGCAGGAAAATCAAAAATTACTTCGGTGATGCACCTGAAGTCTTTGAGTCAGTGATGGGCCGAGCCCGGTAGTGAGTCAGCATGTCTAGTGATGTTGGATGCCACGTGGTGCTTGTGGGTCGTAGGACGTGGTTAAGAATAGTCGTACATACTCTCCCCATCCGAGAGGGGCAAATGTGATTTGGAATGGTCTTAGATGTGTAAATCAGCCGCGGATTCTGTCAGCAGATGCATTATCAAAAAGTACGCGGATTTACGTTCGGCTGTAACGTGACTTCGAAAAAAATGAGCACAACTGGTTTTGAAAAGATAACCACCGTCATCTCCTTCAGTGTTTCTGAACTTTCACACTGAATGAAAGGGATTGATCTTGGCAAGGCAAAAAGGGGAACATTGGCTGTGGCAGCGGCTCTCTTTAATCCAAACAATGACAGATGCATGTAGACGTCATGCATTTATAACCCATCCAAGATGGCGGTGTTTTCTGGAGTCATCCATCCAAGATGGCGATGTTTTCTGGTACCGCCCATCCAAGATGCAGCGTTGTGTGGTTTGACCCATCCCAGATGGCGAAGCGTCGGGTATGACCTATCCAACAAGGGGAAGTGTAGGGTATGACCTATCCAAGATGGCGCACGTAGCGTATGACGCATCCAAGATGGCGGCGCAGTGTGGTTTGACCCATCCAATATGGCGGTGGCTGCTGGTTGTGATTGGTGAATGTGTGCTGTTGAAGATGATAATGTCATGTGCCATGGTTTTGAGAGGAGTCGAACGCTGCGTGGTCTGCGGCCGAGCCGTCTGTGTTGTTATGCACACGTAGTGTTTTGGTGAGGTGGGCCGCATTGTTGCTGTACGTTAAGCGTGATCATACCAGAAACATGTTTGTACAATAAACTCACATCACTACATGGTGGCAATCGTGTGCATTGAACTGGAGACGTGTTTTAGACGGCCACGTACCGAGACCTTTGTAGGTCAAACTTTTAATATTATCCAACTAGCGAAGAAAAAATGCATTCAACACTGCAATCACTTTCCAGACAGGTGTCCAGCACGGAGAGCATTGGCGATTCCCAAATGATAGGTGATGCTGAGCAAACAATGCGCTTAATGTTGTTTGTGCACTCAGTGCACACTCAGCGGGGTTAAGGAACGGTGCGTCACGAAATGCCCATTGCTGATCGTTAAAAGGCTTATTAGGGCACGCCTTCATGTGTTTTGCGTGATGCACACATGCAATCGGCTCTCAGTGCACGACAAAGAGAACTCATTGAACCAAAACATACATCGGTACCAAGCAAGCTCAAAACCCCAACGAAACTACCAAACAAGCCGAGATACTCATTTCACCGGAATGAAACGAGCTTTTCCCTTGTACGTGCGCACGAGCCAGCCATGGCACGTGGAACACCTGATTCGGAGTTCCCCCAGCGCTCGATGGCCGACCTCGACATCCCGGGCCAGCGCGATCGACAGCCAACCCCGCCACCTAGCGAGAAGTCTTCGAATCAGTTTAACCTTGGTGCCGCGCGCAGCCGAGGCCCGCGCCAAGAACGACCCCGTCTACTTCTCCTACCGCCCGCACCATACCAACCGCGGAATGGCTACGCGAGCGCCGTACCGTGGCGCGCGTAGTGTTTACAGTTTGTGTTTACGGTTTTTACAGTTTAAAATGTTTACAGAACACACCTCTCATTTGCTTTGCATCGCTGGCTCAATTAGGTGCTAAACGGGCGTTCCTTTTTGAGATGTTCCACTTGACAGCGTAACCAGGCGGGGTTTCACCCAGCGTAAACGACAGGGCGGATCCAGGATTGCATGAAGGGAGGAGCCCAGGGAGTCATGGATCCTACCATTCTGAGCTCAGTGTTTCGGAGAACATATGGCAAAATGAGTCAAAGTTGGCTCCTAAACACCATCCAAGTTGAGCACGACAGCACGACTCGAATGGCTAGCCATCATTGTCTTACGCACGGCGAAACCAACCAAAAGTTTCATTTTGAAGGTCGCTAACCGTGCAACGAAAATTAAAGGCAAAAACTGTGCTGTACGCTAAGTCATTTGTTGCATTCTTTGTGCTGCGATAATATAAAAATAACTTTTGAGCTTTTGACACTACACGGTAAAACGTTGATTTTTTACGTACATATTATCATCGTAATAGTGTGTATAACTTTATATATAATGGGCGTCATTTCTAGTTGTTCATCAGATTGTCCGACTGCACATCCTGCCTCGCGGGTGGCACAATGTGTTCCACGTAGTACGGTGAGCTGCGCGGTACATGTCATCTATGAGCCGAGTGGGCTCAGCCAGGATTTCGTGCACCGAAAGGTACGAACGTTGGGGTGTCCCTGGAATGTTTTGTTTCTTAAGAACTGACGTTTTGGGACCCTCTGTGATGCTCCCTAAAACACGGCACCTCAGGAAAATAAAGACTAGGGCGTCCCGAGCTGAAGGTTTTGGTGCTCCTTCGCCGAGTGGCCGATGCAGGATTTCGTCAAGGGACCTTGTGGTGTCTCCTGAACTTGGGGTCTCTCGAAAATGCGATTGGGGCCGTTTGTGACAGTTCTGGAACTCGACGCCTCTTGAAAATGAAGGTTACGTGGCTCCTAAATGAAGGTTTGGTGCCCATTCATTATCAGATTCGATGCCCCCTCTGGGCACCAAACCTTGTGGACACGTAGCCAGCCGTGTCAGGAAACGCTGCACATGCTGACTGTACATAGAGGAACACACTGAAGCTCCCGCGGCGCTTATTAAAGGGAGTGTTCCACATTTGTATTGGGTTTTGGGCTGAAATAGCCATCTGAAAGATCATTGGCTGCATTTCGCAGCGCTGCCCTTATTAAGACGTAAACTTCTCTAATTTTTAAACTACTCACCCTGCAAAAATGTGCAGACTTTTACGGGAAGACTATTTTAAGGTCACCTAGGCATCCATGACGCCATAAGAATGCCAGTCAAATCCTGCCATTTCATAAGTCATGCGGCGAGCAAGGCCGAGAAAAATATGATTGTCGAGTCGTCCGCATCTAGCGTTCGTGAGCACGACTTCCAGATAAAACGGCCGTCAGTTGGATCTCGATCAACGTTGCACAAGGCATGATGGCGTAATCAAACAATGCCGTATTAAGAAGTGTGTTTTTTAAAAGGAAAGTTGTGTTGTCTAGATACTTTTTTCCACGTTAAGATATATTTATAGTTATCATTGGTCTCATTTCATCATGGCTGGTCCTTGCTTCAGTATCTTCAAATGGGGAGCATTCCTTTTAATAAATGTTGTTATGACAATGCAAAATTTGTCACACACTTAACAAGTCATAGCGAACCTTGAATTTCCTTATCTGACTCACATACAACTAATGCCGAAGATGAATAAGGTACACATTTGAACAATAGACATGATCTAAGATACCTTTTCACGGGATATCAGAACACAGAAAGTTTGCATATTAGTGAGCTCGCACGGCAGCATAGCGATCGGTTTTGTTGCTTGATTTCCAAGTCCAGCAACAGTTAGTCCCAAGTCTAGGTTACAAATGAGTACATGCTCTCTATGCCATATCGAGGCGTCTCTTACAACTGTTATATGGGGATCAATGGACGTAGTACCACCAGAAGTCGCCCCACCATACATTCGTTTTGCTCAATTTCTCGCTTTCTCAGTGCACAAGGGGATCAGCTCCTTTGGGGATCATAAGACACGACGCCACTTGTGGAGGATCAGAGGACACGATTGCGCTTGCGTACGACGTACTTGTCAACGGCGGCCGTCCGATACCAGCATACGAACGGGCATAAATGGTCAACGAATACCGGTTACGAACGGAAATAGCCGGCTTTAGATACAGAGATACGAACGGGCATAAACGTGAAATACTATCGAAAAACAAAACGTGCAATACTAAACAATACTGGTTAATCCGTCATTACCCATCTAAATCCAACCGGCCTAAAAATGGCCCTTCGGGAACGCAACACGCCGGAACCATAGTTAGTATCCGGGCAGGATGGAAAACAATACCGTCGCGACCCGGACAGACGGCACTGGGGCCTCAGCGCCCGTGCCTGATGGCAACGCAACTTAACGGCCGCACTGCCATTGAGGTAAGAAGCGGTCCGCTAGCTCGCTTGGGCTGTGGGCCCAGGGAACTTCCGCGAGCACCACGTTACTGGTATGACTTTTGACCTTTCACCAAGGAAGCGGTGCTTGGCGGGGAAGAAAAGCTGATGTGCTCCATATGCCAGAAGCGTCAAAAGTCTCCCAAGATTAACATGATTCGGAGCAGGAGCGTAGTTTACTATTCAGTTGGGAGCCTCCCTCCTCCCCCACCCCCCCCCCCCCCCCCCCCAACTTGGCTTCAGTTCACAACTCGGGCTGCAGCCCCCAACTCTGGGAAGAAAGTGGATCGAATGTGGGGAGAATCCTTAATAATCCTTAATAAACGTTTGCACTCAGAAATTTGGCTTCTTAATATGCGTTTGATATCGGTCCAATGGTTAAGGCCAATTCTAAGGCGAAAGCTTGTGTTTGGAACTATGAGGTAACTTGCTAATGTTGGAAACAGTTCGGGCAAAGCGATGCAGTTAAAGTAGATATGCAGTTAGCATATATTTCCCTTTCTGGTGCGTTGTACCGGGGTTGAACTTCAGCGAACACTAACAAAACTTTCCGGACCCAGGTTAATGGTGTTAAGCTTTGAAATATGACATGCTTTAAAACCTATAGGTTTTAACATAATCTGCGACTGCACTGGGGAGCTACTTAATATTAACACGCATTAACATGCATTAACACGCGCTCGGGTGGGGGGTCACATTGACCCCCGGAAGGCTTTTCCAGAATGGTTTCCGAACGTCGCGGCGCAGCCGCGCCAAATTTTGCATAGCTGTAGCAATTGAATAGCGGATCCTTTAACATAAAAATTTAGATGTACCTTGTAAGGTCGCTGACCTATGGCAGGTCACAGTCGGGCCATGGTTTCAGCGAAGGCAATTTCTAGGGAATCGTCCAATCTGATACAATAACGGAGTGTTTGACAAAGCCATACATCTCTGAGATGCTTTCTTTGGCACCACAGATATTGAATGAGCAAATAACGCTGACCTAAGGTCATGTATGAAGGCCAGACCAAGGTCACAACCGACCTGATATATTAATCTAGGGCTTGCTGTGTGGGATAGTTTGTGTTGCTCATTTCGAATTTATTGATGACAGGAACCGCATTATACATCTTCCATTGACTTCTTAAAGGTCAGAACAGGTCATTGGCCTAAGATGACCCGGGTCACCATTTTGTTTTAGGAACATACTGCCTAGTGTAATCTTTGTCGCTTATTCAAGTGTAAAGCTTAGAGCAGTCTTGTATGATTTTGGTCACCATAACCTTAAAAAGGTCAAACAAGGTCACTGACCTTAAAAGGGCTTGCAACCTTTTGCTTAGAAACAGTTGCCTAGATTCTGGGGGCACTTTAGAAACCAAACTGAAATTTGACCTTGTTTGACCTTATTTGACCTGAAGGTCATTACCTAGGAAGCTCAAACTTTGATCTAAATGAGCTCACGTACAGGTCAAGACACCCTGTAGATTTGGTGTCTCCAGCTTTCTTAGTTCCCCAAGATCTCAGGGGGGGGGGGCAAATTGGCCCCCCTCACCACCACCCGAGCGAAGGGTATCTAGCCGGCCACCCGGGCGCGTGTTAAGCCGCCGCAAAACACCCCCCTCCCTGCCTTGCTATGCCTCCGTTCCTCCCCATTAGCGCCCCGTCCTCTTCCCTCCGTCCATGCGTATATCAGTGCACCTCCCATAAGCTCACACGATCACATGAGTGCTTTGATCAATAGACTATGATCTTGTGTGATGATTTAAATAAAACTTTGTCTATCTTCATGTCCATCTCTTTATTTCCCAGAATATATATATGTATATATATATATATATATATATCATCTAATTTCATTTTCAATGTCATCGTCCACCAAATACAACTTAAAATACTCCCGTATAAATATCTTAAAATACTAAAATATTCACTCCCGTTTTTTGCTAACTCAAATCATATCCGATCTAATATCGGAAATCAAACATATTGCATTGCAGCTGTGTCTTTTCATCTGATTTCAGCGCAATTTCACACCTATAAGTATACTCGCATGTTCGCACGAGGCCCCATAGTTCATAGCCATTTTGCCCGTTTATGGCTATGGTCTTTAAATGGAGCTGTTTATCTTTACAACGAAAGTTGAGCGGCGATAGCAGACATATAGCCGGAGAAATATAAATAAAAATATAGCAGGAGAATAAAAAGATGATGCGGTTTGGTAGCCTCGAGGAATAGTGGCGGGGTGCTCGGTTGCGCTCTCAATAGCAGGTGGTATGGCGTCATTTCTGCTGACGACAAAGCTGCGCCATGCGAATTGATGGAGGGACCAATCGTGTCCCTGGCTGCTGCACTGAGTCACGTGAAAGTGGATAGGGGCGCAGCCAGGATTCCCTCCAGGGAAGGCTTTGAGCTCGGTGATAAAGCATCATGCCGAATTTTGTGAAAATATGAGATTTAGGGCCTGAGGAAATTTATGGAACCGTAAGAATAGTTTCCATAAGAACAAAATGTAATGCGCCGCTTTATTGTGCCCTTCATGGCGACGATTCTCCGATGCTAAAGATGCGTTGGTTTCTCGACACACGCGACAATGACCTGTAGTAAACAATAAGAAACCGAACACAAAAACGCAACACCACATAAGAACATCTCGAACAATGCCAATAGTTAGCCAAATTTGACCACATTTACTGAGTATTCCGACTATGCATTGCACCTGTCAACAAGCCAGCCTTAGTACCGGCAAGTCGTTCTTCCTCGACGCAACCGCAAGGCTTATGGCAAGTTTTACGAAACACGTGGTCACTTTCTTTGACCGTCACTCCCTGCAAGTGATGCCGGTATATTTCTCCCGGTTCCACAATAGGCATTATGCGCTGCAGCATGGATTCAGAGGCATTTTGATATATGTCTCGCACACTTTGTTGAAGATGGTGTCGAAATACTCGTCGTGACACTGATCCCCCGCCACCAACTCTTCCTCGCAGCGCCAGCGGTCCTCGTTGGGTGTCGTGCTGTTGGCCTGTAGGTCGCACTCTTCGATGTGATGCAGCTTCATGATCATGTGCGAGGTCCACACCTCCACGGGCGTCGACATTCTGAAACAGAGCCGCCATTGTCAACCGGGGTGTCAGTCGACGCACCGACGCGCCGCTGTCAACTGGGCTGTCAGTCGACGCACCGACGCGCCGCTGTCCACCGGTATGTCTGTCGACGCACCGACGCGCCGCTGTATCGACACATGGGTACGAAGCGTGGTCGGGAGAGTTTTCCACGGTCGGAACAGCCCTCCGCGGCGGGAACTGAGCCAAGATACGCCGATCATGAGCTCCGCAAGCTCCTAAGTACTTCACCAGCTGGGTCCCCTAATCGCTGTGTCCCCTAATGGGACAATGCATGTGAAGGGATTGACAGGGCATGAGGGGCGGAGCGACGGCCATCGGTCTACGGAAACCAGAGCTAGAAAGCAATAGGCCAAAACAATAGGTACATGTGTGGTCACACTTACATAGATGCCTAGATGACAATGCGTTGTTCTGATCAAAACAATCAGTGATTGCTTTTTAGTGATGTGTTCTGCCTAAAATTTGACTTTGAAATAATGAATGCTGACCCTACCAGAAACGTCACAATCTTTGAAACAATATATCAAATATGCTACTAAAATGTGTAATCACGTATGAGAGAGGGAAAACAACTGCTCTTTTCGAGACATTTATAGCCAAGCGTGAAGACAGCACGAGTGCCAATGAAGGCTTCAAGGTTTCGACATCCTAGCGTCATCCGCCTTCTTGCCATTTCATAAAACTGTGATGAGTGAATTGTGCTTCAGCAGAGTGTGCATTACGCACGTCTGTTCCATAACGAGTGTGTTGCACTCCTGCTGAAAGGTGTCATTCTTACGTTTGTTCCATGATTAGCTTGTTGTTCTGCTGAAAAGTGAGATTCTTACGTCTGTTCCATGATGAGCGTGTTGCACTCCTGCTGAAAGGTGTGATGCTTACGTCTGTTCCATGATGAGCGTGTTGTTCTCCTACTGAAAGGTGTGATTCTTACGTCTGTTCCACGATGAGCGTGTTGCACTCCTACTGAAAGGTGTGATTCTTACGTCTGTTCCATGATGAGCGCGTTGTACTCTTGCAGCAGGTCGTTTCGCACCATAGAGTTGTCCGGTATGAGTTCGTCCGTCACAGGCTCGTGAATCTTCACGACCACCTCCATTTTGTGAATTGAGACCAGGTCGATGAGCATCGGCAGCAGTCGCTTATATTGCCTCTGGAACCGTCTGTCCGGCAAAAGACGTCAGCGCGCTCAGGTGACTAGTCAACGAAGAGCCGACTTACACAAAGAGCTGACTGTAAAGCAGTCCCCGCTCCGTTTTTTTTTTGGGGGGGGGGTGGGGAATCTCGCCTCCAGACCCCGTCACGTGGCCAACTAAAACGCCGCGCAGCTGTGATCGGTTCATTCACGGCTCAATCAACTTAATCACCAATGGAGTATTAGCATGCAGTGTTCGTTACCTTTAATTATCAAGTCATTCGCTGTTTGTATCGTGTGGACGGGTTCTAATGAACTTTTGATCTCTCTTTTTCCTCCCTATCTTCTTCTCTTTCTTATAAAATATCGTCAGAAACTGTTTGAATTGAATGTGTATCTCTCGGATGGCAGTGACAAATAACGCTGAAACGAGTATAAGCTGATGTGCGTTTGAAAACGTGTTTCGACGACGGGAAACCTCTTTAAATCGTAGATGGCCTGCGGTAAATGTTAGCGGTTCCTTCTTTCTTGTTTTAGAATGCGTAAGTTATGGCATGCGTTTAATCACCTTTATTCCTAACAAAAATGTCTCCAGTTATGATGGAGAGCTCCCGTAGACTAAAATTGCACGCATGCTGCAGCGGGATGGGTCCTGATTCGCCTGGCCTACAGGGTTTTACAGTGATTCGGCCAATGCTGTATCGCAATAGGTCGGGCATGCTCGCATGGCATACAAACGGCTCTCATGCATGGGTAAGTCTACTAGGTCCATGCTTTCGCTTTGCTGCTCAACTGTACTATGGTAAAATTGACATGAAAATGAACCGTATCAACAATGTCAGGGTTACCTTAGCACAGTGTTGTCTATGCTCAGTGTGATCTACACGTGACGACCAGTTGGTGGACACTTGCTGGCACGCAGGGCCGCACGTACACAGTAATCCTGGGGACACGTGCGCTCTTCCACCCCCTACCAAATTTGTGGTATGTTCCAATACGTATGTCATCCAATGTTGACGGTTGAAAATTGCAGACAGACACGTAAAAATAAGAAAGATCGAGAAACAGAACGCCAGGAATCAAGAAGAATACACTCGGCTACCCAACAATCTTGCTTTTTAGTGTTGACTCCCACCCCATTGTGAAATCTTGCACACACACACCTGGTGCCAATGGCCGGCGTCAGCGGTCGCCGCCGCTGCGGCCTGCCCAGCTCCCTCACCTGACTCCTGTGAAGCTGTCCAGCAGCGTGGAGTTGAGCAGCTCACCGACGCCGCCTGAGAAGATGAGGATGTCGCCCTCGCAGCCCTCAGTCTCGCACTCCGTCATCAGGTGGTCGACGTAGCCCAAGGTGTCCGGGCCCAGCACGTCCACGTACCTGTAATCCTGAAACCGACCCAAGGTCACTCGCCCACAGCCCACAGCCCAGCAGGTGCCTAGCTGATGCTTTGGCTCTGGCCCTCTGAGAGGGGACCCAGCAATCATGCCCTCTGCGCTTTCAGTGAACAAAATCATTACTTAGACTTGCAGTTTAGCAAAGCAGCTATATCGTTGGTTATCGTCTTTGGTAAAGTAGCTAAATCTACCGCAGTTGACAAGCGAACTGGCTAACAATAACGACCAGTGAGAAGGCGTTTGGTGCGTCACAGGAGACTTGGCGACCGAGACAAGTGGTGTCATCAAGTACACGATACCTAAACCTGACTGCATGGAGCCAGTCAGGACCAATAGCGAGCCTTTGGATCCCATGCAAGCAAATCTAAAAGTATTTTTTCGAATCGAATCGAAAAATCGAGTCGGCTGTCCGGTGTGTCCGCGGGTCCGGTGTGGTGGCGGCTCCCCGCGTGGAAGGCGCCTGCACACCGCTACCAGAGCCTGGAGCGCGTCGGCGCCGTTGGCCAGCGCCCGCTGCCGTCGGCGCGCCTCACCAGTCTCAGTCCGGGCCTGACGTGCACCGCCTCGCACGACTCGCCGCCGTCTTCGGGCCGCACTTGGCTATACTCGAGCGAGCCGTTCCCGTCCAGCGGCTTCGGCCCGACGGCCGGCCTGGTGAGACGGCACGTCTGCCGCTCGACGGTGGTCCACAGCCGCTGGCGCATGTAGTCCACCAGGAAGGCCTCGCGCACGTGCCCGGCCACGTGCAGCCGTAGATCGCGGCCGCGCTCCGACCGCCGCTCGGCGAGACACTCGGTCACCAGGCTGGAACGCGGCCGCCGGGGCAGGTGTCAGGCACCGCTCGGCCCACGGGGGAGGGGGGTCAGCCCTCGGCCAAGGGCGTCTGGTGGTCTTCTGTGGCCGTGTGCTGGGGCTGCTTTGAGGGTTAAAGGCACAGGCGCTCACAGGTGTGGATGTTCTCGTAACATCGTTCCGGGTGTTGGAGATGTTGAAAAATGGCGTATTGATGAGCGGAGGTTTCATTAGGACGTCATAATTTTGTTGGGTGGTGGCCGGAGCTAGGGGAACATAATTATATTCAGCAGTGAGTGCAGGAAAACGCTAGCTTTTTGTTAGTGTCCTGCTTTACTTTGGAGAAACAAAATCTAGCTTGAAAATGGTTAGACTCAGCAAACGGAGCTGATCAGTTAACTTGTACGTACGAATCAGAACTCACGGCCAGGTGAAAAGCAGGTCGTTAACAGACCAGCACACTGATAGGCTCCCAATCAATAAGCTCTGTTGATGTTCAAGTTCGCAGCACGAACACATAAAAGTGTTGAAAACAGCATGCGATAAAGATCGTATCACGAGAAACTGAATTTCTTTTTTTTTAATCCGAGTGCTACGTTCCCTGATCGTCCCGCATCCGGGCCTGTGCTTGCAAACGCACCAAGCAGGAGTTGATGGTTACCAGTACGAACTCCGCAACCCAAAACATGGACCGAAACGAGGCCAGCAGGCCGTCACCCACCCTTCCAGCATGGGCTGGTAGCCGCAGCGAAACGCTGGCGACGTGAAGTTGGTCTGCCAGCTGAACTTGGGGCAGCCGATGCGCCAGACGCAGCTGCACGCTTCATTTCCTTCGGTCGCCTGGGAGCCGCGCAGCCAGACCTGTACCCGCCTGACATCTGCCGGGCGAATTGGAATTGATGCCCCAGACCTTCATGTTAAAGGTCAAAGGTTAAAAGGCCCTGCGGCGCTACCGAAAAGCGTTGAAAAATGGGTATGCGCCGCTACCGGCATACCGTCATCTGGAATTCAAGAAAATGTGTGCTTCATGGTCGTCAGGTTTTAACGAGTTTTAACGACATAAAGGTCACGAAGAGTCTACAGCTCCCACGCCCACTACCGCAGAGGACGATGAAGTTCTTCGTCGGAAGCGAGACTCAAAAACCCAGGAGTTTCCACGCAAGGCGGGGGACGAAAGCTCTTGTTTTGCAAACCTTTCGTACACCAAAGGGTTGTGTACCCGCGCATGATAATAATTTGGCCTTGAAGTTGAAATTTGGTGGATCCACTGTTTGCTCAGGCTAGAAAGAAGGTTGCCACAATGAGAAAGAAGATGCAAGCAGTAGGAACTGAGCTTCCATCGAAGTCAGTGCTCTGCTCGCCGACTATAAATAAGACCATCACCAACACAATTCGGCGACCGGTGCCACAGCTTCAGAGGACTGTCCGTGCACCACGTGACCGGACTCACGTGCCAAAGGCCAGACTCACGTGACCGGCGGAATGGTGACGTCAGCACGCCGGTGGCGATGAGCACGCCCAGCAGGAGGCAGGCGGCGAGCACCACCGCGATGGCCGCGCGCACTGTAGGCCTGTTGGGCGCCATGGCGTGGTCGGGCGGCACTGGGGGGCGTCAGAGGGTTAGCGATCGGTGTGACGTGTGATGGCGCGCGCACTGGCGGCCTGCTGAGCACCATGGCGTGGTTGGGCGGCACTGCCGGGCGTCAGAGGGTTAGCGATCGGTGTGACGTGTGATGACGCGCGCACTGTAGGCCTGCTGAGCACCATGGCGTGGTCGGGCGGCACTGCCGGGCGTCAGCGGTCGGTGTGACGTGTGATGGCGCGTGGCAGGCTCAGGTTCAGAGTACAAGACGTGGACATGTAGTGCACTCCGAGGGCGTGGTGGGCGTTAGAGGACCAGACGTCGGTGTGGTGTCTGACGACGCTGGCGGGGAGAAAGAATAAGCGCCGGCAGAAAATGGAACGCGGGTCAATGCAACCACCTGGGACAAGGTTTGTGTGTGCTAGTTTATTGAAATAGATGGGTTTGGGTTTTATTTTTCAATTATCATGAACTGATACGCGGTCTCGACTGTAAAAAATAAAAAAATAAAGCGTCTGATCGCACCAGAACCTACCTTACGGAATTGCCTTCCTATACATAAGTGCAGCAGCCATGGGTGTAGCATTGAGCGGACATACGACGTTTTCCATTCAAAATGTAATTTTCAGACCAGTTTGTCCCCTTCACATTCATGTGACCACTCTAACCATGATCCGTCTCCCCCAGTCTCAGGTACGTGATTACACCCATGGGTGCAGCCAAGGGACGTAGCCCCCATCCCCTAACAAACACATTTGCTCTCTTAGCACCATAGGTTTCCTGACTTTCCTTGCTGACAGACAAGCATCTTTCTTTTCGACAGAAAAGTTACAAAAACAGCGTGTCATGTCCTCACTGCGCTCTCCACTCCTCAAGAGAACCCTACCCACGCCCCTGTTTTACCATCATTGTATAATGATTATTTTGACCTTCACAGCGATCCCACCGGATCATTGTACTTGGGAGCAAACTGCTTATTGCGGGACCAAGCTGCCACCTCATCAGCTAGCCGGCGGCAAGCCTCTTCCTGTGCCAAACTGAGCCACGTCCTCTCCGTCGGACGACTGAGACTGCTGACTAGTCTTGAACATTTAAGGCCCGGCTATCCCAGATACTTCCCACGCCTGTTGACAACGTGCTTCAACTGCATCGCCAGGTTCCAGTTCCTCATAGACGTAGGAGGCCCCAGTTCCGCCCATTGAGGTGGCAGCCCGTGACGTCTCAGGTAAGTCGTCATTACCCCCGTCATCAGACACGTAAGACGTCGTCATTAGCGTCTGTCGAGAACGTCTGTAATCTAAATGCGGCCAGGAATAAGCGTCGGTCGATTCAGCCCATATATCGATATGGTGCGCAGCAGTGGCGCCTCATTCCTTTGTAATGTTATTGGATAGTTTTGCGATTGAAAATACCGCCATCCAGCACCTCTTCCAGGTAAAGTCGAGAGCGTTCCGCTTTCATGGCATACGAGACCCTGAACCATACGTCGACTGTTCTTAGGCGTTGCTAAGTAAACAGCCATAGCTGACTTGTAAACAAGCGTACTTACTTCGTCTCTTAACAAGGTAAGGAATGGGTTTTGACCGTGACGTCACAGGTGAGTCAGATAGAGTGGTCAGATAGGTCGAGTAATATATAATATAATAGAATATTGAAATGAAAATAGATATAATATGAAAACAAAAATATATGTAATATATAACACAAAAATAAAAACAAATAACATAATACAATAGTAGAGTCAGATAAGTTGGATGGGCTTACTCGAAGTGGGAATGAACTTCCCTTTGTCATTGGGGAACGGGCCCCAGGTAGCTTCCACTTCGCTGCACGTCGCCTGACTCGAACACTGATGATACGACGGCCCGGACGGCCCAACTGATCGCACCTGAGCGCAGGCCCCTGTCGCCCCTTCAGCGGCCAAAGCGCCCCTTATTTCACCACCACTCATTCCACTGGCACCAATTCCTGGCCATTTAGACAGCTCCAACGTACCTCATGACACGGCCCTCGAAGCAACGTTACAGACAGACAATGACCTTCGGGACCACGAAGCGTAGCGGTCCAATCGCCAGAGCCCTGCTCTTCATAAGCCGATGAAGCCCATTCCCTACTTCGTGGTAAGGAATGGGCTTAGTAACGATCTGTTTGAAAGGAGGGAGATTCAGAGGCTACCCCTTCCCTCTCTGCTTGTCTTGCATCCGCCACTGACACTTACGGCTCATGTGCAATACGATGTGCAGGTGCTGGGACACCCATTAACGTGTGCAGTGTGCCATTTAAATGCTTTCAGTACGCGATAATGGGCGTCATGTGGCCCCATTATAGCATTGCCGAAGTGCGTCACGCCCTGGAGATCAGTTTGGATGGAAAAATGACAAGATCGACCTTTAATATGTTTAAATATCATGAGATGGATTACTACCGAAAAAAATTAAGAAAAATCCCCCGCACGCAAACGGGCTAATGTGGCACTTACGGTCGAGATGCCACGTGGTCAATAATCTAAGCTCTGCTTTTGCTTCTGCGACGTCAGCGCCAGATTGTGAACTCGACACACATAGTAATCAACCGACTCACCGTTTTCCTTCCGTTCACCAGCTTTCGTACGTGGTGTTCGCGGTTTGTGCAGCACTGCTATCTTCGCGCCCGACCTTCGCTCCACACTAACAGCACTTGTCTACCAGGAAGCCTGTGAGAGCCTCGGGCCGCGTCCAGCGGGTGAACGACCGCGGTCCGTATCATACACGCTGGACGCCCAAAAATCTACAATCCCGATCAGGCATGCCACGGACGTGGCTGTTGTTAACAAAAAGCATGGTTGGAGCAGGAAGTAGTCAAGCAACACGACAGATGCGTGACGACTGGCCTTGTCTGCCTATTGGCGTGAACACAACACAGTCGTTGCGTGGCTCTGGTAATACAGAGCGGCACTGCAGTGCCAGCTGTTTCAGGTTCGGAACGGTTTTTGTCTGGGACAGATGCCCTTTATGCACACGATCGTTCTCAACGTATTTTCAACGTGCGTGTGATCATTCGCTCATGCGCTCTGCGTGGCTGGCTCAGCCTGCCTCTGAACTGATCCTCCCCGAATGTCTTTTTTATGATCAGGGAACCGGCGAACGGTCCGGTGTTTTGGTCGCCAACGGTTGGCCACCCATGCCCGGTCATCTTTGACGCGCCGAGTCGGCGGTGCCCGAGCGCGGCGACATGCGCGGCGTGGCTCTAGGCTGATGGTGACATGCCCGCTTGTGTTTCAGAACCACAACCAAAATGTGTATTGCAGTCTCATATTCGGAACCAGTATCTGTGTTGTATCGCCCCTAATGTTAGCAAAGTTTTCAGTTGCGAAGTCAGAGCTTGTGAATAGGTCAGCAACGCAGCGTTTCTGAATACGTAGGGAGCGAGCCGTGCTCCTCAGCAATAATGGCGTTATCATGATGAAAAATACCTAATTCAGTTGCCACAAAAAGTTTCTTAAGGAAGTCGAAGTAACGAAACTAATACCGCCATTCATGTGACTCATCTTTACTCCGGCAATGTAAAACCAGATGGGTCGCATAGCCTTGCCTTTATTAGGTTAGCTCGATATAAGGTCATTACATTATATGAGGTCATGATACAAGGGTGAATACACGGAGAACACAAGGACAATGCCCTCCCAAGATTATTGCAAGGTTAAATAAGCGCGTGGAAAATTATTTTCAGCAAAATATCACGATAGAAAGGTCGTGTTGAGCGAGTGTTGTATGGTCGCATGCAGATTTATATGAAAAACATCGCAGGAAAATGATCCAATAAGATGAAGACCGTTAGGGAAAGGTTTGTGTTAAGCTGTTTTTCAGCTACTCCAGCTTTTGTGAGCCAGAAATATCTTGCCGCTTTGCAACTTGGCGGTTTTTCAATGTTGAGGTTGAGTATGAGGTCGTCAGTCAAATTCAAGCATCCAAGGCTAGAATAGCTGAACAAAAAACAGTCGTACAGGATTTGTGACTGTTATCTCACCAATCCAGTATCCGGCCGCAACCTTAGGTCTGCTTCCAGATGTCTGAATCTCTGTGTAAAAAGCTCGCTGTTTAAGATTCACGCATCACCAAAATCTTAGCAGCGGTTGCGGCCATGGTGAACAGGCACCTCCAAGCAAAAGCACCGGAGAAACTTGCAACGGGCGGGGGCTACTTTTCTGAGGAAGTCTCAGCCCCACTGACAGTACCCATGTACTGCGAATGGACTAACAAACCCCACAAACCCTGCGTATACAGCACCTAGCGTATCAATGAGCTATTGGCGTTAGTTTGCACTGACAAACTAAGTTAACAGTTGTTTCACCTGCACGCCGTACATGTTCACTTGGCTTTCCCTTAGCTTTGTTATTAAATTACGACTTATGGGCTCTTCATGCCGCTGCCCATGATGGTGTCTGTGAGATTTCAACCCAACGTGGTTTTCATGACCACAGGATTCCCGCATTACATCCAGTACCGTTGCGGTGATGCACTGCACCAGAACCTGATGAAGTGAAGGGATTGGCTAAAGCCGCATGAATTCCACCCTTTGAATGTGTTGAATGACTTGATTGACCGAATTGACTGACTTGAATGAAATTGAATGACTCCGAGGGAGAGGTGTCACGTAAAAGCTCACTGAGCCCAGCTGCACTTCCCGCCGGTACACGCTTGGACGGGTGACCGCCGTCATGGTAGCCGTGTGTCGTGGCGAACTTTGGGAATGGGAGGCGGAAGTAATGCCCACCCAAGACTTCATTAGTCATGGTAAGACCCCATAACTCTTTTTCTGCACTGTTCACATCGCGGTTTTCGCCAAATAGGCACGCTTGTAAAACGATGTTGTGAATCAGGATTTACTCTTTCGGTCAATGGGCTCACCTTGGCGGCAGTTTTGGCTTGCTTCACGATTAGGTATTAAAGCTGGTTCCGTCCCAACACCCTTCAAAACGGCGTATGGAATGCCGTTGTTGCCAGTTCAGTTCCAAAGTGGTATTGATAAGATAGTGACCGCTTGTGGCAGAATATTTGCTGCCGAAGCGGCATCATCGGCTTTTGCCGGAATAAGTTTTGTCGAGCAGCGGCCGTTTTTTTTCCTGGAAAAGACACAGCACATGATCAGGCAAGAAATTCTCCCAGCGCCTCGCACTCGACGCACTTCAAAATTGTGCGAAGGAAATGAGGAAAACAGGCAAAGACGTCGTGTTATGTTCGTGATGTATAGGCTTCTCTCTTTTTATGCAAGCTCCCTGCTACCCCTTCCCGCTGTTACCAGTGCCACGCAGCTGATTTCGAAATCACACCCCTGCGTTTTCTGCACATCAGGTTAATTTTTTAGATGGGCATCTCCCTTCCTTAATCATGAGAGAGTACGCCAGAGACACATCGCCGGCCGGGAGGGTCGCATGGCGAGTGCACCTCCCCTCCCCCTTTCCCCAGCTACACGGGAGGGGATAGGCATCCGTGCCCCGCGCCCGTACGCTGAGGAGGGGTCAAGGGCCGCGTTTGGAGCGCCAGCCGCCAATGGTCCGGGAAGAATGGGGACAGCAGCCTGTAGACTGATGCGTGCATGTCGCCGTCGGTGCCGCCGTTGTCGGTGCCAACGCCACCGTCAGGTGGACGCCGTCACTTCTCCTCAGCGCTCCCCGCTCTGGACTCCCATGGGAGACTCTCCTGGAAGCTGCTGGAAGACTTTTCCGGAATGTCTCTTTAAGCTGGGTCGGCTCGTCCCGTTTTCTCGCAGTCCAATAGTTTTGCCGCCGAGCCTCCTCCGTCCAGTGTGTTGTCGGACCGGCCTGCCCTCCTTCCAGGGCTCTGCCCCCAACGTGCCGCTGGGTCAGACCTCGGGCAAGGCGTCGCCGGTGACGGTGCAAGACCCGCCCGCTCTCTTCCTGCTTCGCCTCGGGCGGCCCCTGCGCGTCCCCTCTCGCCCAGTTCTCACGTGGCGTGACGCTTCTGATGCCAGCTGGGACGTCGGCGAGGCCGGCGTGCGGGGTTCTCGGGCGGAGCACCAAACATCTCAAAAACATCTCTATCTCTCGGCCTATCGGCTGTGTTTCGGTCATGTTTGGTGAGGCGGGGGAGCTCCAGACCATGGCCGCCTTGGTCGCAGTCCCACGCTCCGCCGGGCAGCCTCACCGCTCATGGACGGGTGGTGCGCAAAACGAAAAGTACGAAAATGTATGCCTTCAGCTACAACCATACAGTGTGGGTAAACAGATGTAGATTGCATATACATGCCTTGCAATCACAAACACTTGAATGATAGATATATTCAGTCAAATAGTTTGCTCGAAATTAGTTTGTGCAAACATACTTTGGTAGCGTTAGATACTGTCAAAGCATACGAGTTAGTCAGCCGAGCAGGATCATTAACATAACTGAATTATTACTTCAAGCGATGGTTTTTGTTTGTGCAGCCCCCAACTTTTTCTATCTAAGGATACAGTTTCGCAAGATAATTGGTCCCTTAATCATGCAAAATCATTCGACCTTCCACCAAAATACGCCCATAACTGCGCCTCTCCACGGATTTGGCGCACTCTCAAAGTTGGGGAGTGGAGTTACCCTTGCGAGATCATGCGCACCGCAAAATCAGAAACTCCATTGGGAGACTTTCTCGGCTAACGAAAACGGGAAGGACGCTGTAGTCAAGTCCATGGAAATCAACCATCCATTCGACAAGTCTGCGAATATGGCGGACCGGGAGTCGATGAGAGAGCTTTTACGACGACTCCCAGATACTTCGATATGAGCACCACAATCAACTGGCATATCGCGCATAGACGCTTTTCGAAAGTATCTTTCGACAATTTGGCTAGCATGGGGGCAAAGCATGAGTATGGGCTCACTCGCATCCACAGCATGGATGAAACAGCTGTACCTACAGCCATGCAATCGAAGAAGTTTTTGGCCGAAAGGGGATGTCGCCAGGTGGGAGTCGTGAGCAGCGCTGAGCGTGGACAGAACGCATCGGCAGTGGTTACAGGCCAGTGAATTGCTGGGATCTTCACTTGCACTTAGCGACGTCCCACAAATCCGTTAAATTTTGCGTCAAGACCTGGTCCTTGTTCCCAGAGGATGCTGCTCCCAGGGAGTGGCAGCATTTTCGTAGTTTCAGCGGGAGGTGGTGGAATGGATAAACCCCACATTAATTGTGAACCACCTCGTTGGTAATGGTGCCGACCAACTTGTAGCTCCGTATGTTGACAGATCAGCCGCATCTGCTACGGCGTCAATGTTTCAACTTCATCTACAGAAATGCTTCTCTTTGCGCTCTTTTTAGCCTGATACGCTACCCTCCTGTTCGCGGTCGACTGGGAGACACACTTGCTTTCTTCAGTTTGAATGTGAGATTGCATGTTTTCCTTTCGTGCCCATTGACCTTGTTCACCTCGCACCAACTTTCAATTCCGTTTGCATTCGCCACGCCCATGGATCTACGGCATTTCGAAGGAAATGTCCCACAATTGAAGATATTGAAACAAGCATCATGTACGATGAAATAGGCCCACTTTTAGTTATTAGCATACTTTTCAGTGCGTAGGACTGCTCTAGACAACACAATTGCTATATCTTGTAAATGTACTCCTTATTACGGCATTGTTTGATTGCGCCATCGTACTTGCACAACATTGATTGAGGACCGATTGACGGCCCCTTTACCTGGAAACCGTTCCCACGAATGTCACATGTGAACGACGCGACAATGTTTTTTATTGGCCTTGATCACTTCATCACCAATGGCGTGGCAGGATTTGAATGGCGTTATTATGGTGTCATGGATGCCTGGATGGTCTTAAAATAGTAAGTGCGAAACAGTCTGCACATCTTCGCGGGCGTTTAGCTAAGAAACTAGAGGGTATTAGGTCTAAAGAAGAGCGATGCTGTGAATTGCACTGGGGAATCTTCCAGGTGGTGATTTCAGTTTGAAACCCATACAAATGTGAAACACTCCCTTCAACCTCTCGCTCATTCCAGAGAATGACGATGAAGATCGACTTGAGCAGGTTGTGATGCCGTGTGATTGCTCTCGACGCTATTGTTCACCCGAGTGCATTGTTTTGTGTCTATGGATTCGGCAACTAACCGATGAAATCATTTCACGGTCAGTTTGGTTGCTGTGAAGATCAGTGACCTTCACAGCTTCGAATTTGTAAAAGAAAAGAACAAAACTGCCCTATTTGGCCCACATATTTAGCCATCACATTTACTTCGAGGGAGCCCAATCTTTTTCAGGCAGTGATGGAGCCGCTGCTGACATTGGTAGTCATTTAAGGCACCTGCTGAAACACTGGCTGCTGAAATATCTGTCTTGTTCCTTGTGATGGGCCGCAATACTCCCGAGACGCTGCTTGGCCCCGCTTTGTCGAGCCTCTCTGCGGGTGAGCCGCCTGGCCTCTCCGCACGGCCGCGCGGCACTGCCGGTTCAGTGTCCCGCAATGGTCACGATGGCCGCCAGGCTGGGACGTTTACCGGGTGCTTCCGGGCAGCTGTCGTTCTGCAGTACAGATAGGCAGTGCTGCGGGAGTCGAATCTGCAGGTGCTGGGGTGAGTGTGGGGGGAGGCGAAAGTATCGAGCTGTGGTAGGAGGATCTTTACGATTTTCGGCGGACTGCCGTGACGGGAAAACGAGGCCCCAGTCGAAGCCAAACAGCTGCTGATCGAAACCCTCCGGGCATTCTCCGCATTAGTCGACGTAAAGCGGTGTGGCCGGTCCGTTCGATCTTGCCGGTGTAGCGAAGCACGGCACAGTTGTAGTCACGGCACGCGCCACTTGACGGGGTTGATTTGTCGCAACGATGTCCAGAAGCGTGGCTACCGCCAACGTAGCCCCTGGATCGTTCGCCAACATGTGCTGGAGCTGACACTGCACGTTCTCACGACCGACGAGCACCTGAGCCGTCTTCATGCTGGAACAAAAGCAGCCCTTATGCAACCTGCGGAGCTTTCCTGCGCACCTTGGCAAGCTCGTGGCTGCTCGAGCGATCGCACCTATTCAGCCTATATCCGACCAGAGCAGTCCGCCTGTTGGGGACGTTTTGAGTCGCCCAAGCCTCACACACTATGTTACTAGTAACTCGTATTTAACACAATTATAACACAATTTATTATTTGGTCTTGGCGTTCATGCAGCGTCAACTTTTAACGTCTCACATGCGCCGTGATGTGCGATGCGATTTTGTTCTTCGCTTTCTTGGGTGCTGCGATAGCGTGGCGCATTTCCGCACTTGCAATGAATAATCAGGACCGTGGAATAATCTATGGTGGCTTAAATCATTGATGCAGCACTGGTGTAGCTAGCCTCAATTCTTTTTGATGTTTATGGATCGTGGTCGGCATGGCACTCTCAACAAAGGATATATCGTCCCTTCTGGGGTAAGGTGAACCAAAAGGCTGTCAATGTTGTGGACTGAAGACCATGAACAGAGAATATCTTTTGCGGGATTTACCCCCAGTCCATTACGGAGTAGCAACGGTATTGTGCTGGACCCTTATGCCATGCTGGTTTGCTGAATGTTGAGTATATGCATGCAGAATGTAGGTCAGGCCAAATTGCACAGTATTTATGTATTATTTTTGCTTCTTAAAAATGTTTTGGGCATATGTTTCCCTAAATTCATCCTTACCTCTCATAGCCATTTCAAACATATGCCACTATTGTTATACACCATTGTCTAAACTTGTGTACAGTGTATTATACATGGGCTCTCATATTCATGTTTTTGATGTAGTGAAGTGGTTCTGGATTGTCACCACTACATCTGGCATGTTCAGTGTAGCATGTATTGTTGGCATGCTGGCCCATGGCATATGAGGTCCATGGCTGATCATGCTATGACATTGGCATGGATGACAATAGATATGCTGCAGTAATGTGGTAGGCTTGGGATGCTGATTCCCATTGCCTGCTGCAGGGACCTATGTTTTAAAAAAGGTAAAATATGCTGCCAAAAATTCCAAGGACAGGCCAAGCCTTTGCCAAGCATAACTGGTGGCAAAAGATTTCATCATACCTTTTCAGGAAAGGAATGTAATAGAGTTGTGAAAAATGTCAATATTATTACGCCATGGATTGAAACATAGTTAGCATAACCTTGTGTCAGCCTGACTGGCTTGGCCAGTTGTGGGCTGACACTGAAAGTTGTAGTGATAAGCACATTTGGGGATTTGGTATTGTGTGTTGCTTTTGTTGTTTGAAATGCTTGATTGTACCAACCAGGCTACAAGCACAAAAGACTACAGGATGTAGAGCAACAATTTGTAGGCCCATATCTTATGTTCAAGCTGTTTTTCCAGGAATAAATGTCATATGAATAAGATATCAATGCATCATCTCCATGGATTGCAGTTATTTTGTTAATAACTGTGTCACAATGATTCCTTACAGGCTCCTTTCTGAAGACACAACTGAGCAGCAGTCAGTGGAAGTCTTGGCATCACAATGCTGCTCAACATTTTCAAAGCAAGACCACTTCAAAGGTAGGGTTATCATTTTGGCAGATTGTATTATTGATAATTTGAGTGAAAATGAGTTTTAATTTGTATGCAAAATATTTTTCTAGTATGGCCAAATCCAAATATTGTTAACATATTCAAGGCCATGTAAGTAAAAAATAGTTAGACTGAGCCTTGTGATAGCCCAAGGGTTATATCATGTCATGTTTGTTTTCTGCCAAATGAAAACACCTGTGTTTCTGCCACTGAAATAGGATGTCCATGAACTGAGTCACTGATGCAACCTGTGTGTGTCATTTTCAGTTGGAAATGCACTTGTTTTCCTGCTGCTGCAGCCAGATATGCTGCCACTACCCCAGCAGAGAATAGTTGCCACAGCCATTCTGTATTTTCTGTACAAAAATGAACCTCTGAAGAGAAACCCCTTTGCAAATGTTTTTCTTCATATCATGGTGAGTGGTCCTGATGCTGCACTGAGATAGCAGCAAGGTCACAAACAGGAGGGTCAGCCAGCTATTGTGTGACAACTCTGGCAGCAGTGCTGATGTTTTGCCTGGTGGTGCTGACTCTGAGCTGTTGCCTCAGTGCATCAGAGAAGCATTCTTGACCACAGATCATCAGCCGAATCCCCAGGCTCCAACTCATGGTGTTGTCTTGGACTGTCTCATTGTGGAGGTGGCATTGTTCACCACTAGGGCATGGTGTGACATCTTCTGCAGTGCTCCCCCCTCCCCCCCCCCCCTCAACAGCCACATTTTGTCTCTATAGATCCACTTTTGGCTATGTTTTTTGTTAATTTTTGGGGGGATGCTGACAAATATGTTTTAATGCATTGATGGGTCATGAAATTGGTAGGGCATGTCAAAGGAGTGGTTGTAATTTTCCATCAACCATGTGTGCTAACCTGAGTTAAACAGTCCAAGTTGCTGTCTTGCACGCCTCCCAGGAGCACTGTTGGATGTTGGCATGCTTCTTGCTTTTTCAGCAGCACACGGAGTTGTCGAAGGCGCCGGGCAAGCCGGCTGATCCGGCCACGCAATTCACCAAGTTCACGCCCGGGGAGAAGTACTTTGTGCGCCAGCTCATCACAAACCCAAACAAAGAGGTGGGTGCGTGCCAGACCTGTCGGATGTTTTGTGATACTGCTGAGGTGTGTACCGTCGTGTGGCGCGCACGTGGCGCCCGGCGTCGCCGAGTAACGCCGCCGCCGTGCTTCGCAGCTGTTCAAGAAGACGGCCAGCCAGCTGCTGCAGTCGGACTTGACGGCGACGCACGCGGCCGCCGACGCCAGCCTGGCCGAGCTGGAGGCGGTGGTGCGCGAGCGGCTGGCCGACGTGCCGGCGGCGGCGCGCGCCGGCGTCACCGTGGTGGTGCCCGACCCCGACCTGCGACCCGACGCCTCCGGGTGAGGCGGCGCCGGAGGGCGGTGTGACCGCTGGCGGGCCCGCTCGGCCACCGGCCGTGGAGGCGCCGCACGCGGCCGTGGGAAACGTGTCGTTTTCGTATCGGCGACGGTGACCCGTGCACTCAAGCCGGATCGGGTGCCCTGAGACCGACTCTTTCTGGTTGGTCCTCTAGTGCATAGCCAGACAGTAAACTGGGCTGCCACTGGGCTTTCATTGCATTGTTGCTGTACTGCTACCATGTCGTGGCGCACTGCTTTAAGCAGACAAAAACTGAGGATGTTGATTGGCTGTGGGTTGCATTCACATCATCTGTCGATCATGGGCCTGTGGTAAGGCGTTACGGTGGTACCGACCTGTCGAAGTGGGCACATGTCGCGGTGGACACGGCTGTTGCGTCGCCCGCGAGGTCTGCTGGTCCGTTTAGACGCGCGCTAACGGGGTGTGCGTGCTGCGCAGGGCGTACTCCGAACAGAACGTGACCCGACGCACGGCGGAGGGCGTGCTGGGCGGACCGACGCCGTACGCCCAGCAGTGCGTGTCGCCCGAGTTCCTGCGACTGCCGCCGCCGCTGCACAACTGCCAGGATGAGGTGCGTGCCGTCTGACCGCTCTGTCGCCTGGCTACTGCCGCACGCTCTGACTTTCTGGCCGCTCTGCCGCCGCCCGCAGGTGTCCGGTGTGACGTGCGCAAATAGGAGCCGGAGGTATAGCGTGTGGTGCGTGCGGTGCGGGGTGGTGCTGATTTAACGCGTGCTGTCTTATGGAGCTCGGGCTTTTTAGGTGTCCCTGCAATGTTTCGATCGTTAATTACATGAGGCCCAAACAATCTGGAGGTAGCAAAAACGCTACCATGACTAAAAGTCACAGCGTTATCCCAAAATGTGTTTGTATGTCCCTCGAATAAGTCGGTCAGTGTAGACGACGGGGTGCAGGCCGAAGTGCCATCACGCTCCATTTATCACCATCACCAGCGCAGACGGGGTGCGTATGGTGTTGCAGATGGTGTACATGGTGCCTAGCGAGCCGCACGAGCACCAGGTGGCGTACGACCCGAGCCTGCTGACGGCGCCGGCCGGCGTGGGCGAGGCGCGCCAGCTGATGGCACTGGCCGTGCACGGCCCGCTGACGCTGCAGCAGCAGAACCAGCTCATCAGCCAGCTGAAGCGCGACCTCAAGACCGTCTACCAGGTCGGCGTCACGCCGGCCAAGGTGAGGCATGCCGCTGCCGTCGCTGACTAGGCCCGCCCCGCGGTGTTCACCGGTGCGGGGAGTCAGCGGACCGCCCATTGGTCACAGGACTCAGTCAACGGGCGTGAAGGGATTGAACCTGCAAGCCAATCGTTTAGAATCAGCCACGTCAAAGGTCGATGCAGGTTCCCCGGATGTGTTTGCTGAGAGGTGTGTCAGGTGTCTCCTCTTGCCGTGAGCCTGCAGCGTGTGCGCTGCAGTAGTCGTGTGAAGTTCTGATTTCAGGACAGGCCTTATGGGTGTCGTGTGCGCGATACTGGCTGGCTGTAGACAGGTGGGGCGACAGACCACTGTTTTGTGGGTGTCGTGAGCTGTCACGTTGATGATAGCGGCACCAGTGAGCGCGACGGCACCTCCGGCGTCCGTGCCGGGTGTTGTGCTCATCTGATCTGGATGGACCGGCCCCTGGCGCTTGATCGCTCGTCTTGGCCCGCATGAACCAGCGCCCCCAAATTCATTCAGTAGGGTGTGCAGGATGTAAAGATAACTTCATGGTACCTGACTCCTGGCTCTCCGGTGGCCCCTGCACGCCATTATCTGTCCACCTTTGACCCTGAACCCAGACGTGTGGCCTGCCCGGTTCGTTTGTCAAGCTCGAGGCTCTTAGACGCTGGGCTGAACGCCGCCCGGCTCGATGCTGATAGGCCGATTTTGAGCAAGGGCAGGGCAACAGTCATTGCACCTCAAGCTCGGGGCGGAGTAGCGTGGAAAATAGTGACATCTCTGCCACCGAAATGGTCGAATATCGAAACACTGGGATGAACTGACGCCTTCGATTTCATTCAGCTTCCAGACCTTGTGGAGCACAACCCCATCATCGCCATTGAAGTGCTGCTCCAGCTGATGGACTCGCCGCAGATCACCGACTACTTCAACGTGCTGGTCAACATGGAGATGTCGCTGCACAGTATGGAGGTGGTCAACAGGTGCGTCTTAACGGACAGGTCCTGCGGAACCGTGGCTGCTTACTTCGTTCCACGGTCGTGCATGAAACCAGGCACAAGCAGCACTTGTTTAGTTTACCTTAGGCTAGGCCAGGCCAGGCCAGGCCAGGCCAGGCTAGGCAACCCCGCATTTCAGTCAGACATCTGGCAATTAACTGTCTTAGACGCGCTGCCTTCGCTGTCAGGCGCGATCAGTGACTCGGCCGGCCCGCCGCCAGGCTGACCACGGCCGTTGAGCTGCCGGCCGAGTTCGTGCACCTCTACATCACCAACTGCATCGCCACCTGCGAGGCCATCAAGGACCGCTACATGCAGAACCGGCTTGTGCGGCTCGTCTGCGTCTTCCTGCAGTCTCTCATCAGGAACAAGATCATCAACGTGCATGTGAGCTCGCGCCGTGACCGTGTGTATAGCAGTGCGGGTCAGTTATTGCTGCTGGGATCCGCCTCTTCCCCTCCACGCCACATCTGCACTCAGTGAACCCTGTTGGCCCGCCGACTGTGGCCAGCCCTCTGACACTCCCTCTCCCCATTCGGCTACGGCTGCCCCTGACAGCTGCAGGTCGTGTGACCGCCTTTTGTGCCGGGTGCTAGGTGGGCCCTCCCCAGGCCGCGCTCTAACGTTGGCGCTGATGCAGGACAGCCCGAGCGGCGCTATTTGCTTCCTGCGGCGGACAGACTTCCTGTGTGTGTGCTAGGTGAGGGGGGGGGGGGAGGGGTATTCGACCTGTCGGATGCGCCAGCCGGCGGAAGAAGAAGGTGGTGTTTACTTGCCCGCTGACGCCAGCAACCTCTGTGTCCCTGGGAATGCGTGTGGGTCGTGTTGGCGGACCGCGGTGTTGACGTTCGCCTGTGCGCCGTGGCGCCGTTCGGCGCCTGGTGCACACGTGCTGACGGTTGACACGCGGGGCGCCGCCTGCCTGCAGACGATCCTGATCGAGGTGCAGGCGTTCTGCATCGACTTCAACCGGATCCGGGAGGCGGCCGCCCTGTTCCGACTCCTGAAGCAGCTCGACTCGAACGAGCACGTCAGTCAGCTGCCGCCGGGGCAGCGGACCTAGGGGAGTCGCTGGCTTCAGCCGACCGGCCCCCGCCGCTGAGCTGGACCACCGCGCGCGTCGGGCACGCGGCCGCGGCCGCCGGTGTCCTGGCGGAGCGGCGGCCCCGGCGGCGGCGGTCTGGCGGCGGGCTCTGCGTGCCCGCCGTCCCGACACGTGTACTCGGACGGGACGGCTGTGTGGTTGGTGCTGCTGCGCGCTGGGGTGATTGGAGCGAGGCTGTGCTGCGCTCATGTAATTAGACTATGTACGCTCCCACTGTGTGATGTTGGCCAGCTCAACCAAGGGCGCGGTTTTAAGTCTTTCTACCGTAACACCGATCGGTCCCGCTGTTCGTGGCCGAAATATGGATGTATAATGTATTGGACTACAATGAAACTGATTGCATGTGCGCATACAAGTAATGTTTGGCTGGTGTGAGGTGAGGCTACACTCCATTGAATCAATTGGACCTGTTTACGATTTTCTAGTAAATACACTGACGGCTATGTCGATGCTCTATCGGTGGCTCCGGGGTGATGACAGTGTTCGTAACCGTAATATATGTGCACTGTGCACACGGCGCACGTTCTGCTCCATGTGCACTCCTCAGCCACATGAGCTTGGGGAAGACTGGTGGACCCATCGACATTACTCCGTTGGTAATATACTAAACACTCAATACCTCTGTGGTACTGTGTTTAGTGACGGTTTTTGGAGACCGTGTTCATAAACTCGATTAACCAATAAATGTTAATGCAATAAGCATAATTTTGGTTTATAAACTCCCCAGCAGCAAGCCACCTCGCGTGGCATCGCAGTCCAAATCAGGTGGAAGACACGCTTTTGCTACATGCTCATTGCCCAGCAGCCACACGTTACTGGCTACCTCTGATCACAGCTGAAATGTCTGGCCGGCCCCTTTCACGATTGTTCCAATGTTCAGCATAATTTTAGTTTAAGGCGCCGCAGCCAGCAACGGTCATTTATAATACTCTCGTCTGGTATCTTTTGTCAAGTGGCATTGCCACGCGCGCGATGTTAAAGAGCCATGCGTGCAGTGGTGAACTCAGGGCTGGATAGTGAGCTTCTACAGAGAGTTTTTCAGTGTTTTATAGGTTTAAGTAGCTTTTATATATTTTTGGTACTAGGTGCTTTTCTCTATGACCTTGGCAACGTTTGGCGACAAAACACGCTATTATCTTGGGATATTGTTACACATGTTAATACGAATAGTTCCTAGCGGGATCTGTGGCTTCTGAGGCATAAAGATGGATTAGTGATCGTCCGTTCCAAGTATTAAGTGCAAAACAAGGTATGGTATCAGCCTCGCGAGGAATGTTTCACGCAGTTGGATGTCACTTCATGTGGTCTCGCTCCCACTGAGAGGTATCCTACGCAGCCTCGAGGTTCCTCTACGCATGCGAAGTAACTCCGCGGTGCACGTATTGAAGGATGTGTCATTCATTGCTTTTTTGTGGCATCATTGAAGATAAATTGGCTCATTGCTCATCATTATGAAATATTATCTGACATTGATGCATAGGTCTACTTTTAATACAGAAGTTGTCATTACCCATGGCAATGACTGTATGTGTGGTTAGTGCCATCATTTCATTTCTGAGGGAACCCAACAGTGGCTTAAAGATTCATACAAACTGGTGCCCCCTCTGGGCCCAGTTTGCAAAACTCAGCCTGGTGTAGCAGCAGGATTTCATGAATGTCTTGAGTATGTATGGCAGCACAGTAGATCTAAATGCCTAATTGTAAATGTGACTGCTCATGGCACAGCTACCACTAATTTCAGTGCATAGGGAGCCAATGCACGAGAAATAAGAATGTCTCACAGTAAGCTCATGTAAGATTCTTCTAGTGCCCCTGAAAGTATAGCATTTAGGGAGTAAGTTCCAATATGGTTTAGTCTAGTGTGAGCCATGTTCAGAGCCCACATGACCATGGTTCAATGCACATTATCATTATTGATGTGAATTGGCATCAGGGACAACTTATGGATTTTTGGCAGACTGTCCCATAAGCAGTCTCCAAAAACTGGCTGGGTGCTGCGCTGAACTAATTATGAGGTGCATCAAGCCAGTTTTTTAAATGTTATGCAGTTGCAGTGTGGGCACCATTAAAACATATTCCATCACATCATACTAGGCATATGGCAGATGACTGTGAATTATTATTATCATTCATGTCATGCCAGCTGAACTCAACATGTTAGATGGTTTTGATGCAGCAAGTAACTTAGAACAACTTGTAAAATCCTTAGTTTCTGACTAATTTTGATGTAAACCCTATGTATCTTATCTGAAGACATCAATATATGTGATAAATTATCTTAACCCAATTTTTGTCAGGAAGCAATTTGTTCTTTAACTGTGTTTCTGTATGTAGCAAGTACACTGGTAATATTGGATATGTCACAGGTGCCTAGTGCCACATTTGTAACATACAGGTATTGTTTGCCAGCATACAAAGGCTGATGCCCTCAGAAACAGCCCCCTGATCTTACTGTTGGCTGGTCCACAGCAGTCAGCATGGACCCGCTGCTGTCGCCGGCCGGCGCGGAGCTGGGCTGCACGCCTGCCGAGCGGCCTGCGCCGGAGCGCGGCGCCGAGCCGGCAGAGGGCAGCGCGCAGACGATCCTGGACGCGTGGCTGCGCCAGCTGCAGACGGACCACTCGGAGGAGGCCGTGGTGGAGAACCGCCTCGACATAGACAGCATGTTCGGTAACGAGCTCGAGTTCGACTTGGACTTCTTGGCCGAGCTGTCCAACATGAAGCCGGTCGGCGGCGACGGCGGCGTGTCGCTACACGAGCTGTCGCAGGACCCTGAGCTGGGCCTGCTCTGTCCGACCAGCGCCGGCACGCTGGGCCTGGACATGGCCACGCCCGTCGACCTGGGCTCGCTCTCCGGCCACGAGCTGTTTCCGGACGACGGACTGCCGCTGTCCGCCCCGCCGCCACCTCCGCCGCCGCCGCCTCCGCCACCGCCATCGCCGCCGCCGGACAGATCGTCGCCGGCGCCGGACGTCAAGCCGCGTGTCGCGGAGGCGCCGCCGGGTTCGCCGCGCCCGCCGCCCGTCGCCTCGATCTCGGTGGTGACTAACAAGAAGCACGGCAAGACGGTCATCACCATCACCACGCCGCGCGGCCGGCAGGCGTTCGTCCTGCCGACGGCCGATCTGACGCAGGCGTCGCGCGTGCTGCGTGCGCTACAGAAGAAGCGGCGTCGCGCCAGCGCACTGGCCGACGGGTCGGCGGCGGCCGAGGCCCAGGCGCCAGTCGCCGCGCCTGGGCGGCCGCCCAGCCGAGGCAGGCCCGGCGGCCTGGCTGCCGGGCACGACAAGGCGAGGACGCGCAGGGAGCCGCCGTACACCACCGCTGCAGGTGCGTGGCCCGCCCCGATCGCCTGTGATGGGACCTATGATCTACGGTCGCTGGGTGCGCCTGCGCTGTCCTGTCGTTGCGCGGAGCCGCGCCTCGCTGGGCGCCGCGCCTCGCTGGGCGCCGCGCCTCGCTGGGCGCCGCCTGTCTCGTTGAGCCCCGCCTGTCTCTCGCTGGGTGCTGCCTGTTTCTTGCTAAACACCGCCTGTGTCTCGCTGAGCACCGCCTGTCTCTCGCTGAGCGCCGCCTGTCTCTCGCTGAGCGTTGACTTTCTTTCGCTGAGCGCCGCCTGTCTCCGCACCAGATGAGGACGATCCGGTGATGGCGGCGGCGCTCGCCCACCTGGGCGTCAACCTGAGCCGGGTGGAGGTGCGGCCCGACCGCGGCGCCGCCGGCGGCCTCTTCGTCTGCCCGCGGCCCGACTGTACCGACGCGTTCCGGCTGCTGTTCCAGCTGAAGGTGCACCTTCTGAAGCACAGTAACTACCGGCCGTACAAGGTCAGTCCGAACCCCACCCACCATCGCACGCCTGATCGATGGCTAAGTGACGAGTCCGTGGCAGGTGGGTTTCGTCGGCGTGTGCACAGATCCATACGCGCTGTGCATGGCGTACTGAGAACGCCGTGCGCGGTTCCGGTGCGACAAGGAGGGCTGTGCGTGACTTCCTGAGAACGCTGCGCGCGGTTGCAGTGCGACAAGGAGGGCTGTGCGTGGTTTACTGAGAGCGCTGTGCGTGGTTCCAGTGTGACAAGGAGGGCTGTGCATTGTTTACTGAGAACGCTGTGCTTGGTTGTAGTACGTCAAAGAGGGCTGTGCGTGGTTTACTGAGAACGCTGTGCCCGGTTCCAGCGTGACAAGGAGGGTTGTGCGTGGCTTCCTGAGAACGCTGTGCGTGGTTGCAGTGCGACCAGGAAGGCTGTGTGCTGTTTACTGAGAGCGCTGTGCGTGGTTTCAGCGCGACAAGGAGGGCTGTGCGTGGTTTACTAGGAACGCTGCGCCCGGTTGCAGTGCGACAAGGAGGGCTGTGCGTGGTTTACTGAGAACGCTGTGCCCGGTTCCAGTGTGACAAGGAGGGATGTACGTGGCAGTTCTTCGAACGGGGCAAGCTGAACCGTCACCGGGCCACCCATGAGAAGGCCACCCTGCAGGTGGGTGCAGGGATGCCGCTCGCTGCTTGCCTCCCTAGTGTGCGACGCGATTCCAGTCGTTGTTGCCTCGCCGTGTTAAATCACCCACAAACCGCGGCCCTCGGTTCCTCGGTTATGCCGGTGGCGGATGCCGCTACTGAGCCGTCACGGCTTACGATCTGAGCTTGGGACCACAGTTCCGTTGTCCGCCGGCGCGTGCTGGGAATATGGCGGTGTGCCACTCATCTCGGGTCCGTGATCTCAGCAGCGTCACAGTCAGAAGCGATCACGCCGTGCCGGCCGCCCGAGCGCAGTGAGCCGGCGGGGTGGTGTGTGTGTGCGTGGATGGGCGATCCCGGGGCGGCCTGAGAGGCCCTGCGCGCCGCTGACCTCGGCTCACCGCGCCGCGTTGCAGTGCGGCCTGCCGGGCTGCGCGGCCGCCTTCCGGACGCGCACCAACCTGCGCCGACACCGGGCGCTGGTGCACGGCGCCACGGCCGAGCGGTCCGCCGCCGTCGCGACCGAGCCGGCGCCGCCGGAGCAGCCCGCCCGGCAGCCCAAGCACCCCACCGTCGCGTGAGTACAGCCGGGCGTGAGCTGGCGGCGCCGGCCGCTCGGTCTCGCGAGGCGCCGGAACGAGGCTGTCGGTGACTGATGTCAGGCGGTCGTGCTGCGGATGGTCCACTGTGATTACGTCTGACAGTTTCCCTGCTGATACCGGTGGGAATCGTCCAGGGGCCGTCCGTGTGGGCCGGTGGCCAGCCCGCCCGTGGACCTTACGTCCTCAACAGCTGCAGCGAGGCACGCGGGCGGTCGGCGGGCCGCGGCGCCGCTGCAGCGCCGGCCACGGTCTGACCTGACCTCGACGCCGCCGCCACAGGTGCCACCTTTGTCCGCGCGTCTTCAACCGACCGTCGGAGCTGAAGCTGCACGTGCGGGCGCACCTGCCGCGAGGCGTCACGCTCCGCTGTCCGCGCCCCGGCTGCGACCACGTCACGCCGTCACGCAGGCTGCTCAAGCTGCACGAGCTGGAGCACGCCGAGAAGCGCTACAAGTGCACCTACGCGGTGAGTGGGCGGGCCAGGCTGACGCTAGCGTCTGGGCGCGACGGGGCCGGTGGGCCAGTATGCGGCAGATAGGTGCTGTGTTGGGGGATGGACGCGACAGAGGTGCGGCCGCACGGCAGTGATCATTCAGACTAAGGCGTTCTTGGTGACCGGCTTGGCATAAGTTCGCGAGCAGTGCTAACAAACTCATGCCAGGTGCCAGAGAGGTCGGCCTGCTCCAGTCTATGCTTCGCGTCCAACGCATTGAGTTCCGACGCCGCCGGCGGGCGTGCGAGCCCGCTCTGTCCTGGCACCGTCCCGGTAGTCCGGGCCGACCGCGCGTGGCCGTACCGGACGGCGGCGGGGTCGAGCGGGCACCGCGGTGTCAGCGCGCGCGCCCCCGCCTGACGCCCCGGGCCGTCGCAGGAGTGCTCCTGGGCGTTCCACTCGCACGCCAAGCTGCGGCGCCACCTGTCGCAGCACACCGGCCGCCGCAACTACCGCTGCCCGTACGCCGGCTGCGAGAAGTCGTACCGGCGCATGGAGTACCTGAGCAGCCACGTGCGGCTCCACCTGGGCCGCTACTACCAGTGCCCGCAGCGGGGTATGTGACCGGCGGCTCTTCTCGGGTGGGCAGAGGGTGACGCAGGCTCGCCGAGTACGGCACCCTCTGTGAGATGTGCAGCATGTGGTTGGGTCGGTGTGTCACGGCCAGGGCGGCCGCCGCGGTGGTGCGGCCGGGGTCGGTGGCGCCGGGGCATCTTGTGACCGCGCGGCCCCGGACGTCTTGTGACCGCGCGGCGCCGGGATATCTTGTGACTGGGCGGCACCGGGACGTCATGTGACTGGGTGGCGCTGGGACATCTTGTGACCGGGTGGCGCTGGGACGTCATGTGACCGGGTGGCGCTGGGACGTCGTGTGACCGAGCGGCGCCGGGACGTCATGTGACCGGGTGGCGCTGGGACATCTTGTGACCGAGCGGCGCCGGGACGTCATGTGACCGGGTGGCGCTGGGACGTCGTGTGACCGAGCGGCGCCGGGACATCTTGTGACCGAGCGGCGCCGGGACGTCATGTGACCGGGTGGCGCTGGGACATCTGGTGACCGAACGGCGCCGGGACGTCATGTGATCGGGTGGCGCTGGGACGTCGTGTGACCGAGCGGCGCCGGGACCGTTCGCAGGGTGTCGGCTCCGCTTCACCCACCAGTTCTCGCTGGCCAGCCACATGCGTTCGGCGCACGGCGCGGCGGCGGCGGCGGCGGCAGCGGCCAACGAGCCGACTGGCGCCGCCCTGAGTATCTCGTGCCCGCTGTGCGGGGCCCGCTTCAAGTCGGACACCTACCGCCAGATCCATCTGCAGGTGCGGACGGTGGAGCGCCGCTGCCGGCTGTGCAGCGGGCCGATGCCCGGACGACCGAGCCGGACGGGCGGGCGCGCCGCTCGCCCGTGGCCGCGCCGCTCGGCGTCAGCGACTCTGAGCAGCGTCGCGTCGCTGCGTGTGTTCGGAGACTTGCCATGCTCGCCTGCCGCTGCCAGGGCCGCCGGAGCGCGGTGGAGGGTCGGGCGGAGGGGTGCTGGCCCGGCCGCTGGGGGCTGAGGGCCGACGCCTGCTGACGAAGCTGCCGTGTGTCGTGCAGGATATTCACGGCACGTCCACCTCCAAGCTGCTGAAACCCGAGGACTCTGCGCGTGCTGACGACGGGCCTCGGCCGAATAAGAAGAAACCCAAGTTCAATCCGGAGAGCCTCAACTGGGTGGAGGGTTAGTCTCCACTTGATGCTGGTGATGCAGCGGTCGCCATGCTTTACTGTAATACAGTCAGTTAATAAGGGCATGTGCAGATACAGTTCACTTCCAATAACGTTTCCTTTAAACCATGGCCCATTTGCAATAACGTTTCCTTTAAACCATGGCCCACTTGCAATAACGTTTCCTTTAAATCATGGCGCATATCTGGGAGGCTACCAGCTGAAGTCGGAAAAGGCAAGTAAAATGTTCAAAAAGCAGGTGTGCTGTCACCAGGTGCCTTTCAACATGCTATTAACATGCGAAGTGTCTCCCTATAACGCTGATGTAACGATGGACCGTCATTCCACATGAAAGAATACGGAATCCCCCACTCTTTTTTCTGTTTCCGACTGCGGAACAGCATCACCAGGAGTCGGGTGATGTCGTCTGACTGACTGCTTGCTGACTGACTGTTCTGTGCGCAGAGGCCGAGCCGGCGTCGGCGGACGGCCAGGAGACGCTGACCGTGTACGTGCCGTTCGAGGTGGAGACCGATTCGGGCCCGTCCGAGGTGTTCGTCAAGTGTGACGTCACAGAGGTGGGTCAGCTGTGTGGTAGCGCTTCTTTTCGTCGGGGGCCAGGCGGCCTCTGCCCACGCGCCGAGCTTGTCGCGTACTCCCTTCGACAAGTCACCGCTATTCGCCGGCAGTTATGCTTCTGTTTAGCCCCGTGTTTCGGTGTGAACTTCTGGCGGTCATTCGGTGTCATGTCGCTGCTGTGCGCCCCGCGGCCCTCTCGGCTGGACAAAGCGTCTTGCAGATGTACGAGAGTCCTTTGGCAGTGGGCGCAAAATGGCCTTAGGAGTCGGCGCGCCCCGAAACGCCAGTCAGCACCATGGAGTGCCTTGACAGTGCGCGAGAACGCTGACCCGTCGTGCGGTGTCAGAAGTAATGGCTGTGGTTGCTGTGCCGCACGACCCGCCGGGAGCTCGCGCCCGGCGGCGGTGGGGCCGCTGCGTACCGGGCCGGCGGTGGATGAGCCGGCGCAGGCTGACGCCGTCTGCCGTGCCTCAGGACGAGTGCCGGCGGCTGGGGATCGAGCTGGGGCCGGACGCGTTCGACGAGGGCCCGACGCCAGCCGAGGCGCGCGTTCCTGCCGACACCAGCGGCGCCAGGGACACGGTGAGCGGCGACGCCGCACCGCCGGCCCGGGCTTCTCCTCCGCCCAGCGGGGGCCCCTATCGGCTGCTGGCCAACGACACCTCCTGCCGCTTGGGCTATGCGGGTCGTGATGTGCTGGCAGGCGCTCGTGGATGTTCCAGAGATGCTGCATGGAAATGGGTTCCATTTGTGTGGATGAAAAAGTGATGGATTACGTGTGTGTACATTATTGGTGCTGCGACTGTCAAGATGTCCTTTTTTTGCTGTGTGCTGTTCTTTGTATCTACTTTGATCGGTTTGACCTTTGTGCTTGGTTTAGGTGTATCCAGTTCCACTACCTGCTGGCTTGGCTTTAAACTAGGTCTCATCAAATATGAAGTAGTTAATGCTCCGACCTGTGGATGTGCCCATCTGATCCAGCAGTGACCTGATCTCTGAGTGTGCCCATCTGACCCAGCTGTGATCTGCCAACTGGGTGGATCTGTCTGACCCAGCTGTGATCTGATCTCTGAGCATGCCTGTCTGACCCAGTTATGATCTTCCCTCTGGGTGGGTCCATCTGACCTGGCAGTGACCTGATCTCTGAGCATGCCCATCTGACCCAGGTGTGATCTTCCCTCTGGGTGGGTCCATCTGACCCAGCAGTGACCTGATCTCTGAGCGTGCCCATCTGACCCAGCTGTGACCTAATTCTGAGTGGACCTGTTTGACCCAGCTGTGACCTGATCTCTGAGCGTGCCCATCTGGCCAGCTGTGACCTGATCTCTGAGTGGATTTGGCTGACCCGGTTGTGACCTGCCCCCTAAGTGTGCCCGTTTGACCCCCGCCCGTCACCCTCTGCCAGGTGCGTCACCTGCGACGGCTGGGTGTGGGCGTGCTGTCCCCGGGTCTACGGCGTACTGCCCACTCGGGATGCGCGCGCACTGACGTCACCAGCTGCCACCTGGCGGTGCGGCGGAGTCGGCCAGGCCGCGCGCCGGCCGCCCGCCAGCGCCGGCCGACCGGCCAGGCCCGCGCGCCGCCGCCAGCCGCCGGTGGCGCCGCTGCAGCCCAGCCAGGTAGGCCGGCCTCGGCGCTGGGGTCAGAGTTAGCCGCTGCTGTGGAAGGAGGTGTGGCAGGAGGGCGCGCCGGGCTGACCTCACAGCCGCCGTCCGATCGGCGTGTGGCTGCGGTCGCTTGTAATGAATGTGTGGTGTCATAACGCGCCAATCCGGGTACCTTTATGCATTTGTCACAAATGTTGTGGGCCGCGACCGGGTTCACTGGCACCGCCCCGTGCTGAGGCAGCTGCAGCATCTCTCCGGAGGTGTTTCCGCTCGAGCCCCGAGCTGCCCGGCCAGTCGACGCGCCCCATCTCGTCCCGTGGTTGGCCCGGCTCGTGCCCCGCACAGAGACGGGCGCGCGCTGTACACCGACAGGAGGTCTCAGCGACGCGAGACCGCACCTCTGGCGCGCGGGGGCGGCCGGGTGCCGCTGCGCGCCCGGCGGGGCCGGTCTGCTCGCGGTGGCCTCGCCGGTGCAGCGGTCACGAACTGGTGATCACAGGCGAACGCGGCGGCAGCAACGAGACTGACGTCGGTATCCGTTTCCGTATCCGTACAAGTACCCGTGGTTCAGTTGGTAGAATGGAGCTGTGTAGGCGGGTCGTCGGTCCGGGCCCGAGCACCGAGTCATCTTGGGGCAACGAGGGTTGGTTCGTGTCTCTGTCCGGCCGGAGACGCGTCGCCGTGGGCCGAGCCCAGCCGCAGCGGGCATTACCACGATCGCGCCGCCGTGCGGCACAGGTGCAGCGCGGCCGCCCGACCTCAAGGCATCACCGGTCACGCAACGCCGAACGCCATGGCTATTTTTGGTGATGGGAGCGTGAAATCCCCCGCCGAAGCCGCGATCGGGCGGATTGCGGCGCGAGCGTCGGCCGCGCGAGCCGCAAAGGTCGGGTCGGTCGGCGGCCAGATCAGTGGGTCGGCGCCGCCCACGGCTCAGGATCGGGCGCCGGCTGAGCGGCGTTGAGCGCGGCTCAGCGGGTCGGCCGGCGTCCTTCACAGGGCCGCCGGGGCGCCGCCGCCGCCGCAGTCGGATCGCCGCCGCCGCCGCCGGCCATGGGAATGATCAGTGTCAGTCGGCGGCTCCCGAAAAATGTCTCCGCCGTGACGATAGGGTTCTGCATGTGCGGTTCGGCCTCCGAGGCAGACACGGAGGCGGTGGCGGGGGCCGGTTACGGCCGGCTTCCTAAGCGGCCAGTAAGCCGGTGTAGTTCTGCACGACCTCGCGGCTCATGGGGTCCGCCGGGATCAGTGTCAGCTGCTGGCTGTGCTCAATGTGATTAGTAGATGCGTCACGCGCCGTCTGAGTATTTACGCCAACACGGACATGGTTGTAGCCTGTAGGAGAACGTCGAGCCGTAGGCGGCGGTGCCGCTCTCACCACCAACATCCCCGGCCCTTCTCTTTCCCCCTGGAATTGACCGGAGCGTCCACCATCTCCCTGGTTTCCCGGCCTGCTGTACCGGGTGTAACCCACCGGCGGCCGGCGGGCGCGTGCGGTGCCGGCGGCCGATGTGTGGTGTGCCGGCTTGCCGACCGCTGACCTGGCACGACCCTGTCCCCAGGCACGGCGCTCTACTACGCCCCGGGGCTGCCGCCCGCGCACGGCTTCTGTCGTCCTCCGCTGGTGAGTGTCCGCCGCCCGGCTTCCAGCTGAGACCGGCGCCTGGCGCCAGCCGAGTCACGCCGTCAGGCCGGCGCCAGGCGCTGACCGAGTCACGCTGTCAGGCCGGCACCAGGCGCTGACCGAGCCCCGCTGTCAGTCCCGCGCCAGGCGCTAACCGAGTCACGCCGTCAGGCCGGCGCCAGGCGCTAACCGAGTCACGCTGCCAGGCCGGCACCAGGCGCTGACCGAGCCCCGCTGTCAGCCCCGCGCCAGGCGCCAGTCGAGCCCTGCTGTCAGACCGGCGCCAGGCGCCAGTAGAGCCCCGCTGTCAGGTCCGCGTAAGGCGCCAGCCGAGCCCCGCTGTCGGGCCGGCGCCAGGCGCCAACCGAGCCCCGCTTCGGGCCCCGCTGTCAGACCGTCGTAAGGCACCAACCGAGCCCCGCTGTCAGACCGTCCCAATGCATCAACCGAACGCCGCTGTCAGGCCGGCGCCAGGCGCCAACCGAGCCCCGCTTCGGGTTCCGCTGTCAAAGCGGCTTAAGGCACCAACCGAGCACCGCCGTCAGGCCGGCGCCAGGCGCCAACGGAGCCCCACTGTCAGGCCGGCGCAAGGCGCTAACCGAGCTCCGCTGTCTGCTGATGGCGGAGAATGCATGACGATGGAGCGGTTCTCGCCAGGGGGCAAACCTGTACGGAATGAATGGCAATGGCTTGGCACCTGTTTTTTTTTTATAAGAGGGCGAATGGTGTTACTAGCTCTGCAAACAAGCGGTGCGAACATTATCGCGGGATTGTCGTGACAGTTTTTCCACCAGCCATCACGCCATCCGGCTTGAGCGATTTTTACGGCGTTGGTCCAGCTGTGGGGTGGCTAATTATCACTACCGAAACAGCCGCCACTGATCGTTCCGCGCACATATCACTGCAGCACCGATCGCTAGGTCTGGATGTCATCAGTATCGCTCCGTCGTGGCGGTGTGGGCGCGCCAGCCCGAGACGTGCTGGTCATGTGCACGCGGGGCTGGTTTCAAGGAGCCGAGACGTCGTGCTCCACATGTCAAACGAAACGTTTTGACATCTGATCCCAGCTCTTTTAAGGCGCCTCAGAGTGCTTTCTAAGCCTCTTAGCAGCGCCAGATGACGCCTGTGGCCGAGCCGGCGTCGGTATTTTTCGGAGTATCTCATCGTTATGGGTAATAATGGTCTTAAGCGAATGCCGATCTTTGACATCAGGCACGCCGCTGAGCGTAAAAACCGCTTGATGCGCCGAGAAGCGCCGTCTTATGAAACTGAGACTCGGGCTGCGGCACTCTGGGAAGTGAGCAGGATTTACAGAGAATGTCATTGCTGTCCGCAGCAGGACTTTCTGACCCAGGTCATGAAATGTGTCGGCGCTCGGACCCAGGTCTTGCCAAGTTGGTCACTAAGAAACCGTCTGAATTTCTGAGTGTCCGTCAGCCTGCCAGCCTCTGGTTTAGCAGCCTGTCAGCTGGTACCGGCGGTGAGCGTCGCGCTTTAGGCGATCAAGGTTTTTGAAACAGCTGCTTGGCCTCCAATCGTGACTGGCCTGGTCTCCAACCTGGCCTCCAATCGTGACTTTTTCGAGGATGAGTGGTGTCTGAGGAAGCGTCTAAGATTCCGGGCTGGTGTCCGGTATGTGAGGCTGGAATCGGTGTGCAGGTTACTTTGTATAGTAGCTCAAATTTCAGGGAAAGATCCACGCATATGTGGTGTTTTCAAATGAAATGGCCAGGGCCGTAGTTATCCGGGGCATGTTTATTACATATCCTCATCAATAACCAAAATGTACCACTTGCTGAGCTTAAAATCAAGTTTTTCAGACATGTTGCGCTTAAGACTATTGCGTTTCAAACTAGACCAACAAAGTGATGACCACAAATGGGGCTTCTGATTGGCCGATCATCGCTTTTCGTTGTGTAGCGCTCACTAGATGTCGCCGATCGCGGCGTGTTGGCTGTTTGTAGTCTTTTTTAACCGATGCCCGACGCACAACCAACATACTGCCAGCATCCTGTCTTACATCTTGTCATCCCGTCTGTCAACACCATGTCCTACATCCTGTCATCCTGTTTGTTAGCAACATCCTGTCTTACGTCCTGTCACCCTGTTTGTTAACAACATACTGTCTTTCATCCTGTCTGTCAACAGCATCCTGTCATACATCTTCTGTCCGCAATCCCTTAAATTTCGCCACCGGCAGCCATCTTGGGATGCAAGCCCAATATTTCTCTGGATCCAACGGGCATCTGTGGATGGAATGGTCAGGGTAAACAAAATTCAAGCGATGATGAGGAGCTGCGGTCATCGTTCTCCAGCGATCGGTGGGCTGAACTAGTCGCATGACTGAAGACGGGGCACGGCATGGAAACTACTTTAAAAATCACACAAATCTTTGGACGGCTTGTGAGTAGTTGTAACCAGTAGTGCAGGCAGAAATGGCGGGGGAGTGAGCACAGGAGCACGTCCCCCTTCCTTAGGTTCCGAGGGGCACTTCGGGCCCCTCTGGACCTACGATTAAGGGTCCGATTTGCGGGCCAAAAGCCGGCTGGAGGTTGTATTCAGCGGCCCGACCCGCAGGGCCGGCCGCTTCAATGCCAACCAGAGGGTCCTGCGCGCTGGTCAGCGGCCCCTGAGTCGGTAACGGCTCATGTGTCAGACACCTCCAGTCACGCACAGTCGGCTCCGTGGCGGCATGGGCCTGAGGGTCCATTTCGTAAGCGGAGTAAAGCCGCTATCAGCTAACCCAGCCAGCCGGTTTGCCAAGAATCCGGCCGGGCGGGTGAAATCCTCGTGACAGGTCGGCTCGCCGCCACGCGCAACGGCTCCTAATGCCTGGGCTTGCGTAGAGTCGTCTGCCGCCGCCGCCGCACTGCACTGCCGGTGTCCTCCGGTGACCTGTCGTTCACAGACGCGCCCCGGCGCTCCTGGGCGGACCGTGTGATGACAGCCTGGGTGACGTGTGGTCGTGAACATAAACGAACCCGCTCATGCACATGCTGAGGTGTTGAGACGAGACGGGGGTGGTCGTTAGCCGGTTCAGGTTAGGACGACTCTAAACTTGGGTAAACCTTCAAACGCTTCGGCACACTGTGCGTCGGGTCACGAGCGCAGGTGGTAAATGGTGCCATTGGGACATTTCGCAAGTGTATGGGAAGCAGTGTCAGGTTTTCGTGCCAAATTATTAAATCGTAGCGCCTTTTCGATCCTTCTCCTGTAGAGCCCGCCGAAAGAGGTTTTCCCACTTGTTTTCCTCAGGCTTACCGGCAGCTTTTTAGCAGTGTTAGGTAGTGAAGAATCTTGATGCCTTTTTAAACCGTTCTTTGCGCATATATCGGCCATGTTTGGAGCCCTGAGCGCGGCCATTGGCGGCACCAGTTTGAGGAGGGGACATGTCCGAGGGTTTAGTGGAGGAATTCCATGCATTCGTATAAACGAGAGTTTAGATGAAACGAATCAATCATTCAAATGCAGGCACTTGGTATTTTGTTGAATGACGTTGAATGACGTCTTGAGATGACGCATGTTGGCACATGACAGAGCGGATCTAAGGAGAGCAGGCGGCGCCACCGTCGGTTCCGGTGCATGAGATCGACTCAGCCCCAGACCTGTTTCTGATCAGATCTGACAGATCAGATCTGATCTGATCTGATCGTCATCTGTTTTCATGCCCCTGCATATATGCATTTGTATGTGTGTGCGTACGCGTGGTTCCTTTGTGTGCAGAATCATTAGAACGTTCCTTTCTGTGATTTGCAGTGTTTATATGCTAATATTTAGCACCAACTTTACGACATGCACTGAGGGCGGCTCACCCAACCGCAGAGTATCATGCACAGCGACACGAAATGTGGTTGCACACGCAGAAATTCACTTAGGCTTAACCGTTTCGTGTGATGTTGACTCAGCGTTGCAAGGGCAAACCTTTTTGTACTCACGCTGTTCTTTGCCGAAGGCATTCGGTCACGCCGTGGAGTAATGACGGGCTGCTGTCCGAATCGCATGCTCTCGTGCGCCCAGTGTATGTTTTCCCACCATTACACCATTGTCCTTCCATTAGACGTAAATGACGCCATCCGTCCATGAGCCTGGAAACTAACGCGATATGAAGTTAGTGAAGCTAATAACAACCATGGGTCACAATTCGGCCTGTGCATTCCGAGGATTAACGTCCGAAGTGGGGCGTCTGTGAGCCTTTGTGAGGTGTGGAAGGCGACGACGTTCCTCGTCACGCCGAATCTCATTAAATGGCTGCTGTCACACGTTTCCCACGACGTCTCGGTGGCGCGACCGAGCCCCGTACCGAGTCAAGGCTGTCATTGATCCCTGTGCCTGGGGCCCGTGTGATGACATGCAGACGGGGGTGTTGTCTTTTCGCGCGGTGCCTTCACACCATTGTTAGCAGACAGCAGGTGACGACCCTCCCCACTTCCCGGTAGCTGTTTTAGCCGACTTGTTTCCCACGCCAGAAGTCGACAGCGCGTCGGATTCGTCCCATCACGGCATTCGCGATATTGTAGCTAGCGGTGCCAGTGCATGTACAGAGTGACATTCCGATGGCACCGCAGAACATGTGGCGATTAGTGTATCTTACGTCACGCACGTATTCCCGGAGGAAGATTGTTTGGACTTCCATTATAAACATGCAGCGTTTAGGGGCATGTAGTTTGCTCCTCCGTTTCAGTGAATGTGACGTCACCCTAGGCACGAATAACATCGCACATATCTGCCGAGTGAATAGCATTCCGTCGTGTTGGCAGCGTCCGTCTGTGCCATGAGTCGCCTGCCGCCATTCTGACGGCCGCCGGTGTGTCATGAGTTGAGGCCGAATCGCCGTTGCAGGAGCCGTTGTCGCCGCTGAGCGAGTCGGACGTTCTGGGCGCCGTGCCCGAGCCGCTGCCGCACTCCACCATCAACCTCAGCGACCTGACGTAGCGCACCGGGCGCTGGCCTGGCTGGCCGACGCGTCGGCGAGCCGCTGGCCACGCTGCCCTCCGCGCTCGCCAGCTCGCCAGGCATCCGGACCTGCCGCGCCGCCGCCGCCGTCGCCGCCGTCTTGGGAGCGCCTGGCGGCGATCAAAGGCAGCTCGGCCAGCGCCGCTGTTTGTGTGTGATCGTGATCAAGGCGGGGCGCTATCGGCGCCGATCGGTGCGGGACTCGGCCCGGCCGGCCGGCCGGCCCACCCGCTCTGATCAGGGCGACCTGGGGCGTTGTCTTACGTGAAGCCGCCGCCCCGTGTGATAGCGGGCCTGTGGGTGTTGGCCAGCGACGGCCGGCGCCGCGCGCTGACCCGCGGCGCCGGCGCCGGCGCCGCCCCGAGTTGGTGCGGCGTTCTAGCCGCGCCGTGTAGCCGATGTTGCGCCCACCCGGAAATACATGCGTTTTGGTCTGTGAGGTGAATCCGATCGCATCTGAGACGTGGCTTTGCCAGCGAAACTTGGCTGCGGACGTCGGGCCGCCGTGGCGACCTGCTCGGGCGGGCCATCGTCGGACCTCTTCAGACGCCGTCGAGCCGACGGCGTCTCCGATCAAGCCGTCGTCATGGCGACACGCGGCGATGATGGCGGCCAACCGACGAATCAGTAGATACTCGCCGTGCCGCGCATCGGTCGCACTCTGCCTGCTATCTAGGAGCGTTACAAAGACCTGGGCTGCGTCCTCAACGTGAAAGAACAGAGCCTTATCTCAATGTGAAAGCGGTTCTCGGAGTACTTTCATTCCACGGATCCGCCCTTGCGGAGAATTCATTAATGTTTCCACACTTCTGTTTTGTGATTCGCTATCGGCCTCAGCACTTAGGTAGGCGGATAAACTTTAATCAAGGTAGTGGGTGTCCACGGCTTCAACCGGCTTTTATATCAAAGTGTAATCAAGCCATGTGCTTGTCTGTCTTGGTTGACATACATGAGCTTCCAAGAGATTATGCTGTTATGTATTCTTTGTCATGTTATCACGTTGGTATAATTGTTTCTTGAATGATCGTATTTCACCGGACATTGGCCTGTGGTCTGGGGGCTGCGGCGGGCCGCGGTGTCCTGTCATCGACGGATGCTTTGGTTAGGTCGGCTGTTCTGCGGCTCGGTCATGGGTCTTCTCGAAACTTCCATTTGAGCCTTGTTATCCTGCATTGCCTTGGGTCTCAAAGTTCGATCCCGTAGTCGTGAGTCGCCCAGCTCCTTGTCATTCATTCTCATAAGCGCTGTTACTCAGCCGTTAGTCCCAGCTTATCGTGCCAGTAAGCTGGGCATCTCACCTCACCCTCAGTCAGCTGGTGGTCTCACATCACCCTCAGTCAGCTGGTAATCTCACCTCACCCTCAGTCAGCTGGTAATCTCACTTCACCCTCAGTCAGCTGGTAATATCACCTCACCCTCAGTCAGCTGGTCTCACCTCACCGTCAGTCATCTGGTAATCTCACCTCACCCTCAGTCAGCTGGTAATCTCACCTAACTCTCAGTCAGCTGGTAATCTCACCTCACCCTCAGTCAGCTGGTAATCTCACCTCACCCTCAGTCAGCTGGTAATCTCACCTAACTCTCAGTCAGCTGGGAATCTCACCTCACCCTCAGTCAGCTGGTAATCTTACCTCACCCCAGTCAGCTGGTGGTCTCACCTCACCGTCAGTCTGCCGGTGGTCCCAGCCGGCGGTCTGAGTCAGCCGCGGCAGTCGCTCAGTCCGACGGTCGGTCGGTCGGCGGCCTGCAGTGCGGCGCCGCCGCCGAAGTCCGCGCGCCGGAAGTGTGTATTTAAGAGCCGCGCGCGCCGCCCAGCACAGATGCCGCCGGCCTGCCGACCACTGCAGCGTTGCATCATTGCAGTCCTGAGAAAAGCCTTGGCGGCTGACGTCGTTCGCCACACAACGCAGGCCATCCAGAGAGGATGGCTGCGCGCTTCCGGCGCCGGCCCGGCCGTCGTCACGGCGCCCGGCCGCTCCTTTGGGAACGGGCCCGGCCTCCCACGGCTGCGAATGGGTGGCGACTAAATGGAGGGCAGTGAGGGGCATCCAGGTGCCACGTCCGGTCGCAGGGTCCGTGCCTCGCCTTCCGGCCGGCGCCACCCTTCACCCTCCACCAAACACACACTCGAGCGCCGGCGCGCGGGCGGGCGCGCGGGCACACACAGACAACACACACGCACACACACCACACACACAACACACACAACACACACACACACACACACACACACACCACACACACACACACACACACACACACACACACACACACACACACGCGCACACACGCACGCAGGCACGCAGGCGCGCACACGCACACACACACACACACACACACACACCACACACACACACACACACACACACACACACACACACACACACACACACACACACACACCACGCACACCGTGCACACACCCACGCACGCACATAAGCCACCGTCAAACGCCCCTCACATCACGGACCGAAACGGCGGACGCTTGACATGTTATAAATCCCAGCCGCAGCTATACAGTAAACATAGAACAAGACAGTCAAAACGAATCGAACTTTACTGACACTGGAATCACTTACTCTTGCTTGCACTGCTGCAGCTTCGTTTCCTTTTCCCCATTTTCTAACGAGCTACTCGGCAGTGTCAAAAATGTGGTCGAGCAATAATGCGGCTGCCATTGGGGCACATGCCGGGCCTCCGCTCACGTCGGCTTCCGCCTGGGCCACAGGAGCGGGACTTGAGCAGCGTGGGGCCGGAGCGGCAGGAACACATCTGTACGCTAACGAGAACCAGCGGGGCCAATCTGACCCCGGCCACGTGGCCTCTGTGGAGCCGCGCCGCTCCGGCGTCCGGCTGCAGAGGGCCGCCAGTCGCT